>NC_092127.1:42961553-43264584 GCF_043159975.1 Macaca nemestrina | reverse complement strand
TTAAATTATACTGCCAGTTCTCATTTTTCATACCAAAATGTGACTATATAGCCTACCCTTAAGAGCAAGTATGCAAACACTACAGAATAGTTGGCAATTAAATAATAATTAGGGAACTAGAAATATCAAACTTCAGAGGAACAAAAAGAATACATACATGCCAACAACTTCATTGCACAAATGCAATGAGTATTCGTGAGGGCTTATTTTGACAAAGACTCACTGTAAACTCAAATGAGAGTTAGGCATATCAGTTTAATGGGTTATCAGAGGGCCACAAAAGTCCAAAGCATTTTTTTTGTAGAATACTCTATCATGCATTTAAACAAAGATTAGTGTAAATAACTATATAAAGTATTTTACCTCATATTGTTAGTTTCCCAGGCTTTTTGTCAGAGTTAGATTACCTTGGTTTGCCTATTTGAGAAGGTATACCATTTTCAAACCAGTGTGAACTTAAGGTAACTGTACTGAGATTGAACTTCATAACATTATCTCATGGTTCATATTTGAAGAATTGGTAAATGAGAAACACTATTAAGCATACACTCTGAATAATTCCCACAATAGGCTCTCTTAACTGGAACTAAAATGGACTTGTATGAAGGAAAAAAAAACATATGCCCAATCTAGGATATCATTTAATTCTATCCCCTCTTTATTCTAGTACAGTAAATACATGAAAGAATCCTGAAATGAGAGATGGGGAACATAGAGTTGTGGAAATTACTTCAACCACTATATGACCAGGAGGAAACTGGATCATTTTCCAGCTTCCCCAAGCCCTTTTCCTGCCATTTTTATTAAGGCTACTCCTACACTGCATTAAAAAGATACAAAAGAAAAGTAGTTCCCACAAAGAAAACTCAAAGATCGGTTGGGGAGCCAAATATATGCAAAAATATCTGATTAAGGGTGAGTGTCACAACAGAAGTACAAAGTATTGTGGAGGGAAGAAAAGACTAATTCTGACTGGGCATCTATAGCAGCTTTTTGAGAGGAAAACTATATTTAAGCTGGGCCTTGACTGATGGGCAAGACTTACTAGATATGGGGGATGAGAAGGTTCTTATTATAAGTGCTGACAGATCAGGTGAGCTGACCACAAGCAGCAAAAGAATTCATCAGAAGACAAAGTCCTCAAAATAGTGAAGACTAATGTCAAAGGAACTGTCTGCAAGTAATAGGTGGCCAGAAATTCCCCAGAGCATATAGACCAAAGGCCAAAAAGTTTGTCCAGAGAATCAAAGAATCAAAGGAGCTGACTCAAGAGGAAATATGAATGGTAAACATCCATTAGAGTTTAGGGTAGTGTTTTTCAAGCTGTGGTCACAATATCAATTTAGTGAATAATGATTGGCATTATTGTTCCAAGATTGGAGAGAAGAAAAAGAAGAGAAGAAAAGGAAAAAGGTGGAGGGAGAAGGGGGAAAAAGGCAAGGGAAAGAAAGAAGAAAGAATAAATTATACACAGAGTAATTATATTTTGGAAAACTCTTCAGTTTCTGCCTGTGTGAAGAAAGGAAAGACGGGATGGAGAGAGGGAGGGAGGGAGGAAGGGAGAGAGGGAAGGAGGGAGGGAGGAAGGCAGGGAGGCAGGAAGGCAGGAGGGAGGGAAGGAAGGAAGGAAGGAAGGAAGGAAGGAAGGAAGAAAGGAAGGAAGGAAGGAAAATAAATTCCTCATTCAGAGGGCCCTGCAAGGCCAGTATCTTGGCACTGGATTAGAATGCAGCTTAGCCCACTCAATATATTCAGATCATTTGTTTGGATCCAAGTATTCTTGGGTCATGAATAATGAGCTTGAAAATCTCATTGCACTAAGCAGGATGTTCTCATTAAATACTTAGAAAGATACAGCCTGATGACTTTGTAATGCAAGTAAAGTTTAACAGAATCAGTTCTAAAGTTTGTAGCAATGCAATACAGATTAAACCTGACTCCTTTGGCCTATACACTGTCCACGTTCCTTTTTTTTTTTTTTCTTTTTCTTTTCTTTTTTTTTTTTTTTTTTTTTGAGATAAGGTCTCACTCTTTTCACCCAGGCTGGAGTGCGTTGGCAGGATCTTGGCTCACTACAACCTCCACCTCCCAAGCACAAGTGATCCTCCCATTTCAGGCTCCCAAGGAGCTGGGACCACAGGCACATACCACCATGCCCAGCTAAGTTTTTTTGTATTTTGGGGGAGACATGGGGTTTTACCATGTCACCCAGGCTGCTCTGGAACTCCTAAGCTCAAGTGATGCACTGGCCTCGGCCTGCCAAAGTGCTGGGATTACGGGCGTGAGACACCACGCCCAGCCAGCCATGTTCTTAATAAACAGACAGATGTCAAATATCTTAATATAAAAAGAGCATAGGTTGGGAAAGCATAAAGATCTACATTTAATGCAATAAAAATAGATCATATTACACCAAGAAGCAAACAGTTTAAAGTGACAGAATATCTCCTTTCATTTACATGGGTCCTATATTTTTTCCCCCAAAATATTTTCATCTAAAACAACCGTGCCTACATACAATTGATTAAAAAGCTGAAGAAAAGACTACCCAAGATCACAGAGCTAGTTAGGGATGGGGCCAAAAGAAGAAGCTAAGTCTTCTGAGGTTTAATTTATTGACATTTTCGTAACTCCATGATTTAGTAAATTATTAAGAATAAGTCTTCTATTTTCAAGAATAACAACTTCATAAATATACACAAATACATGTGTAGCTAGCGTGTAGTTGGTACACAGACAAGCCACAGAACTTGAAAAAGGCACATGCCCAGAATTTGGAAATAAAGCTAAAAATAGTTAAATTCTCTATAATAAGATGCAAACATATAAACATTAATTAGATTAGATTAGCTAAAAGAAAAGCTAGCAATGTGTTGTTGTTTAGACTAGTGCCTCTCTAAGAACGAAGCCTGATATTTAAAATATAACTTATCAAAATAAACCAAATTATCAAACAATGTTGCTAGTCATCATACATGCAGATATTCTGATACTGAATAAGGAGAATTAGGTTGATAACACATTTTCAATGTTTATGTAGAACTGTTTAAGTGAGCCGAGATTGCACCATTGCACTCCAGCCTGGGCAACAGTGCAAGACTCTGTCTCAAAAAAAAAAAAAAAAAGAGAGAGAGCGACAGACATACCTGATTGTTTCTTGGCTTGCGATTTTTTTGTTGTTGTTCATTGGAATGGAGCTGGGATGCTTTTCTAGGCTTTACTGTTTCAGAGAAACATCCTATAAATCTATTCAATCTTCAATCCCCTTTATCTAGTTCTAAACTCTCAAAGCAATCTTTCAATTACTAGTTTGGCTCCCCATGGCCTTTAATTCCCAAAGGGGCTATCTTGAGTATCTGACATGACTATTCCAGGTTACAACAATAAATACTTATACAAAAAAACTGAAGACCTATAATGTAAACCAATAATCTGAAATTATCCAGTTTATTAAATTTATTTAAATACAAATCATCTTATGCTACAATGTACTGCTTGTTTTATATCACTTACTAAACTGAAAATTATATAAATGTACTATGTATATACAGCAAGCTATTGCAAGCACTTGACATATGTTTTTGCATAAATGAATGAAGTGAATGAATGAGCGAATTTAGAAGATCAAGTTCTTGAGACAGCAATAATATTAACTCAGAAAACCCAGTTAATACATCAGTGACAAACTTCTGCAATGATGATAATGCTGATGCTTACTTGATGTGTTCCCTCATAGTTTACAAGTACTTCCACATACCAATGCATGAGATCCTTGTAAGTAATCCTATGAAATGAGAATGCAAATATTACTGCTCCTTGTATGGGGAAACCAAAAGCCAGAGAGGTCCAGGACTTACTGAGACCACTAGGTTAGTAATGGTAAAAGCAGGAATTAAGCACATGCTTTGATTCCAAGGCAGGGTATTCTGTGCTTAAGGTCAGGTGGCCTATCAGAAAAGGTGGTGACATAGTGCCACAGCATGTTAAGCTCGAGTTATGTAAATACTTCTCGCCCAAGATCAGGACTGGCCCTAACATCTGAGGCATAGTCGAACCCAAAGATGGGGGTCATATGGCTTTAGCTATAGGGAGAAGGATTCAGAAACAGGAATCTAGCAGGGCTAACACTTTGTGTTAGATCAGATCTCTGGAAGACACCATTGGGATGGAAAAGGAACCAGACAAGAAGAAAATAAGAAGTGATGAGAGGCATGGAAAGAAAATCAGGAGAGATGAGTATCAGGGAAGCAGAAGGAATTTGGAGATGAGTGGCCATGGTATCAGTCATGGAGGATATTAACTGAGAACTGGCCACTGGGATTGGTGACTAGAAATCACCGCTAATCTATTAAAAGAGCCCTTTTGGTTACAGAGGTAAAAATGAAGACAATTTGCTGGGCAACAGGGTTAAATGAGAAAATTCTAAGTTACACCAAAGAACAGGGAAATCTAGGTACGTTTCACAAGTTTTATAGCAGCTTAAAACAAACACAGTCAACTCTTTCTACCTCCTAAGAACTCTCGCCCAATTTGGAAGATAAGACTGAAGCTAAAAGGTAGATACAGTAGAAGAGTAGGGACATAGAATTTCTTGCTGTTGCTGCTGTTACTTCTGTTCTTTCATCTGTTAAAGAGGGAAAAGTAGCTGTTACTACTCCTCAGAAAGCACACCAGTCTGGAGGCTAAAAAACATACATCTGCCAGCTTGCAAGAAGGCTCAATGCTGACAATGTTTTTCAGACATAAGATTCCACCAGGATGCCATTAATCTTACACTACAAGCCAAAGCAGTAACCCCATTTAACAGAAGAGAAAGGCAAAGAACAGAAAGGCTAAGTAATTGCTAAAGCGGAGAAAGTGACTGACAGATCAGATTTCCGTTTCACTCCTAGTCCTCTCTGCTGATTAGATCTACTCTAACTGCCTTTATAAATGTTTCAATGAATCTTATCTTAATGCATTGGATTAGCAAGACCAACTCCCCAATGATAATGCAAAATAACCCTGAAATGTTTCATGCCTCACTCGTAAGTCAGAAATTGAACTTTCAGTCTCCATTTGGACTGTGATGATCTTGATCTTTCACCTCTAGCAAAAATCTCATAGCTATACTTTGAAAGTTAGTAATGAGTGCTTCATTTGCTTTCCAAGCAGATAGAAAACCTTTTTTAAATACACTCAGACTTTCATGACCTTCATCTATGACTTAAAGACTTCACCACATGCAATAATTTTCTTTGCTAAGGAGACATTCTTAAATTGTCTTTGAAGAGATTTGAGCACCAGCCCCATTGATGAAAGTAAACACACACACACACACACACACACGCACACACGTTATCTTTCTTCTATACCCCAAATAAAAATGTTTCTTTAAAATGCATTTGGAATTCAGCATGACTATCAAAGTTCTAAAATCCTTCAACCTGCTAAGTAAAATATAATTAAAATGCCAGCTAAATATGCTTGCATTAAAAGAAGCACACTGTCTTAATACTAGACTAGGCAAGACCATAGCCTAACGCTGCAAGTAGCAAACACAGTCTAGATCCCTAACCTGAAGTTCTGGCTGTCACACACACAGCTGGGTGGAGCTGACCTCACTTGTGGTGCATTTTGTTTTTTTCTACATTAAAATGGAAAACAATAATTTAACGATGAGGGTCAGCTAGGCAAAACTATTCCACTATGCTTCGCCTATTTTTGTGAGGTTTATAACATGAAGTAGAGATTCTGAATACTGTAATATCACGTTAAACGTAAGCTTCTCAAAGTCAGGCACTGGACTGTCATGTCTCAGAACACAATACTCTAAAGCATGGTGCCGTGGCATACTGAGTACTTTTGAGCTGAGACAGACAAGGGGGCCTCAAAAGCAAGATGGTCTCCCTAACCTTCTCCTGCCCTCCTGTCTCCTGTCCCTCTTTCTCTTGTCCCTGAGTGGATCATAGAAACTAGAATTCCTCTTCCCCTAGGTGGATCATAGAAAGCAGAAAGGTCACTCTGACTTCCTCCCTTCTCCCCTGAAGATCCTCATGTGACAGGTGTCCTTTCTCACACTCAGGGAAAGCAAGTCTTACAGAGACACAGAAAAGAATCTGAAAAACCTGGCCTTGTTAAGTGGCCCCAGTTTATTACCATTAGAGCATACCCCTTTTTTTTCCAACCATGTTTCTCCCCAACTATCCACTTATTTCCTCAGACAGCATAAAAATATAGTTTTCCCTGGCTCTTTGGGTCTACATTTCTGAAATTACCCATGTCACCTAAAACTTTAGGTAAATAAATTTGTTATGCTTTTCTCTTGTTAATGTGTCATTTGTCATAGGGATGTCAGCTATGACCCTTGTTATGGGTGAGCAAAAGATTACTTTTTCTCCCCTGTAAGATCTTACTATCCTTATTATTCTCTATGGTAGAAAACAGTATCTTAAAGTTGATGCTTAACAACTGGTTGAATACTGTATTCTATTTCTAAAGCTGGATGGTGGACATAGAAGTGCATATTGTGCTTTAAACTGTGTATATGTGTTTTACACACTTTTTGTAGCTATGATAGGTTTCATAATTTTTAAAAGAAGGAGATTCTTGAGGCCCATCCACTAAACATTCTAATTCAATATGTCTAGGATGGATATGATATAAAGAATTTAAGTTTACTTTTCTAATCTTTCAGGTAATGCCAGTGCAAGTGATCCATGAAATCCATTTTAAGAAACAAACAATCAAAACAGCGCAAATAAACATAAATAACATGCCTATAGTCAGTACACTGCTACTAGTGGTAAAGGTGCCTATTTTCATGGTTTGAATTGCCAGGCTTGGTTTTAAACACAGACAACCTAGAGTTTAAATATTACTCCCAGATCTGACTAAAGACTCCTTTCTAACTTGCCCTGACTTTTATCTATTACAACTCTTAATGCTTTTTTCTTTTTTCCTTCAGATATTTGAAGGCAGATGTTCCTTAATTATATTTCTCTTCTACTTGTTTAATACCTAGGCTCTCAAAATTTTGCGAAGCTATATAGCTTTGCAATTTACTTGGATGTTAAGGTTTCATACTCACTTCACATTTTTAGGCAATGGCTTTTAGCTGAATTCTTCCTTTTCTCAGCATGCAAAAGAAGCAATATTGAGATAAAAGAAGACAATGCCTCTTTCCCAAACCCTACCTTTCTTGCTTTTTCACTAAACACCAGTATAAACGACAGAGAAATGAAACAGTTCTACAACAATACTATGAAAACCACAGAACTCCCTCTCCAAACGTAGGGGAATAATTTTCTAGTTTCTTAAATTTTTTTTCTTTTATAAAGGAATCCACGTGACAGTTATTGTAAGGCAGAAGTAACTTGAATTTAAATACAATGATTCTCTTAGCAAGTCTCATCAGGTTTAAAACCTTTGTAAGGCTTTTGGAGGGAAAAAAATCAAAAAAAAATTTTATCACAGAATCTTGTATTTGGAACAGAAATTTAAACTAAACAAACATATATAGTTTTAAACAAAGAATAAGTGTTTATCTTTTGCCTCCCATGTCAGAATAAAATATAAAACATTCTGATCTATCTTATTTTTGGCAATAAAATTAGGATTAACCAACTCTTACTACTTTTTTCTTGTTCTTTTTTTTTTTTTTTTTTTTTTTTTTTTGAGATGGAGTCTCGCTCTGTCACCCAGGCTGGAGTGCAGTGGCGCAATCTTGGCTCACTGCAACCTCCGCATCACGAGTTCAAGCAATTATTCTGCCTTAGCCTCCCGAGTAGCTGGGATTACAGGCGCATGCCACCAAGCCTGGCTAATTTTTCTATTTTTAGTAGAGATGAGGTTTTCCCATGTTGACCAGGCAAGTCTTGAACTCCTGACCTCAGGTGATCCCCCCTTGCCTGGGCCTCCCAAAATGCTGGGATTACAGACATGAGCCACTGCCCCCGGCCTTATTACTTTTTCTATTACTTAAAAAGGAACTACAGCTACATGCACACACACATACACACAGCCACAATCGCCACCAGCTGGACCATGTCAAAGCACACTCTACAATTTTGCAGTTTTGAAAACTTGTGTTTAAAATATTCAAATGAATAAATAACAATCACAAATAAGAAGCTGACCATGTTTCTAATATTCAAATAAAAATAGCTTAAAATGTAAAAGCCACAAAAGAAGATTGTCAGTCAGCTTTACCACTAAACAGTATCATTTGTTTACCTGAGAAATATACTGGCATTTCAGGGTATATATACTGCTATGCACATACATTGAGTCCCTTCTGCTGCTAAAAGTCATTATAAATTCTAGTTGGCTCACTGAAACAAAAATAACCTAAGTTATAAGAACAGACTTTTTTTTTTAACTAACAAAAAGCAATAAAGTTACTTCTTGCCAAAGTACAACCCATGACAAAATCTTTTGGTAACCAACAATTTTACTGAAAATCATTTAAAATGAAAAGTGTGTAAGTAGCAGAAACAAATTTCCTCCTACGTTCTATAACAACTTTGCAAAATGAAAATAATCATTTCAAATGACACCATTACAACTGCATAAAATCATTAAAAACAAATATGCTATACAACCGTACACTTTATTTAGTACATGAGAGCACATATTAAACATGTATATATTACATATAAATATGTAAATATACATGAGCATCAACTAAATGTGAAAAAGGTGATAACACAAAATCCTGAAGGAAAACGTTTTCCTACTTGACATAAACACCATCAAGAACATTTTGCAAGGACAATGCAACATGGAAATATGCCACAGCAATTCTATTGCTATGTTTAAAACCCATGTGAGTACAGAGCTGCTACATGCAAGGCAGAGCAGAGAATCACAGAAAGCAGAATCAGGGCCTTCATCAAATACTAGGTGACAGTGAGCCCAGCTTGTGGACCTTTTCATTACACACACCAACAAATTCACTGTCCATCCTTAGATTACATTCTTTCCAATATATTATACAGAAGATTAATCTTCTTTCACATTTACTTCAACAAAAGTCTATATTCACTTATCTAGTAACATTATTTTAGGAAAGCATTAAACTTTTCTACTACCTTTTCTTGCTGATCATTTTCTCCTACCATCTGGTGAAAATATGAAATAGTCTACTCATTTCATATCAGAAGATAGGACCAAACTAGACTCTGCAAACTTCATTTCTGAAGCTTGATATTCAAGATTTATGAAAAATTATATCTTATACCCCGGTCTACAAAAATGCTTGATAATCATGAAACTATACAATATAAACATTTAAAGAAATAGACTAACACTTTTAGAAAACAAAGGAGATATTTCTAAATTCCACATTATTAACGTGGAACATTAATGTAAACAATTTATCTATTGAGGGAATAAACATGTAAGTAGACTTTAGAAGAATCTAATGCTATGTTACTGTCAAGGATATGGATGAAATGTGAACTTTGGCCAAAAGTTGGGAACAAAAAGGTTTTTAGTCTCTAAAATCAATATAGCCTGCACACCTCTTAAGGGAATCACCATTAGACAAATCACATTTATCTCTAATCACAATAGAAAGAAAACCACAGAGCATACTAGTCTAAAACTCTATACCTCCTCTATCTCACTAATTATATGGCAAATAGTAAAAACTACCTGACATAATGAAATCTTTGGTTAAATCCAGCTATCTGCTAATTTCATTCCTACACTAAGAAGCTAAATGTGGCTTTGAGAAAACACACAACCACAATGCCTGGCTTCACTTTCAACGCATGTCTACGCATCTCAGCTGGCTCCTCAGTCCAGCCTAGCTGTCCTGCCACACCCTCAAGTTAACTCACTTTCCTCATCTAATTGGCAATTGCACACTTTCTCCTCCCTTTTGAAACATCAATACTACCTACCTCATTATCACTCTCAGTTGTTGATCTTGCTTCCAACCTCACTAAGAAAATAAAAACCATTAAAAAAGACCAAGTATACCCCTTCTGCCCAGCTACACACATCCATATCCACACACTCTGCCTTCACTTCTGTTATTATAAATAAACAGCCCAAGGTTCACTGACAGTCATACAACTCAATACTATTCTTTCTCATTTGATCAAATATATTACTCCAGCATACACACTCTCTCTTACATCAACAGTTTCCTCTCTAGTGTAGTATTCTCATCATGGTACATACATGCTATTATTTCTACATTAAAAAAATTTCTACCCCACATCCCCTCTAAATACAACCTCATTTCCCTTTTCCCTTTCATCACAGAGAACCTCAAAACAGTTGGCTCTACTTCTATCTCTAATTCTGCTCTTCCCACTTTTTTCTTGAGCCCACTCCAAATAAGCTTTTATTTCAATGCTCCACCAAAACCACTCTGGTCAGGCTGCCAGTTACTCCATGTAGCATAATTCAGTGGCTAATCTTCAGAATTTACCTTACACAACTTATATCAGCATTATTTTACACAGTGAACCAGACCCTCCTCCTCAAACACTTTTTCACATGGCTTCCAGGACACCTGGCTTCCCTGACACAATGCTCCCCTGTTTTTCCTGCTCTCATTACTGCTGCTTTCTCTGTTGTCTTTGTTGGTTATGCCTCATTCCCTTGACCTCTTAATGTTGGAGTGATCCAGGGCTCAGTCCTTGAACCTCTTCTCTTTTATATCTATGCTCTCTCCCCAAAAAATCTCATCCAATTTTGGCTTTAAATACATTTATCCACTGATGATTCCCTAATTTATATCTCTAGTTTAGACCACTTCCTAAACTACTAATTCTAATATCTCTAATTCTTCATTAGTATTTCCACTTGGATATATAATAGACATCTTAGTACATCAAAAAACCAAACTCTTGATCTTTACCTATATGGCTGACATTACAAGTATTCACTAAGGTCAGTTCCCTTCTCCTTCAGCACACATAAATGACAACACAAGGTAAGGCCTTATGACTTATTCTGACCAATTTAATGTGAGCAAAGTGCCATGTATCACTGTCAACCTGGGCAGTGAAAAACCTATTTGTGGTTCTGCAATTTTTCTCTCTGCTGTGGCAAGTGAAAATGTTGTGTGTTCCATCCAGAGGGTAAACCTACAAGATAGTAGAGCCTCCAATCAATCTGGCATCTTTGGGGATGGCAAAAGACCTTCCCATTGACCCACATGGGACATGTACCATGAACAAGAAATAAATGTATATTTTTAACCACTGAGATTTTGAAGTTCTTAGTTATCCCAGAATAGCCTAGCCTCTGTAGGCTAATATTCCCCAAACCTGTTCTCACATAGCAACAGCAACCTCATCCTTTCAGTTGCTCGACCAAAAACCTTAAAATCATTCTTGATCCCTCTTTTTCTCTCACACCCCACATCTAATTCATCAGCATATCCTGTACCAAATACACGCAGAATCCAATCACCTTTACTGTCTCCACTACCATTCTGTTCTTCAAAAGACACTGGTGAAAAATAATAAGACAAGTCACAGACTAGGAAAAAAATATTGACAAAGCAAATATCTGATGAAAGAGACATACCCAGAATATACAGAACTCTTAATGCTCATCAATAAGTAAGCAAACCACCCAATTTTTTAAAAAATGAGCAAGAGAGTTAATAGACATTTCACTAAAGAAGACATATGAATAGCAAATCAACACATGAAGAGATACTCAGTATCACTGGGAATACAAATTAAATTAGAACCACAATGAGATATCATTACACCATATTAGAATGGCAAAAATTAAAAAGACTGAAAATACAGTACCAAATGTTGACTAGGATGTAGAACACTGGAACTCTCATTCGCTACTGGTTGGAATGTAAAACTGTATGACCACTTTAAAAAATAGTTTGGTGATTTATTTAAAAGTTAAACATACATATGTAGTAAAAGAAGAGTGTTTGTATATTAAGAGAAATAGTCTACATCAGAAGCTATTTATAGGAGGCTTATAACTATTTATAGATGATTCTTCCTTGATTAAAAGGTACTAAAACTTACACCTACCAGATGATATACCCATTCCACTCCTGGATATTTCCAAGGAAATGGGGGTATATTATATATAAACTTAAGATTTCTACAGAAATGCTCATAGCCAAAAATTAGAAACTGCCCAAATTTCCATCAACAGGTGAATGGATAAACAATTTGTAGCATATCTGTATAAAATACTACTCCTCAGCAAAAAAGGCACTGAATTATTAATGAACACAACATAGATGAATTACAAAATATGTATGCTTAGTAAAAAAAGCTAGAAAAGATTTTTTTAAAAAAAGAGCACAAACTGTATAATTCCATCGCATAAAACTCTAAAAAACACAAACTAATCTACAGTGACAGAGAGCAGATCAGTGGTTGCCTGGGGAAGGGGGTGTTGAGAAGGGCAGAAGGAAGGAATGTCAATGGGACTCAGGAAACTCTTTGAGTGTGTATATATGGATATGGATATGTTCACTATCTTGATTGTGTTGGTGGTCTCACAAGTATACACATATGTCAAAGCATTAAACTGTTTATGTTTATACAGTTTGTTATATGTCAATGATACTTCCATAAACCTGTTTTCAATATAGCAGGTACTCAATATTTTTGGAAAACAGAAAGTGGATGAAAATGAAAATCGATGTTGAAAGCAGAATCCTAAGAATGAACTGAAGTGGAAACCCATTATCTTCCCTCCTTCAATAGCATTTTTTTTCTGAATGAGAGAATATAAGTAGAAAAGGAGAAATAAGCTATCACAAATGAATGTCCCTCAGTATAAGTCATAAGGCCTTTCAACCAGGGAAGAACCCCCTATAAGTAGCTTCTGCATTGGACAATTGCTACCCCAATATACAAATACAATTATTGTGCCATAGTCCCCTAGCAGTTGAATAATCTCTTTGAATTCATCTAATAAACCTAGCCTAATTTCTTCTTTTTATATCATCTTCACTTGTCATTAAACATATTGAACTTTTCCCCATCAATTTAGTTTGTTAACAATTTTTTTGGAAATAAGGAATAGCCATATTGGATGTCCTCAGGCTGTGAATCTTGGATGAAAAATGCCTTTCCCAGGTCTTCTCTGTCCTTTGTCTCCCAATTTCCACTGAGGTAGAAGAAAAATCACTATCTCTATTTCACTCATTTCCCTTGCTCTTCTCTTTGAAATCCTAAATTCCATCCATCATGATCAATTTTAGCATCATGCTAGTATGTAAGTACACCTCCTTCTTTCACAAGCTGTTATGGCTAGGAGTTTTCTGCAACATCAACCCTTCATGTTCAAAACTATGGTACAATTTTGAAATAAAAGCACAGCATGCACTTATGTTTAAATAAGGTAGCCCCATGACTCACCTCATTTCCACCAACTGCCTTGGTTAAAATCACTGCAGAAGACACAGGCGGAGGCATGCAACCTACTGTCTGCAAACTGAAAAAGAAAAGAAAATCCAACTATAAATAATTTTTTAAATCATAGACAGCTGTCACCACATTCATTCTAAAATAGCAAGGCTGAGCAAATGAAAATAAGGGCATATTTATTGATGCACATGCCCTGTTGAATTTAGACAAGTCTGCACAAGGCAATATGGCTTACAAGGTGCTGCAAATGTATGGGTTCTAATCTCTTATGCTATTCCATAGGCTTGAGTGAGTCTATTTTAAGCTATTTAAGCTCTTATTATACAATTCAAAAAGCAGTCAAGGTATAGTGAGTTCAGTCATTGAAAGATAACCAAAATGGCTAATCATTTGGTAAGTGTATATAGTCTTAGCTTATTTTTAGGTAAAGTGAAAAATATTTTCCCTACATTTTGTTTGTAGGAAGTCTCTAAATCTTCAAAACCACTTCCAAAGTTCAAAATACTTGACAAGACACAAGCTTGTATCTTTGGATTTCTTTCTATAGAAGAGTAGTTTTCAAACCTTCATCTCATAAAAGACATTTTAATGTTGTAATAACATTACAGAAACAGGCATGACACAATCATACACTTTTGCATTCAGACTCTGTAGTAAATTCTAGTATCTATTCTCAATTTGGTTTTTATTAAATTAAGTGCACACACCCAAGATCATGACAGGTCTATTTTCTTAGTTTAGGACAGAAAATAAACTGCATAACAAGCAAATGAAACTATGAGTAATAAACTTAAGTACTATAAATTTTTTTAATTACTCAAAATCCACATAGAATATATCTTCTGGGGAGAACAGGTATCTGGCCTAAGTGGAAAGTTCACACAGGGCATAGAGGACACAGAGTATCTGACTTAGATTTTGAATGGGTATGATTAAAGGTTACAGTTGACCATTTAACAACATGGATTTGAACTGTGAGGGCCCCACTTATACAAGAATTTCTTCTGCCTCTGCTACGCCTGAGACAGCAAGACTTCTTCCTCTTCTTCAGCCTACTCAATGTGAAGATGACAAAAATGAAGGCCTATATAATGATCCATTTCTACTTAATGAATAGTAAATATATTTTTTCTTCCTTATAATTTTCTTAATATGTTTCTTTTCTGTAGCTTAATTGTAAGAATATGTAATACATGTAATATATAAAGTATATGTTAATTGACTCTTTATATTATAGGTAAGGCTTCCAGTCAATGGTTAGGCTACCAGTAGTTAAGTTTTTGGGGAGTCAAAAGTTATATGTGGATTTTCAACTGCATGGGGGTTGGCACCTCTAAGCTTCACAGTGTTCAAGGGTCAACTATATTTTTATTCATTTTTGTAAGAATATATTATCTAAAATTTATGCAATAGATTTACATTAGGTCCGAAATATGAAAAATAATGTTTAAACTCATTTTGATTGAAGCATAAGAAAACTGGAATTTCCAACTCAGTTCCATTCAATATGGTCTTCTTTCCAGATCTGTTTTACCAAGAGCTACTAGAGTGGTCTACCCTATTATGAATTCCAATTTCTGAGTCTTTCTTAGAGTCTGTTATCATCGTCACTAATACTGAGCATTTACCATTTGTAGTAGACACTATTCTAAACACTTTACATACTATCTCATTTATTTCTCAAAAGTTATATTTAAGATAAGTTGTTATTATTATTCCCATTTTACAGAAAACTGAAGTGAAGAAAGAAGTTAAGTAACTTTCCAAACTCACAAAGCCACCTATCTGGGGTAAAACTTTTATGGGTCACAGACTTATCTAGGCCTCCCACCTCAGCCTCTCTGCCTTCTGTCTCCCCTACCCCCAATACTAGGACAGATCCTCTCATGCATTTTCAATCTTTCTAGCTTTTTCATCCCTCCTCTTCCAGCCCCTTCCCTTCTATATGCAAAAAAGCAGAATTCTCATAGCTTTAAAAAGACAAAAATTTTGCTTGAACCCAGGAGGCGGAGGTTGCAGTGAGCCAAGATCGCGCCACTGCACTCCAGCTGGGCAGCAGAGCGAGATGCCATCTCAAAAATAAATAAATAAAAGACAAAATTTGCCAACTATATACTGAATACATATATCTTCTATGGGTAAAATCCTACAAGAAAGAATTTTTAAAAAGAAATAAAAACATTATTCCTGCGTTCAAGGAGGCAGAAGAGTCAATGCACAAATGTAGATAACTAATAGCAAAATGAGTGAAATGAGTGGTGCTGCCTCCTCAAGATACAATCCCACTTTTCTCATTGTGACTCACTTTTGACCTTTAAAGACTGCCTGCCTCCATGGCCCCACAGACCATTCTCTCTTTACTTCTCCGAAAGGAGATTTCTTCCCCCTCTAATAGTAATAATAACCTTAAAGTAACCAGTAATCTCCAAATCACCAAATCTAGTATCTTTTTCCTCATATTCATTCTGCTTACCTTCTTCTCAGGGCACTCTAATATTTTCATGGTTACTGTTGTAGTTCATTCAAATTTAGTTTCTGTCTTTTAAACCAGTCATTCTGGTGGTTTTTTTTTTTTTTTTTTTTTTTAGCCCTAACTACAATTCCCAAATTTGTAGCTGCCTATGACTGCCACTTTAAACTAAGCACGTCTAATGTTGTATTTATATATTTGTTTCCCAAATTTATTGAGGTATAATTGACAAGCAAATATTATAAAATTTATGGCATACAACATGATGTTTTGACATAGGTATACACTGCGAAATTATTACCACAATCAAACTAATTAACATATACATCTACTCTCTTGGCAATTTTCTAGTATACGTTATTAACTACAGTCACCATGCTGTACAACAGATCTCCAGAATGAATTCATATATTTTCTAAAAAATAAACTTCCCCTCTGAATCTACGTATATTTTTGGTCAATGGGACCAGTTTTTTCCCTAATGATCCAGTTTGAAACTTTGAAGTTATATGTGACTCTACTTGCTCCTCAAAAATCAATCTGTGGCTGGGCGCGGTGGCTCACACCTTTAATCCCAGCACTTTGGGAGGCCGAGGCGGGCAGATCACGAGATGAAGAGATTGAAACCATCCTGGCCAACAGGGTGAAACCCCATCTCTACTAAAAATACAAAAATTAACTGGGCACGGTGGCGGGCACCTGTAATCCCAGCTACTCAGGAGGCTGAGGCAGGAGAATCACTGGAATCCAGGAGGCAGAGGTTGCAGTGAGCCAAGATCACGCCACTGCACTCCAGCCTGGCAACAGAATGAGACTCTGTCTCAAAAAAAAAAAAAAAAAAAAAATCAATCTGTCACAACTAACTTTCCAGTTTCCTCCATGACTACTGCCACCATCATCCCTGTCCAGATGCTTCTCAGCCAATCTGGACACTTAAAAAGGCCTGTTCAATGTTCCCTCTACTTTACTCTGTCCCTTTACTATGCAAGGTAAGGAGTATGTGCTCAGAATATCTTTATTTCAACAACTTAAACATGATTCTGCAACCCCTTCAAGTTAATATACTAAGTATGTACTTTCAAATTAGGGAGGTGAAGGGAAAAAACACTAAGCCAGGAAGAGCTTTCTCTAAGTGAATTACGGTAAGTGTATATTCCTTTAAGTTCAACATCTTGAAGTCAGAATTGTTTGTTTTATTTAGCATATTGAGATTGCAAGCTGTCCAATTAATCTTCCTTCGTAGCCACTTTTAAACATGTTGTTATGTGCTTGTTTAGCATTTTTAACAGCTCTCTCTCCATCATCTATAGCTTCAAATGCAAACTCCTCAGCCCAGTAATTCAGGCCTTCTGCAAGCCAACCCTATGGAAACATTTTATCTTTGTATCTCATTAATGCCTCATTTTTGAAATCCAAGAGTACCCAACCTTTGCTGAACTGCTTATTCTTTAACTGATTACACCACTCATCTGAAAAATCACATGGTGTCGCATTTTGGTGATTACTAGGAGGTGTGTGTGTGTGTGTGTGTGTGTATATATATATATATATATATATATATCCTATATAACCAACTAGGTTGGAAGTTCCCAGAAGACAACAAAAATGAGTAAATATCTTTGTATTCCTTGAGTGGCCTACACATGGTAGATATTCAGTAGCTGTTGGTTATTGATATGCATAATACATTGTTGCTCTAAAATGATGTCATCATATTTATGTGGCATTTTACACTTTTTGGTGAAATTTGATGGTCATTCTCTCAAACTAAATCTGGCCAAAATGGCACTCTTGATTTCCACCATGCCTCCTAACCTAGTTTTCCCCTCTTAAGTAAGTGATGCTACCAATTACCCAGTGGTTCCAACCTAAAACCTTGGTTCCTCTGTCCTCTTTCTATATCCTCCTTACCCATCACCAATGAAAGTTCTACTGTAAAATCTATCTGGCACACATTCATTTCTCTCTGTTGAACTGCTACCTCACCACTACTCTCTGAGTTGATTTCTCTCAGGCCCCTCTACTATCTCTTTTCCGCATAGCAATCAGAAGAATCATTTGCAAATATAAATCAGGCCTCATCACTCCCTCATTCCAATCCCTCCAATAGCTTCCTATAGCACTCAGAATAAAATCCGAACACTGTCCCATGGCCTATAAGGCTCTATATAGCGCACTCCTGCCTACTTTTCTACTGTTAGGACATGGTATTTTTCCTCTACATCACCAGGCTCTGGCCTTCCTGGCTGCTTTACTGACTGGAAAACAACAGGCTTGATCCTGTCCTAGAGCCTTTGTACATTCTGTTTCCTTTCCCTAGAACATTCTGCCCCCAGAACTCTGAAATCTAAATTAATCACCAGCCTGCCCACCCAACCACTTTCACATTATCTCACTGTTTTGTTCTTTTTACATCATTTATCTCTATCTTGCTCATCTACTTACTTGTTTATTGATACCACACCCCCTGAGACTCCCCAACATGCAAAACTAATGGGCATTTCACTGTTGTTTCTCCAATATTTATAATAACTCCTGAAACAAAGTAGAAGCTAAATAAATAACTTGAATCAATGAATAAGTAATTTCAATTGATATCCCCAACATCATTGGTAAATAAGCAGTAAAAGTATGATTATCCTCCTTTCTAGATAGGGAAATTGACATTAAAAACTATTTTAAAACTTTGCTCAAAGTCACATAGTATGTTAGAGATATGGTCAGAATTCAATCTTCAGGCTCTAAGTTCAAGTATTATATCAAACATAAAACAATGAAAAGGTAACGTTTGTCCCATATATAGGTATTTTTTTCTTTCTTATACATTTCTAAAACACACCTTATACTCCGCTATTTTCTAATTAATTGACATCCAATTGACTGGCATACAGATCTTACATCTGCTAGTCCTTCTCATTTTTTTTCCAAGACCACTCTTTAAAATTCTCAGAAAAGTGCTCATCCTAAAACCTCAGGATGAAGCATGAGGGTGTATCTTAAGATTCTGTTATTTGATGAACTTCCTTGATGAAATACTATTGTTTTAAAGGAAAACAAAGATGTGTTTTTACTTCCTTTTAAGATAGCACACAAGCCCTTTTGTATATAGTTGCCATAGAAACAATAATGTCTCTAGAGATGCCCCATTAAAAGTGGACCCACTTTTAAAGATTTAAACATACCCTTTTAAAAGCCATTCGTTGATGGGTGTGATTGATAAAAGCTGAAGAAAAAGCCATATTGTTGCTGGGAAGAATGCAAGTGTAAAGATCTGAATAAAAAGATGCAGTTTTAGATGCACCAAAGCACTGGTCAGCTCCTGGAAAAATTAAGGAAACAAAATAAACAAAGGTAAGAAAACTATTCCTGAAAGGAGATCGCTACTAAAATAACATCACGAGTTAGTTTTTAATTTCGAGTTTTTTCATAGCTAAAATTTTTATCTATAAGTAAATGCACATGAGACAATGCAAGAGAAAAAAGTTACTTACGAAGGTTATAAAGTATTTTTGTTTAAAATTTCTTTTTTTTTTTTTTTTTTTTTTTGAGACAGAGTTTTTGCTCGTTGCCCAGGCTAGATTGCAGTGGCAAGATCTTGGCTCACTGCAACCTCTACCTCCCGGGTTCAAGGAATTCTCCCGCCTGAGTCTCCTGAGTAGTTTGAACTACAGGTGCCCGCCACCACCAGGCCCCCCCCTAATTTTTGTATTTTTAGTAGGACGGGGTTTCACCATGTTGGGCAGGATGGTCTCAGTCTCCTGACCTCATGATTCGCCGCCCTTGGCCTCCCAAAGTGCTGGAATTACAGGCATGAGCCACCGTGCCCGGCCTAAAATTTCTTTTTTTTTTTTTTTTTTTTTTTTTTTTGAGATGGAGTCTCGCTCTGTCTCCCGGGCTGGGGTGCAGTGGCCGGATCTCAGCTCACTGCAAGCTCCGCCTCCCGGGTTCACGCCATTCTCCTGCCTCAGCCTCCCGTGTAGCTGGGACTACAAGCGCCCGCCACCTCGCCCGGCTAGTTTTTGTATTTTTTTTAGTAGAGACGGGGTTTCACCGTGTTAGCCAGGATGGTCTCGATTAACTATTCTTTTCTAATTTCTTTACAATACACAATAAGCCCTAACAAATCAGATGTGTAAAATTCTGGACCAGGACTAAGCCAACTATACTTTATACTAGCATAGATTTGGGGATTGTTGAACAACATACATGTATGTTTACCTATATAAAATAATAAATATTTTCAAAAAAACCTTAATAACATCTATCACATTTCAACCAAATACAGTAATTAACCTCTATGCGTTGCACCAAGGCTTTAAGTCCTTGATTTGGCAAGATGTTACTGAATCTACAAATTAATACTTTAAAAAACATTTCCCTCAATGATAGTCTCTAATTCCAAATGGCATTTTCTTCCACAATCTACACTAGATTCTTTGTTAACATTAACAGAATACCAGCTTTATGCCATAATCTGAGCTTGTCACTTTACATGTTATCTCACTTAATCCTCACAAGAACCTAATTAAGTAAATACTATTATCTGATGTTTTTACCGATGTTTTACCGATGAAGAAATTTAAGTTGAGAGTTACTATATGGTGAATATCAGAATTAAATTTTCTCGCATGCTAGCAAACCCATGCCTGCTTCTCCCAATGCTACCCCAAGAGGAGAAAAAAATGCACATTAAACATAACAAACCAGGCACACGTTACGAGTTTGACACCTAAAAAAAGGATAATTAGTTAACCTCTGGGATTCAAATAGATATAAACTAACAATATTTGCATTTGAGTTTATATTGTGTTGAAATAAAAACAAAATGGAAAACTAAAATAAAATTGGAAAGTGCTAGAAAAACTATAGTCCTTTAAAACAAGCAAGTGATCATTAAAGCATATTCAACTATGCCAGACAGTCACTGGTTGTAAGTATAGAACTGCAATGGCCCCTTTGTTCAGGTAAGATGTTCAAGAGATCCTCAGCCTCAGAGACATTAGCCAAAGTTTATCAATTTAATCAACAGTACGTTAATGCAGACTAATTCGCTCATCACCACATTCTGAGATTAGTCTCATCACTTCCCACTGTCTATCTCCCTGTGTGGAGATCCACACAGCAGTTGCTTCCTGTTAGGTCACAAGACATCCCTAAATGACATCTAAAGAATTTCTGGCAATCTAATTTAGGACCACTAGAAAACACTCAGCCTACCAGAAGTCACATTAGGTCCTGGGATCAGACCTAAGAGAAAGCAAGCCATCCTTACAGTGAATCAGAATTCTTAGAGCTCCACTCCAGAGAAAACTTGAGCACCAGCAGTTTCAGAGTATTCATTCTCAACAGCCTTGAAGCCAAATCTCATTTAAATATACTCAGAGGCATTTGGTAAACACTAAACAAATATTAGTATTTTTATTTTTTAAAATACCATAATGAAATGATTAGCCAGAATACACTAAGGCATTTTTGCATATACTTTTTTTTTTCTTTTCTTTTTTTGAGACGGAGTTTCGCTCTTGTCATCCAGACTGGAGTGCAGTGGTGCGATCTCGGCTCACTGCAACCACTGCCTCCTGAGTTCAAGCGATTCTCCTGCCTCCACCTCCCAAGTAGCTGGGATTACAGGCACCCACCACCACGCCCGGCTAATTTTTGTATTTTGAGTAGAGATAGGGTTTTGCCATGTTACCCAGGCTTGTCTGGAACTCCTGACCTCAGGTGATCCACCCGCCTCAGCCTCCCCAAGTGCTGGGATTACAGGCATGAGCCACCATGCCCAGACTGCATATACTTCTGATAGGAATTAAAAATGGCATAACTTTTCTGAAAATTAATGTGGTAATACATATCAAGGACTATATAATTCATATTCTTGGACCCCAGAATTTTATGACTAGGAATTTATCCTAAAGATATAAAAAGTGATTGTAAATATTTATACACAAAATTGATCATCACAATGTTATTTATTAGAGCAAAATCTGGAAACAAATGTCCAAAAATAGGAGAATCATTTAAAAAGTTAAAATCTAATTGGAGTGTTATGAGCTATTAAATACCCTGTTGATGAGAATGCAGGTGTACAGAATCTCTCCCCTACTTTATCAATAGGTGTATAAATTGGCATAACCTATAGAGAGCACAACCTGGCAATTCATTCCTTCATTTAAGTAATACTTACTGAGCACCTGGTACCATTCTAGGTACTTGGAATATCTGTTACAACTTAAACTACATATATCATTTGACCTAGCAATTCCACTTCTAGGAATTTATCCTTCACATATGTTTCCAAATATAGGAAATAATATATTTTTAGGTTATCCTTTGCAACATGTTTGTAATAGCAAAACCTTGTAAATTAACTAAATGTTCATCAATAGAGGACAACAAAAAAACATCATGACACAACCATACAACAGAATACTATTTGGTGTACAAAAAAAATGGGGTTCTTTATGTGTTTAGATGAAACAATGTACAAGATACGTTTTTTAAGTAAAATAAGTTAAGGTGCCAAACAGTATGAAATACAATCTGTAGGGGGGTAGAATACACATGTGTATGTTTCACATGGAATATCTCTGGAAAGGTACACAGAAATTGTTAACATTGTCTGTCTCCAGAGAAGAAAACTGGATAGTTGGTGGAAGAGTGAAAAAAAAAGACTTACACATATCTTTATACCTTTTAATTCTGAACTATGTGAATAAATCATATGTTCATAAAAGTAAATAAAATAAACATTTTTGTTATAATATAGAAAGAAAATTTAAATAATATTAAATTATGTTAAAAGTAGATAATGTTACATGAAAAGAATAGGGTAAGATTACATGTGTATATGTGTATGGGTCCACAATATGGGTATAAACATACTTACATTCCCATACAATTTTATTTTTAAAATATTATGCATATAAAACATATTTTTTAAAAAGGACTAAAAAATGGATGTTAATAGTTAATAGTAGTTATTTTTAATCTTTCTAATCTTTCTACAATAAGTAAATACCACTTTTATTACAAAAGAAACAAGTTATAAAAACTAAAATGTGCTTAGAAAATACTGCCGACCTAATAAATGACAATTAGAAATTGCCACTGCATCGGGATGATGATACTGTAAAGAACCGAGCAAAATGAGTCACAACAACCAACCATGTTGGCTCATAAGGGGCCTCTTAACAATAGGGAAGTGCTTCTAAGAAAGATTTTCAAGACTTTCACAAAATCCCAGAGTCATATATTTTTACATATCTTCTTCATACAACCATAAAGATAAAACAAGATAATAACAGAAAAGAACAAGCAAGTAAACCCTGTAAATCCTAAAATAGTTATTATTTCATACATACCCATGTAGAATTTTGGGCCACATAGTCAAATAAGTGCCATCATGAATAATCAAAAAGTTGGCTCTGCATCATAGTTTGTTTATTCACATGTAATATAGGTCAAAATTCATTAAAATAAACTTAAGAAGACACTCCACATCATGTACTGATTGTACCAGAGTCTCACTGACAGCATCAAGCATTGCTTAAAACCAGGGCTCTGATTGGGACACAGAAATATTTTCATTAGACACCGATTTCTCTTGTAACCCTTTATCTGACCATTTCATTCATTTGCTGAGAGTCAGGCTCATAGCTCTGGGCTTGAAACAAACAGCATAAGTCTAAAGTTTAGAGTTTGCTATATTTGCTTTTCTGCTAATAGGATAAAAAATAATAATTTTTACAGAAAAATAAAGAAAAACTTGCATCGTCTGCCCTACTCAGGACCTTTTTTCAGCCCCTGAGTCTCCTGCTCACATTTGTTTCTATCCCCAGCACCATGCCTTGTAGCCATAAGCACTTAATTGATATTTGTTTAAACAAATTCACCCTGCCACAGTTGGCTAAGAGACAAATCCTCCGAAACTAAAGGTTTGAAGTGAACTAAATATGAATTTTAAATGTGACCATATTTCACTTCAATACAACAAAATTTCAAAAAACTAGAAATTAATAGTCATAAAACTGAAGACTAAGCATTGCATTAGTACAGCGTCCTTTATAATTTTAACGAATTAGTAAAATAAATTTTAGAATACATGTCATTAAATCAATGTATGAGTCATACAAGAAATGTTCAATATAAATCAAACTTGAATGGGACCAACACAAATGCTTCCAAATAAACTCAAATCAATAATAATTCACTGTCTCCCATGTGCAAAAACGAACTATTTTAGGACCTAATAAAATATACAAATCGCAATCCCCACCAAAATGAATTTAGGATTACTAACTAGTAAACAAATATGACTGCTACCTCCTAAGTTACAAGTTACCCATGAAATTAGCAGGGTTTAGAAGTGGTTTAATATTACACAATGATACAATCTAGGACATCTTAAGTTAAATGGCTTTTGAAAATGACTTAATGTTGTATTCGTTTGAAAAGGGCTTTTCATGGAAGAAATGGCTCTGATTGCTGCTTAGATACCACGATAAAGCACGAGATAACGGCATTTCATTAGATCCAAATTAGCTGGATGACTCTGAAGGTTTCTTAGGTGCTTACAAAAGAAGTCAGTCCTTAGAGAAATGCTGACAGCTGTGACATTCTTCCTTCTTCAACTCCTTCATCCCATAAAGTTATCTGCTTCACAGAATCGCATTAAGAAGCTAAGGAGTGAGAGAAATCAAGTCGCTTTCTGGATTTCCCATGGCACAAGTAACAGCTGTAGCCATTAAGCAGCCACCAGGGGACACAGAGCAACGTCCCAAGTAAAGGACTTGGGTTAGAAAGCTGCTCCATAAAGAGCATTAGCCAAGGTCAGCAGGAAGACCTCCAAACAAGACCAGTCCAACATTATGGTAGTGGCAAATATCTTTCTGTATCACTGTGCCCCACATTTGAGAACCAATATTAGAACTCATATGTTGACAGAACAAAAGTCTGTGCCCTGTAAGTAGTAATCATGGTCCTCTCATATCAATATTGTTTACCAAAATTGGAATTTGACATACTGGGAAATCTCATCCCGTGTCAGTTATTTTCAGAAGAGCAAGTAATCACAGAAAATATTTACAATTCTTGAGACATAATTTATCAGTTATAGACACTACACAATGATCCTATGTATATGAAAAAATACCCCAATGAGGCCAGGCATGGTGGCCCACGCCTGTAATTGCAACACTTTGGGAGGCTGAAGTGGGTGAATTATTTGAGGTCAGGAGGTTGAGACCAGCCTGGGCAATGTAGTGAAACCCCACCTCTATTAAAAATACAAAAATTAGCCAGGCGTGGTGGTGGGTGCCTGTAGTCCCAGCTATTTGGGAGGCTGAGGCAGGAGAATCACTTGAACCCAGGAGGTGGAGGTTGCAGTGAGCCAAGATGGCACTACTGCCCTCCAGCCTGGGCAACAGAGTGAGATTCTGTCTCAAAAAAAAAAAAAAAAAAAAAAAAAAACCCAATGAAAAGATTTATACCAACCTGATGGCTACAGAATACATAAATTTAGTAAAGTCATATTTTTTCCATGTTGCTACTAGGGTGGTCTAAGAAGGAAATAACTAAATTTAGTCTTCATTCAAATTACACTTAAATAAAGGTAAGACATGATGCTGGACCAGAATTTTAATTTTTAAAGCCATTTCCAAAAACAAAAAAAACCTTCTTATAGTGAGATATTCCCATCTACATAAGAACAGGATGTTAGAATGATAGTTTTATGTAATTTCTTCAAGAGCAAATGGGTATTTTCTCCTCTCTCATTTTCTTCCATTGTAAGTCAAAAGAGAATCATAAATTCTACTCTTCCTCTCTCACAAGTAAATGTAAAAATGTCTGGATTTCTTTACTTCCAAGAGAATCTCATGTTCGGTGAAACCTGAATCAGTAAATAACATTACATATATATGGGTATGCTGTGTGTGTGTGGATCTCTGTGTGTGTATATATATACACACACACATACGTGTCAAATGAAAAACACCAATATTTCTCTTAAGACATCTATTAATATTTAATAGATATGCTAAGGAACAATAAGCTTTTCTAAATAAAAATTAAGTTATGACAAATTAAGCATTATTTGAATAGCATGAGTCCTGGGAACCAAAGATGATCCACAAAAGTTATGGAAACCAAACTGAACATCAACAGCTCAAATGTGCCCAGGCATAGTAGGTACCACTGTAGTTACCACCATAAGCTGAGGTAGAACTAAAGTAAAAGCTTCAGTTCAACTGTCATATTAAAAACACACTCATTATAACCACATCCTCAGGACCCATGCTGCTCAACTGTACAGCTTTTATAATGCATGTATGCAGGAATGAAACACAAGTCCTTTGCTGACCAAGTTATCTTCTGCTACAGTGAATCCTTCAGATTATAGCTATAAATAGCTTTACCAAAGGACTCTGAAATTTAAGGTAAGTACAAATTAAATTTTTCTCCCTGCTTTTCATGTATCCCATAAATGACAGTACCTCTGTTTTCAATGACAGTCCACTGTTAAAGAATATTGTTGCAACAGCAATGTAGGATACAGTTATTTCTGGCTTCAGTGGTCCTAAAAAGAGAAAAATGAGTTATTGTTAGAAAAGAATTTCAATAGATAACTTGGCACAAAAGAAGAATCTATTTGTTCACGCCTGTAATCCCAACACTTTAGGAGGCCGAGGCAAGTAGATCACTTGAGGCCAGGAGTTCAAGACCAGCCTGGCCAACATGGCAAAACCCAGTCTCTGCTAAAAATACAAAAATTAGCCTGACATGGTGATGCATGCCTGTAATCCCAGCTCCTTGGGAGGCTGAGTGGGAGGATTACCTGAGCCCAGGAGGCAGAGGTTGCAGTGAGACGAGATCACACCATTGCACTACAGCCTGGGCAACAAAGCAAGACTCTGTCTCAAAATAATAATAATAATAATAATCTACTGAAGGACAACAAATGGTAGTTTAGATATCAGTGTCACCCCTAGTGTCCTACTGTCCCAACAGAGGTAAGCATTTGTGTGATACAGCCTAACTCCAGAGAGCATTTTCCAGAGGGCAAGGACCATGGCTGTCTTGCTCAGCACAGTATATTCAGACCAGAAGAATAAAGCAGCACACAGGAGAGCACATAAGCAACATCCCTCAATACAGGTCCTAATTATATCTATCGTGGTATCAGCGCTTATATAACAATCAAAATACCCCCGAACCCAAAGAAGAGTATCAATGGAAGAGGTTCCCTTCTATTTAGCAAATATTATTTCATTTCTTCTAGGATACCAGAAACAAAAGCTTGTAATCACACACGTATTCAGTTCTGCCCAAGAGTATTCATTCTACAAATACTTATTAAGAACTTGCCATGTGAATGAGATAATGCATATAAAGTACTCAATAATATATTGCTATGACTGTAATTATTATTAAATTATGCTAGGCCCTAGAGATACATGGTGACCCAGCCAGGCTTGATCCCTGCCTTCCAGGAAATCCTCTCTGGAGTTAGGATGGCAGCATTCAAATGTGTTAACACTGTGAGAACAATAGTTAAAAGTATCATTTGTGAGTTGATATGAGTATCATTTGTGACACGTCCACAATTGGCTTGAAGACCTAATGTGCTAACAAAGAACAACATTCTTTCAAAAAATGCAGTCCTGAGAAAATGACATTTTATACCTGTATACCAATGGTTCTCCAGCAGTGGCAATCTTGCCCTCCATGGACATTTGACAATGTTTAGAAATGTTTTTTGGTTGTCATAACTTGGGGGATAGGATGTGCTACTAACGTCTAGTGGGTAGAGATCAAGAATTCTATTAAACATCTTGGAAGGCATAGACCAGCCCCTCCAACAACAAAAATTATCATGTTCAAAATGTCAATGTGCCAAAGCTGAGAAATCTTAGTATATGGCAACATTTAAAAAAATCTAAGATCATCTCATATATGCCATTCTATTCAGTCCTCTTGTACTAGATTGAATAGTGTCCCCCACTCCCAAAATTCATGCCCACCCAGAACCTGTGAATGTGACATTTTTGGACATAGGGTCTTTGCAGATGTAATAAAGTTAAGATGAGGTCTTATTGGATTAGGAGGATCATTAATCCAATAACCGGTATTCTTAAAAGATGGAAATTTGGACACAGACACATGCACAGGGAAGACAGCCATGTGGTGACAGAGCTGGAGAGTGGAGTTATATTGCCACAATCCAAGGAATGGCTGGCAACCACCACAAGCTAGAAGATGCAAAGGATTCTTTCCCAGATGTCCTTTGGAGAACATCTTGACCTCAGACTTCTGGCCTCTAGAACTATGAGAGAATAAATTTCTGTTGTATTGAGCCACCTGGTTCATGGTAATTAGTTGTGGCAGCCCTAAGAAACTAATACACTCACTTAGGCAAAAGAACAAGACAACAATCATCGCTCCTCCATAGCCTGAAACTCTCTACTTGCTCGATATATGGACAGAAGACCAAGCTCAGGAAAAAACAACACATATATATAATATAATATAAATATGTTATAAATATTATATAACATAATATATAATAATAAAGTCTTCATATATTTAACATAACATGTAATATATTATGTATATAACATATTTTATATATTATGTTATATATATTAGATATATAATGTTATATACATAATATATAATATACATAATATTTCAAGGCCCCTCTGAGAAAGAATATATATTATACATAATATATAATAATATATTATACATAATATATATCATAATATATATTATTATTTAACATAATATATAAAATTTTATACATAGAGAGAGAGAGGACCTACTATGTCTTAGGCATTTGTAGTACAACAATGAATAAAAGAAACAAAGATTTCCTCAAACGCTGTAATAAATTATGTAATATGCCTGGCATTTACACAAATCATTTTGCTGAGATCTGAGAAAAGGGAGGGAAAGGGAGAAGGCAAGTGCAAAAGGCATTACATTTGGGGGCAGTGGAGGCTGTTCCAAAACTTTTACATAGAGGTACATTATCTTTACACTTGTGAGTGAATCTGTCTCAGCAGCGCACACAAGCAATATTTCTTCAGCAGCTAAGCAGGGTGATTCAGGAGCAGATTTTAAAGTCAAGGAATCTGGCTTGCTTGAGAAGTAGAAGTTTCCCAGAAATTTTAAATACCCGGTCTCCAATAGTTCCTCTTCCCTAAGCTAGCTACCTTAACCTAGAGAGAATCACCTGGCATCAAGCTTCAGTATCTTCAACTGTAAAAGAAGCATGTTGGCTTAAAACACTTTAAATGTTACCCTCTCACTCTTAACAT
The DNA here is from genome assembly GCF_043159975.1 of Macaca nemestrina. Taxonomy (NCBI): domain Eukaryota; kingdom Metazoa; phylum Chordata; class Mammalia; order Primates; family Cercopithecidae; genus Macaca; species Macaca nemestrina. The sequence goes on along the minus strand of NC_092127.1, from coordinate 43,235,434 downwards.
TCTATTGTAATTAAACAAAGGAATGAATTATCCTACATTAAAGACATAAGGACTAGTGAAAATGGGAAACGGCATTTCTATGATACAATAATGTACCAAAATGTTAATAAGCAGTCTATGGAACACATAAGTTTGCAGAATCTATCTCATACATGCCACTGCAGAAAAGCCCCACGGAAATGATTCAGCATTCAACACCTTTCTTCCCACAGAATATTTGGGAATGTAAGGTAAAAGATATTTTGCCAAATTTAGCCCCTGCAGATTTAAAGTTAAAGATCATACATCCTCTGTAGTTTCATCTCAAAACTGAGCAAATAAGAGATCTAACACCAGAAGCGATACCTAGTTAAGTGTGCATTGCAGATCATGCAAAGGTACTCTAAGTCTTACTATTCATTTAGCTCCGGGGATGGGGGGGGTCTTCATTTGACAGACCTGATCTTCACAAGAGTTTCCCAAAAGTTCACAGAGCAGCGGTGTTAAAGAAGAAACTATTACCATCAATCAGAGGGAGAAACCACCAGGAATAACTGCTTTATTCTCATAGTTACATATTCTACACATTTTGTTCTTAGTTGAATACAAAAGAACAAAATTTTAAAACAAACAAAAAAGCCTTCATCTCCACAATTTTGGTTTAAATAATTGCTTTTAAAATGTTCCCGGAAGCTACTTCTAAACAGAGTAATTGGGTGGAGGTTAAGGGGAGAAGGGACCACTACTGTTCTCCTGAGAGATCATTTCATTCACTTCCATCATGTTTTAACAAAAAGATACAAATAACTTTAAATATCCTCCTGAGTGCTTCCTACTATGAAAGATTGTGCCTGTTCACCTCGGTCCTTATTTGCTCCGGTTGCATGAGTTAGGTATTAAACCTGTCAATAAGCTTGGAAACTGACAAACAAGGTCAAAAAGACAAGCGAATTGAATAAATTCAATTAATGTTTATGAAAAGTAGGACAAGATTGTCTAAAGGTATAGGGGGGTGGGGCATAAAAAAACCTAGTATTTCTAATGTTCCCACCAGTGCCCATCACCTCCAGTACAAAACTCCCACTATTCAGAGATCTAAGTATGCTTTCAGTCCATCTACATTTCCTTGCCAAAGCACACACTACATTACACATAGTCTAACAGTCTGTATCTGTTAGACTGCTAGTATAGCAACTGAATCCCGGCAGCACACGGAAGTAGTGCCCTGTAATGAAAGAGTGCAACGTGTCAGTCGGCTTGGGAGTTTCTGGAGTGCCAGCAACTACAGCAAATCATCACTCTTCAACATGTGGGCCATAAAATCTGAGTTGGGGGCGGTGGTGTCCCTTTTTCTTGTTTTTCCTCCACTTTTTTTTTTTTAATGTGGGGGCGGGGAGGACTCGAAAGTAGATTCGATAATGACGTCCACTCCAGGATAGATACTGAACTCAGCAACCTAGACTCTCTTGGGATAGGATGCTACTTTGAAGGCAAGAGGAGTAAGTTTCATTCTCTGTAACCTCACTTCTTAACACTGAGGATAGTCATTGTCTACGGAAAAGGCTACCTGCGCTCAAATTCCTTTGCCCAGTTCCTAATTACAAGTTCCCTCTGGGATTGGTAAATTAGAAAATCAGCAAAAGGGCCAAAAGCTGGTCAATGCCCCTAAAATTGGCAAGCGTTTGCAATGAGGGTTGCCCCACCTTTCCAAGACTAACAAATTAGTTCTGAAGTGGGAGCCGCGGTGGAGCCGGCAGAGGTGCAGCACTTACCCCCATTCACCCCTATGGACGGCTCCAGTTTAGCTCCGGCGATCGCCAGCACTATTCCGACCATGAACCAGTCTTTCCTCATTCTCTCCAGCAGCCTCATATTTGTTAGGGTGGGTGGGTTTTGTTTATTTGTTTGGCTTTTTTTCTTTTCAAGCTCCGATCACCTAATCCCTGGAGCGTCTCCACACTTTCCTTGGTCCCTCCAGACATGCAGCAGAGCAAGTCAAATTGCCAGTTGTAAACTAAAGACCTGGGGGTTGCTCCGGCGGCTTTGAGGAAGGTTGGGAGTAGTAGTATCCAGTGACAGGAAAGTCTCACTGAGCGCCGCCATCACTACCACGCGCCTTCGAATACATGCGCACAAACGCCCCCAGCGCCTCCGGCCGCGGGCTCGCAGGTGCAGATGCTTTGAAAGGAAGAACTTGGACCAGGCCGACAAACGTGGGCAATCGGGCAAGGGAGACTGGCGGCCGGATGGGGCTAACAAACCCACCGCTGCCGAGACCTGCGGAACTTTCTAAATGACAAAGGGTCGGGGAGAGCGTCGTAAGGCGCCACAGCCAGCAAGACTTCACTGATTGTCCTTCTCTAACAAACCTTTAGGCACAGCCACCCACGTTTCTGGAGCATATCTCCATGGAGAGCCTCTCTTTTGCTGTGCCATGACTCCGCGGGCAGGGCTGACGTGTGTTTGGGGCAAGGGATTTCTCCGTTGAAGCTGCGACAGCGGGATGCAAGCCTGGAGACGCGCTTCTTCGAGACATTACGGCGCTTCCACGACGCCAGCGCTGACGTGTGCGCGGGCGGGAGGGGAGGCCACTGGATCTGCGAGTTCCCAGCCTCAGCTGCAGGAGTTAGAGGTGTCCGCGCGGGAAAGTGGCTCGCTGGTGGGCGGGGAGCCTTACTCCTGGCGGTGGGTTGAAAATCCGGCGCCGGGCAGACGCCCACGTTTGCTGAACCCCGGCTTGCCGGTGTTGGCTGCAACCCAAGGAAGGTGGGCCGGACATCGCCAGGTTGCTCGCCTGCGGGTGGGCATTTGGCCCGGATCCCCTTCCCTCCGCGGCCCACACCTGTCTCCGGGACTGGGGAGGACTGCAGGGATCGGGGCAGATTTGCCTTTGCGGGCGAGAGTGAGAGCTCAAGTCTTCCCACCAACCAAGCTACTCGCGGGCGGAGTGGGGTCTGCGCTGGCAAGCCCCTGGGCGTGCGGGTGCCCACTCTGGCTCGACCCCAGGCCTGACCTACCCAAGCCACAGGAAAACTCTGGGAAGACGGTCGGGGATTCCAAAGCCGAGGTGGTGGGGGATTGAGTCTGAGAGGTTGGGGAGTCCTACCTTCCCTTGCCACGAGTGCTAGTTCTGTCTTCCAGTTTCTTCCTTGAAATGTCTTGTAGCAACCAGTGACATTGATGGTTTCATGAATGGACTTCCTACCGGTAGACCCTGCAAGAGCATGAACTCCTCTGTATCATTCATCCAGATGAAGAAAGAAAGAAAAAAGTATGTGACGTTTTCAAATAACCTGGCACCTGCCACTTTAATGGTTAAAAATAGAACTTAAGGTTTGGAAGAGATTGTTTCGTGATGCCAGACTTTAATTCTGAATTTATTCAAAGCTGGAAAGACACTCGTCGTGTCATTTCCTCTATTTAATTCAGCTTTGTCTTGATGGCACGACTTCCAGAAACTAAGCCACTTTAAGAGTTGTGCTCCCAGTTGTAGGTTACACAGTACCAAGTGTCATCTAATTATACATCAGGCAACATGAAAAAAAATTAATTTCAAGATAAAAAGAACTTAACGGGGAGACATAGATGACATTAAACAGTTTACTCTGAAAAGAGACAGGTACATGAAATATGATAAAATTTGATGTTAATTGTCAGGCAGGCAGAAGATAAGTGAAGATAAATGAAAGATAGTTTACAACATAATTATTTTCTTATAGTAATTTCTTAGTAGGTTAAAGACTCATATGTCTCAGTCATTGAAGGCATAGCTTCATATTAAAACATCATTAAACATTAAGTTTACAGAAATTGAGCTGTTTTAACTTTACAGCTGTTCACAAAATATTTACTAAGACCTCTTTGATCTGTTTAGAGCAGAATCTAACTCAGAGATTTTTTTGTTTTGATTTTAATGGTACTTAAAGGAAAAGAATATAAGGTACTGTGAATTATATTCTCTTAAGGCCTGTGTTTGTTTGCTGTGAATGCTGAAACAAATACTCGAACTTGGATGCCTTCAAACAACAGAAATTTATTATCTCACTAGTTATGGAGGACAGAAGTCCAAAATCAAGATTTTGGCAGAGCCATACTCCCTCTGAAGGCTCTAGGGGAGAGTCCTTCCTTGCCTTTTCTAGTTTCTCGTGGTGCCTTCCTTGGCTGGTAGCTACAGTCCTCCAATCTCTGCCACTGCTTTCACATCACATTCTCCTCTGTATTTTTTTTCTAGTGGCCACATTCTTCCAGTCTCTGCATCCATCTTCACATTGCACCTCCTCTTCTGTGTACCTTTTATAAAGACACTTGTCATTGGATTTAGAGCCTACCCAGATAATCCAAAATGATCTCTCAAGATCCTTAACTCAATCACAGTAGTCCCCCCTTATTCTGGAAGGATATGTTCCAAGAACCTTAGGTAGATACCTGAAACTGCTGGTTGTACTGAACCCTATCTATATATGCTATGGTATTTTTTCCTATACATACATCCCTATGATAATTTTTGGTTTATATATTAGGCACAGTAGGAGATGAAAAAATAATTAATACAGTCAGGCATCGCTTAACCACCGGGTTACATTCTGAGAAATGCATGGTTAGACGATTTCATCATTATAGAAACATCATAGAGTGTATTTACACAAACCTACACAATATAGTGTACAACACACCTAGACTATATGGTATAGCCTGTTGCTCCTAGGCTGCAAACCTATACAGCATATTACTATACTGAATACTGTAGGCAGTTGCAACACAGTGGTATTTGTGTATCTAAACATATCTAAACACAGAAAAAGTATAGTAAAATTACAGTATAAGAGGGTTTTTTTAAATGGAGTCAGACGTGGTGGTGTGTGCCTCTAGTCCCAGCTACTTCGAGAGGGTGAGATGGGAGACTCACTTGAATCCAGGAGTTTGAGGCCAGTCTGAGTAACATAACAAGATTCCATTTCTTTAGAAAAAAACATGGTATACCTGTATAGAGCACTTACTATGAATGGAGCCTGTAGGACTGGAAGTTGCTCTAGGTGGGTCAGTGAATGAGTGGTGAATGAATGTTAAGGCCTAGGACGTTACACTATTGTAGACTTTATAACTACTATACTTGGGCTACATTTAATTTAACAGTAGTTTTTAAATTCAGTAATAAATCTTAACTTACTATGACTTTTAACTTTATAAACTTTTTAATTTTTTAACTTTTTGACTTTTGTTACAGCACTTAGCTTAAAACACATTGTATAACTGTCCAAAATATTTTCTTTATATTCTTATTCTATAACCTTTTTCTATTTACATTTTTGTTTTTACTTTTCTAAACTTTTTTAGAAAAACTAAGACACAGGTTTTGGCCTAGGCCTGCACATGGTCAGGACCATCAGTATCACTGTCTTCTACCTCCACATCTTGTCCCTGTAGAAGGTCTTTAGGAGCAGTAACCTCTATAGAGCTGTCATCTTATATGATAACAATGCCTTCTTCCAGAGTACCTCCTGAAGGACCTGCCTCAGTCTCTTTGGGAGATATTGCTCTTTTCAGAAATATGTCTATGGTGTTTTGCTTGATTTATTTTTTTCATCGTAGATTTGCATAAATAATGTATTGCATTATGACATTACAAATGACGACATTTTCACTAGATAATAGGAATTTTTCAGCTTCATTATAGTCCTTTTTTTTTTTTTTTTTTTTTTTTTTTTTTTAAGAAAACGGGTCTCACTCTGTTGCACAAGCCTGAGTGCAGTGGTGTGATCATAGTTCACTGCAGCCTTGAGCTCCTGGGCTCAAGCGATCCCGCGTCAGCTTCCCAAGTAGCTGGGACCACGGGCACACACCACCACACCTAGCAGCTTCATTATAGTCTTATGGGAGCACTGTCTTGACCAGAACATCGTATGTAGCACATGACTAATAAAATAGAACAATTAAGTTTAAAAAAATAGGGAGATTACTTGAACAAAAGCAGTGTGATACCACAGCAGTATCTGGTAACCAAGATGGCTACTAAGTGACTAAGGGCAGGTAGTGTCTACAACATGGATATGCTGGACAAAGGATGAATTTATGTCCTGGACAGTGCAAGATTTTATCACACTACTCAGAACAGCTTACAACCTAAAACTCATGAATTGTTTATTTCTGGAATTTTCCACTTAATAATTTTGGATTGTGGTTGATGCAGGTAACTGAATCATGGATAGCGAAACTGAAGATAAGAGGGGACTGTACATTTGTATATATGCTTTTCCAAATTAGGTAACTGTACTCTGTGGAATAGTGTCTCCCAAAGACTCATGTTTTCCTAGAACATCAGAATTGGACCTTAGTTAGCAATCAGGTCTTTGCAGATATAAATAAGATGAGGTTATGCTGGATTAAGGTGGATCCTAAATCCAGTGACTGGTATCCTTATAGGAATGTCATGTGGGGACACAGGAGAGACACAAAGAAGACAGCCCATGTGAAGATGGAAGCAGAGATTAGAGTGATGTATCAGCAAGCCAAGGAGCGCCAAGGATTTCCAGCAACCACTAGAAACTAGGAAAGAGGCATGGAATAGCTTTTTTTCTCAGTGCTTCTAGAGCAACAAACCCTGCTGACACCTCAATTTTAGACTTCTGGCCTTCTGAACTGTGAGAAAATAAGTGTTGGTTATCCTAAGCCATTCAGGTTGCAGAACTTTGTTATAGTACCCGGATAAATGAATACAGCAGCATTCACAGCTTCCAGGATTTTGATGTGAATTTGCCTTTGATGTGGCTGCCATTCACCCCACTATAAGACCCATCTCTACCTTCTCTCTCTTCCAATACTCTCTTCATTCACTCTTCTATCTCCTCGTTTTTTTCTGTCGTTTTTTTCTTTCCACTGCTTCTCACCTTAGTTTTTTTTCTTTACCTCTGCCATTTCACCAGTCACCATCCCAACCAAAATGGACAAATAAAAGTAAAATTCTTTAAAAGGCACACAATAAACTTTGCTTACTCAATAAATACTAAATTTGTTTATTGAACACATATTTAATTTTAATGTGCCCTTCACTGTATGCCAGGCATGTGTCAGATGCTGAGCATTCAATGGTGAGCCAAAAAAAAAAAAGACACAAAACTTTCCTTCATAGAGCTTATGATCTAGTGCAGGAAACAGATGCAAACAACTTGTGGTTTGTGGAAGGAAAATCGCAGGGTGTTGACAATAGTGTAGATTGGAGAAAGCAGGCATCCCTGATGTCTGAAAAGTGAAGAAACCTGAGTTGCTCAGCCAAGGAAGAACTTGACACTTCATGGAATTTAAAGACCAGTGTAACTAGACCAGTCAGTGAGGGGAGAGTGATAGGAGAAAGATGGAAACCTGGGTAGAGTGCAGACCCTATGAGACCTCTCATGTTGCAGTGAGGGATTTATTAAAAGCTAGAAAGTCACAGAAAGATTTTAAGCTACCAAGTGTCATTCTTGGTCTTGCTGAAAGGATTATCTTAGAAGCAGTCTCTGGACAAATAGTTCGGGAAGTGACTAAATCAATGGAGCTGAAAAAGGCAATTAGTATAAAAACTATTAAACAGGAAAAATAAACTACCGGTCACCTGTAGGGGAATAGAAAAGAAGTCGAGGAATAGGAACAGCTCCAGTCGCCAACTCCCAGCGCGAGCGACACAGAAGACCGGTGATTTCTGCATTTTCAACTGAGGTACTGGGTTCATCTCACTGGGGAGTGCCGGACGATCGGTGCTGGTCAGCTGCTGCAGCCCGACCAGCAAGAGGTGAAGCAGGGCGAGGCATTGCCTCACCTGGGAAGCGCAAGGGGGAAGGGAATCCCTTTTCCTAGCCAGGGGAACTGAGACACACAACACCTGGAAAATCGGGTAACTCCCACCCCAATACTGCGCTTTAAGCAAACAGGCACACCAGGAGATCATATCCCACACCTGGCCAGGAGGGTCCCACACCCACGGAGCCTCCCTCATTGCTAGCACAGCAGTCTGTGATCTACCGGCAAGGCAGCAGCCAGGCTGGGGGAGGGGCGCCAGCCATTGCTGAGGCTTAAGTAGGTAAACAAAGCCACTGGGAAGCTTGAACTGGGTGGAGCTCACAGTAGCTCAAGGAAACCTGCCTGTCTCTGTAGACTCCACCTCTGGGGACAGGGCACAGTAAACAATAACAAACGCAGCAGAAAACTCTGCAGACACAAACGACTCTGTCTGACAGCTTTGAAGAGAGCAGTGGATCTCCCAACACGGAGGCTGAGATCTGATAAGGGACAGACTCCCTGCTCAAGTGGGTCCCTGACCCCTGAGCAGCCTAACTGGGAGACATCCCCCACTAGGGGCAGTCTGACGCCCCACACCTCACACGGTGGAGTACACCCCTGAGAGGAAGCTTCCAAAGCAAGAATCAGACAGGTACACTCACTGTTCAGAAATATTCTATCTTCTGCAGCCTCTGCTGCTGATACCCAGGCAAACAGGGTCTGGAGTGGACCTCAAGCAATCTCCAACACACCTACAGCTGAGGGTCCTGACTGTTAGAAGGAAAACTATCAAACAGGAAGGACACCTACACCAAAACCCCATCAGTACATCACCATCATCAAAGACCAGAGGCAGATAAAACCACAAAGATGGGGAAAAAGCAGGGCAGAAAAGCTGGAAATTCAAAAAATAAGAGGGCATCTCCCCCGGCAAAGGAGCGCAGCTCATCGCCAGCAACGGATCAAAGCTGGATGGAGAATGACTTTGACGAGATGAGAGAAGAAGGCTTCAGTCCATCAAATTTCTCAGAGCTAAAGGAGGAATTACGTACCCAGCGCAAAGAAACTAAAAATCTTGAAAAAAAAGTGGAAGAATTGATGGCTAGAGTAATTAATGCAGAGAAGGTCATAAACGAAATGAAAGAGATGAAAACCATGACACGAGAAATACGTGACAAATGCACAAGCTTGAGTAACCGACTCGATCAACTGGAAGAAAGAGTATCAGCGATTGAGGATCAAATGAATGAAATGAAGCAAGAAGAGAAACCAAAAGAAAAAAGAAGAAAAAGAAATGAACAAAGCCTGCAAGAGGTATGGGATTCTGTAAAAAGAGCAAATCTACGTCTGATTGGGGTGCCTGAAAGTGAGGGGGAAAATGGAACCAAGTTGGAAAACACTTCAGGATATCATCCAGGAGAACTTCTCCAACCTAGTAGGGCAGGCCAACATTCAAATCCAGGAAATACAGAGAACGCCACAAAGATACTCCTTGAAAAGAGCAACTCCAAGACACATAATTGCCAGATTCACCAAAGTTGAAATGAAGGAAAAAATCTTAAGGGCAGCCAGAGAGAAAGGTCGGGTTACCCACAAAGGGAAGCCGATCAGACTAACAGCAGATCTCTCGGCAGAGACTCTCCAAGCCAGAAGAGAGTGGGGGCCAATATTCAACATTCTTAAAGAAAAGAATTTTCAACCCAGAATTTCATATCCAGCCAAACTAAGTTTCATAAGTGAAGGAGAAATAAAATCCTTTACAGATAAGCAAATGCTTAGAGATTTTGTCACCACTAGGCCTGCCTTACAAGAGACCCTGAAGGAAGCACTAAACATGGAAAGGAACAACCGGTACCAGCCATTGCAAAAAAATGCCAAAATGTAAAGACCATCGAGGCAAGGAAGAAACAGCATCAACTAACGAGCAAAATAACCAGTTAATATCATAATGGCAGGATCAAGTTCACACATAACAATATTAACCTTAAATGTAAATGGACTAAATGCTCCAATTAAAAGACACAGACTGGCAAACTGGATAAAGAGTCAAGACCCATCAGTCTGCTGTATTCAGGAGGCCCATCTCACACGCAGAGACATACATAGGCTCAAAATAAAGGGATGGAGGAAGATTTACCAAGCAAATGGAGAACAAAAAAAAGCAGGGGTTGCAATATGAGTCTCTGATAAAACAGACTTTAAACCATCAAAGATCAAAAGAGATAAAGAAGGCCATTACATAATGGTAAAGGGATCAATTCAACAGGAAGAGCTAACTATCCTAAATATATATGCACCCAATACAGGAGCACCCAGATTCATAAATCAAGTCCTTAGAGACTTACAAAGAGACTTAGACTCCCATACAATAATAATGGGAGACTTCAACACTCCACTGTCAACATTAGACAGATCAACGAGACAGAAAGTTAACAAGGATATCCAGGAATTGAACTCATCTCTGCAGCAAGCAGACCTAATAGACATCTATAGAACTCTCCACCCCAAATCAACAGAATATACATTCTTCTCAGCACCACATCGTACTTACTCCAAAATTGACCACGTAATTGGAAGTAAAGCACTCCTCAGCAAATGTACAAGAACAGAAATTATAACAAACTGTCTCTCAGACCACAGTGCAATCAAACTAGAACTCAGGACTAAGAAACTCAATCAAAACCGCTCAACTACATGGAAACTGAACAACCTGCTCCTGAATGACTACTGGGTACATAAGGAAATGAAGGCAGAAATAAAGATGTTCTTTGAAACCAATGAGAACAAAGATACAACATACCAGAATCTCTGGGACACATTTAAAGCAGTGTGTAGAGGGAAATTTATAGCACTAAATGCCCACAAGAGAAAGCAGGAAAGATCTAAAATTGACACTCTAACATCGCAATTAAAAGAACTAGAGAAGCAAGAGCAAACACATTCGAAAGCTAGCAGAAGGCAAGAAATAACTAAGATCAGAGCAGAACTGAAGGAGATAGAGACACAAAAAACCCTCCAAAAAATCAATGAATCCAGGAGTTGGTTTTTTGAAAAGATCAACAAAATTGACAGACCACTAGCAAGACTAATAAAGAAGAAAAGAGAGAAGAATCAAATCGACGCAATTAAAAATGATAAAGGGGATATCACCACCGACCCCACAGAAATACAAACTACCATCAGAGAATACTATAAACACCTCTACACAAATAAACTGGAAAATCTAGAAGAAATGGATAATTTCCTGGACACTTACACTCTGCCAAGACTAAACCAGGAAGAAGTTGAATCCCTGAATAGACCAATAGCAGGCTCTGAAATTGAGGCAATAATTAATAGCCTACCAACCAAAAAAAGTCCAGGACCAGATGGATTCACAGCTGAATTCTACCAGAGGTACAAGGAGGAGCTGGTACCATTCCTTCTGAAACTATTCCAATCAATAGAAAAAGAGGGAATCCTCCCTAACTCATTTTATGAGGCCAACATCATCCTGATACCAAAGCCTGGCAGAGACACAATAAAAAAAGAGAATTTTAGACCAATATCCCTGATGAACTTCGATGCAAAAATCCTCAATAAAGTACTGGCAAACCGGATTCAGCAAAACATCAAAAAGCTTATCCACCATGATCAAGTGGGCTTCATCCCTGGGATGCAAGGCTGGTTCAACATTCGCAAATCAATAAACATAATCCAGTATATAAACAGAACCAAAGACAAGAACCACATGATTATCTCAATAGATGCAGAAAAGGCTTTTGACAAAATTCAACAGCCCTTCATGCTAAAAACGCTCAATAAATTCGGTATTGATGGAACGTACCTCAAAATAATAAGAGCTATCTTGGACAAACCCACAGCCAATATCATACTGAATGGGCAAAAACTGGAAAAATTCCCTTTGAAAACTGGCACAAGACAGGGATGCCCTCTCTCACCACTCCTATTCAACATAGTGTTGGAAGTTCTGGCTAGGGCAATTAGGCAAGAGAAAGAAATCAAGGGTATTCAGTTAGGAAAAGAAGAAGTCAAACTGTCCCTGTTTGCAGATGACATGATTGTATATTTAGAAAACCCCATTGTCTCAGCCCAAAATCTCCTTAAGCTGATAAGCAACTTCAGCAAAGTCTCAGGATACAAAATTAATGTGCAAAAATCACAAGCATTCTTATACACCAGTAACAGACAAACACAGAGCCAAATCAGGAATGAACTTCCATTCACAATTGCTTCAAAGAGAATAAAATACCTAGGAATCCAACTTACAAGGGATGTAAAGGACCTCTTCAAGGAGAACTACAAACCACTGCTCAGTGAAATAAAAGAGGACACAAACCAATGGAAGAACATACCATGCTCATGGATAGGAAGAATCAATATCGTGAAAATGGCCATACTGCCCAAGGTAATTTATAGATTCAATGCCATCCCCATCAAGCTACCAACGAGTTTCTTCACAGAATTGGAAAAAACTGCTTTAAAGTTCATATGGAACCAAAAAAGAGCCCGCATCTCCAAGACAATCCTAAGTCAAAAGAACAAAGCTGGAGGCATCACGCTACCTGACTTCAAACTCTACTACAAGGCTACAGTAACCAAAACAGCATGGTACTGGTACCAAAACAGAGATATAGACCAATGGAACAGAACAGAGCCCTCAGAAATAATACCACACATCTACAGCCATCTGATCTTTGACAAACCTGAGAGAAACAAGAAATGGGGAAAGGATTCCCTATTTAATAAATGGTGCTGGGAAAATTGGCTAGCCGTAAGTAGAAAGCTGAAACTGGATCCTTTCCTTACTCCTTATACGAAAATTAATTCAAGATGGATTAGAGACTTAAATGTTAGACCTAATACCATAAAAATCCTAGAGGAAAACCTAGGTAGTACCATTCAGGACATAGGCATGGGCAAAGACTTCATGTCTAAAACACCAAAAGCAACAGCAGCAAAAGCCAAAATTGACAAATGGGATCTAATTAAACTAAAGAGCTTCTGCACAGCAAAAGAAACTACCATCAGAGTGAACAGGCAACCTACAGAATGGGAGAAAATTTTTGTAATCTACTCATCTGACAAAGGGCTAATATCCAGAACCTACAAAGAACTCAAACAAATTTACAAGAAAAAAACAAACAACCCCATCAAAAAGTGGGCAAAGGATATGAACAGACATTTCTCAAAAGAAGACATTCATACAGCCAACAGACACATGAAAAAATGCTCATCATCACTGGCCATCAGAGAAATGCAAATCAAAACCACAATGAGATACCATCTCACACCAGTTAGAATGGCGATCATTAAAAAGTCAGGAAACAACAGGTGCTGGAGAGGATGTGGAGAAATAGGAACACTTTTACACTGTTGGTGGGATTGTAAACTAGTTCAACCATTATGGAAAACAGTATGGCGATTCCTCAAGGATCTAGAACTAGATGTACCATATGACCCAGCCATCCCATTACTGGGTATATACCCAAAGGATTATAAATTATGCTGCTATAAAGACACATGCACACGTATGTTTATTGCAGCACTATTCACAATAGCAAAGACTTGGAATCAACCCAAATGTCCATCAGTGACAGATTGGATTAAGAAAATGTGGCACATATACACCATGGAATACTATGCAGCCATCAAAAAGGATGAGTTTGTGTCCTTTGTAGGGACATGGATGCAGCTGGAAACCATCATTCTTAGCAAACTATCACAAGAACAGAAAACCAAACACCACATGTTCTCACTCATAGGTGGGAACTGAACAATGAGATCACTTGGACTCAGGAAGGGGAACATCACACACAGGGGCCTATCATGGGGAGGGGGGAGGGGGGAGGGATTGCATTGGGAGTTATACCTGATGTAAATGATGAGTTGATGGGTGCAGCACACCAACAAGGCACAGGTATACATATGTAACAAACCTGCACGTTATGCACATGTTCCCTACCACTTAAAGTATAATAATAATAAATAAATTAAAAAAAAAAAAAAAAGGAAGTCGAAAATGACTCCCAGGAATTTGTTTGGCAGAGAGGTGCTGGTGCCCTTGTTTTAGCTGACAAATCTACAAAGTAGATTTGGGGAATCAATCTAAAATTCAGTTTTATATATCTGGAATTCAGGGTTGACTGGAGTGTGTCAATAAAGCTGTCTGGAAGGCAGGCAAAATGAGAGTTCCATCTCTTGAGAATGGAGTTGGCTCAAACTGTAGCTCTGGGATTCTTCAACAACAGATTATGGAAGCCATAGGCATTAATGCAGTAGATATCTATTTTCTAAACTTTGTTATTTACACAAACTACTTGATTTCTTGGAATGTGGTTCATTTACTTATTCATAATATGGATGAATGATTAATTTTACCAAAAAGGTATGGGTACACCTATGCCTGCTCCCACAAAGTTTATGTTTGATAAAATGGTGATAGGAATTGTATGTCATTGGGCTGATGAAAAGATTAAATGGAATAGTATATATCCATTATCTTGCATGGAATAAATGTTTACTCATTCACTTATGCAGCAAATATTGAGCTCCTGCTGTGTAGTAGGCACTAGTCTAAGTAGTGGGGTTATAAGGAAATAGAAGAGACAAAGTTTCAGCTTTCCTTGTGTGTTCTAATAATAATAACATAAAGAAAAAGGTGGCAAGAAGTGACAAGTGCCACGACGAAAATAAAGCAAGGTCATGTGATAGAGTAACAAGGGGGCTACTTTAATTGAAGTCAGAGAAGGTGTCTTAGTTTGGGCTACTATCACAAGTTACCCAAGACTGAGTAGTTTAAAAAACATTTCTCATAGTTATGGAGGTTAAGAAGTCCAAGATCAAGGTGTAGACAGATCCCTGTCAGGTGAGGGTCCACTTCCTGGTTTGCACATGGCTGTCTTGCTGTGTGCTCACATAGCAGAGACAGACAGCAAGCTCATTGTATCTTCTTAGAAGGTAGCTAATCCCATCATAAGGTTTCTACCCTCATGACCTAATCACCTCTTAAGAGCCCTGCCTCCAAATACTATTATGTTCATGATGAGGATTTCAAGATGTGAATTTGGGGGAAAGGGGCACAAATAATCTTTAACAGAAAACTTCTCTGAAGGAATGTGATTTAAGCAGAGACTCGAATCATGTGGAAAAGCCCACCATGCTTCTATCTGGGAGATGAGCACTTTGGATGGAATAAACTGTTCATAAACAATCCACATAAATGCCCTAAGGTGGGAACCGTCTTGGCATCTGTATTAGTTTCCTATTGCTACTGTAACAAATTACTACAAACTTAGTGGCTTAAAACAACACAATTTTATTATCTTACAATTCAGGAACTCACAAGTCCTAAATGAATGTCACTGGACTAACATCAACAAGTTGGCAAGGCTGCAAGCCTTTTTGGAGGTTCTAGGGAGGACTGCCTTTCATTTTCCATTTTCTAAGGCTACCTGTGTTCCTTGGCTCCCTGCTCTTCCATCTTCATAGTAGTGGCCCATCAAGTCTTTCTTGGGAAGAATCACTCTGACAGCGACTCTCCTGCCTCTCTCTTTTACTTATAAAGACCCTTCTAATAACATTGGTGTTATGGGCTGAATTGTGTTCCTCAAAAAAGATATGTTGAAGTCTTAGCCCCTAGTACCCCAAAATGTGACCTTTATTTGGAAATAAGGTCTTGACAGGTTATCAAATTAAAATGAGGTCATTAGAGTAAGTCCTAATCTGACTGGTATCCTTAAAAAGGAGGAAACCTGGACACAGGAACACACATAATAAGTAGCAAGACAATGAAAATACACGGGGGGAAGATGGCCATGTGACTGGAGTGATGCATCTACAAGCCAAGGAGAGCCACTAATTGGCAACAAACAGCAGAAGCTAGAAGAGGCAAGAAAGGATTTTTTCCCTTTAGAGCCATCAGAAACAGCACAGCCCTGCCATTACCTTGACTTTGCACTTCTAGCTTCCAGAACTATGAAAAGACAAATTTCTGTTGTTTTAAGCCATCTAGTTTTTGGTATTTTTTTTTTTACAACATCCCTAGGAAGTGAATACACTTGGGTACACCCCAATTGTATCCAGCTACTCCAGGATAACCTCCCTACCTCAAGAGCCATAACTTAATCAAATCTACAGAGTCCCTTTTGCTATGCAAAGTAGCATATTCATAGGTACTGGGGATTAGAATGTGGAGATCTTTGGGGGTCATTATTCTGCCTATCACAGCATATTAAAGGCATGTTAAAGGAATAAAAAGAAGACCTCAGTGAGGGATGAAGGTTGGGGGAGGCAGGGATCAGATCATCCAGATCATGTAGGCCTTTATAGACCAAGCTACAAAGTTTAAATTTAATTGTGATGAGAAGGTGTAGGGAAAATTCTAAGCAAGGAAAGTACATCGTTTTTAAAAGATTGCTCTGGATGCTGTGTGGAGGAGGAAATTTAGAGAAGAGAAAACAGGAGGCTTTTGGGGTGGTTCAAGGGAAAGATTCTATTGATCTACACTACAGAGGCAGTGGTAGTGAAGAGGAAGAAAAGCAGAAATTTTCTATTCATGTTACAGCATTTGCTGCTGGATTGGACTTAGGTAAATGAGGAAAAGAGTAATCAAGGATGACTCCTAAATTGCATTAGGTTGGTGCAAAAGTAATTGCAGTTTTTGCCATTTAATGACAAAAACCACAATTACTTTTGCATCAACCTACAGCTAAATCCACAGGTTTGGGTGAATGTTAGTCTATTAGTCAGGGTTCTCTAGAGGGACAGAACTAATAGGATTATATATATGTGTGTGTATGTATATATATGGGACTTTATTAAGGAGTATTAAACTCAAAAGATCACAAGGTCCCACAATAGGCCATCTGCACGCTGAGGAGCAAGGAAGCCAGTCCAAGTCCCAGAGCTGAAGAACTTGAAGTCCAATGTTTGAGGGCAGGAAGCATCCAGCATGGGAGAAAGATGTAGGCTGGAAGGCTAAGACAGTCTAGTCTTTTAATGTTTTCCACCTACTTTATACTCTGGCTGTGCCTGCAGCTGATTAAATGGTGCCCACCCAGATTAAAGGTGGATCTGCCTTCCCTAGCCCACTGACTCAAATGTTAATCTCCTTTGGCAATACCCTCACAGACACACCCAAGATCAAGACTTTGCATCCTTCAATCCAATCAAGTTGACACTCATCATAAGTCCACCCCTTGTCAATTTGAACCCATACACATCTCCTCATATCATACATAATCTTCAAATAAAGACAATCATAAGGTCATAACTATGCCTAACATAATACAACTATCTTTCATACAACTGGAAACGCACCAATCCCCAACCCAAATGCTATTACATAAAGTTAACAATACTTAAATGCTGATATGAAGTCAATAAATCTTATGTCACATAATAAAGGAAAAAGGAAATAAAATGAACATATTTTCTTAGTGCAAGTGTATACATGCACAAACATGTTTTTAACAAAAGCAGGAGGAAATACTCTTGAAAATTACAGTCCCTGTATCTGCAATTGGTCATGTTGTTGTAGCTGGAATTGATGACTACCTTTTTCTGCTACCCATTCTGTATTCCCTTTGCCTTCAACAAGTACCTCAGCAGGTCATAGTTTTTTTCCTGGTGACCCAAACCTTAATTCCTGAAGGGTCTGAGTCATTTGTAGTCCTGCTTGAACTGGACTGTTGTCATTTCCCATTGACCTTAATCACAGGGCATGGTATTACTAAGAGATGCCCTAATGGATCTCTATTCCATGCATACTCTTCCTTACCTCCACTGTGGAGTGGTAGACTGATTTCATCTTGATAGTCTGGGTCAGTCACCCCAGCCAATATTGTATCTCCCTTCTTAGCCTGTTGACTTAAAGGTAGGAGGTGTCCAAAGTGTCCAGGTAGAAATCTTAACTTCCAGTTTAGTAGAATTGTTGTTGTGTCTTCTAGTGGCAGCATTCCTCCCTCTGGAACTAAGACCTCTAGGACAGCAGAACATAATGTTGCAGGAACAGGAAGCAAAAATTTTGCTAGTGGATCATGAGGGTTGATGGTCACTGGTGCCACCTCCACTTCCACCCCTTGATTCCTGGACCCATGAATCCTGGCTAAGGGAGAAATAATATCATGTATTGGATACTGATTCAGAGCATCGGCCTTCTGGAGAACTTTGACCAGCCCTGCAAAGTATTGTCACCTAGTTGGCATTGTAATTGTGACTTCAAAAGGCCATTCCACTGTTCTATCAATTCAGCTGCTTCAGGATGATGGGGAACATAGTAAGGTCAGTGAATTCCATGAGCATGAGCCCACTGCTGCACTTTTTTTTTTTTTTTTTTTTTTTTTTGAGATGGAGTCTCCCTCTGTCGCCAGGCTAGAGTGCAGTGGCGCAATCTTGGCTCACTGCAAGCTCTGCCTCCCAGGTTCATGCCATTCTCCTGCCTAAGCCTCCAGAATAGCTGGGACTACAGGAGTCCACCACCACGCCTGGCTAATTTTTTGTATTTTTAGTAGAGATGGGGTTTCACCATGTTGGCCAGGATGGTCTCGATCTCCTGACCTCGTGATCCACCTGCCTCGGCCTCCCAAAGTGCTGGGATTACAGGCATGAGCCACTGCGCCCAGCCTGCCACACTTCTTTAGCTGTAAAGTGAGTGCCTTGGTCAGAGGCAATGCTGTGTGGAATACCATGACGATAGATAAAGCATACCATAAGTCCATGGATGGAAGTCTTGGCAGAAGCATTGTGTGCAGGATAGGCAAACTCATATTCAGAGTGTCTATTCCAGTGAGAACAAATCTCACAGACACACTCAGAATCAATACTTTGCATCCTTCAATCCAATCAAGTTGACACTCGGTATTAACCATCACAGTTAGTATCATTTACAAAGATAGAAGAGATGGGAAAGCAGATTTAGTGAGGAAAATCCAATTTGCTTGAGACAACTTTAAGGTGCCTATTATAAATCCAGGTGGAGATCAGGCAGTTGACTAAACATTTCACAGAGAGCTTTCAGGACTAGAGATAAAAATTTAAGAGTCGGCATAAGTGGTCTTTAATGACTTGAGATTGGAGATTACTGAGAAAGACAATGTATACAGAAAAGAATCTTAATGAAGTATCTTAGTCTATTTAGACTATAACAAAAATAGCATACACTTGGTGACTTAAGCAAGACACATTTATTTCTCACAGTCCTTGAGGCCGAGAAGTCCAAAATCAAGGCACTGGCAGATTCAGTGTCTGGCATAGGGCTGCTTCCTGGTTCATAGATGGCTATCTTTTCACTGTGTTCTACGTGGGAGAAGGCAACTAGAAAATTAACTGGGATCTTGTTTAAGGACACTCATCCTGTTCATGAGGGCTCTGCTCTTAACTGAATTACCTCCCCAAGGCCACACCTCCCAACACCATCACAGCAGGGATTAAGGCTTCAACATAATGAATTTTGGGGTGATACAAATGTTCGGTCCATAACATAAAGGAACTCGGGTTAGCTACCACCATCCAGAGATGCCACACTTTTCTAAAAGTATGACCCTGCTCTACTGAAAGATCTTCAATGACCGTGTTTCCTACAACTCCTTATTCTGACAAACACTGACCCACATATCTCATTTGATTTTCTATTATCCCCCTTCTTGCAATCTTAGGTGAGATTTTTCTGCTTTTATAACTTTTTGAAATGCTATTTGATTCTCCAGGAATGGTCCTCCTATTTTTGTAAGTCTAAATCCAGTCCCACCAAGCCTTCAAGTCTCTGCACAAATGTTTCCTTCACCCCGAAGATTTTTCTGATAGTTTCCAGTTATGAAAGAATTATTCTGTTCCCTAACTCCCTAGCATGTATCTCTATCCCTCCTAGACGTGTAAACTCATTAAAGGCAGGCTCCACATCTGATTCATCTTTTGATCCCACCTTGATAATGCTTAAAACCACTGCAAAAAAATATGTATATAACTTGAAAAAAATCACTTGAATGTATAATATGGCTTAGTTTTGCTTTAAGTATAGGTCTCTTGTATGAAAAAATTTCAATATTCCTCAAATGATTCTGTTGTAAAAAAAAATCCTTATCACATAAGATACCACTGAATAAATCTCTTCACATTCTTACATTTTGCTTTTAAAGATATTTTTCAACTCAATTTCTTGGTACTTTTTTAACTTTTATTTTAAGTTCAAGGGTATACATGTACAGGTTTGTTACATAGGTAAATTCATGTCATAAGGATTTGATATACAGATTATTTCATCAGCTAGGTACTAAACTTAGTACCTGATAGTTATTTTTTCTGATCCTCTCCCTCCTCCCAGCCTTCACCCTCAAGTAGGCACCACTGTCTGTTGTTCTCCTTTTTGTGGCCATGTGTCATCATCATTTAACTCCCACTTATACATGCAAATGTGGTATTTGGTTTTCTGTTCCTGCATTAGTTCGCTAAGGATGAAAACCTCCAGTTCCATCCATGTTCCTGCAAAGGAAATGATCTTGTTCTTTTTTATGGCACCATAGTATTCTATGGTGTATATGTACCTCATTTTCTTGATCTAATATGCCTCTGATGGGCATTTAAGTTCATGCTATGTCTTTGCTATTGTGAATAGTGCTGCAATGAACATACGTGTACATGTGTCTTTATGGTAGAACGATTGATACTTTTTTGGGTATATACCCAGTAATGGGATTGTTGGGTCAAATTGCAGTTCTGTTTTAGCTCTTCGAGAAATTGCCACACTGCTTTCCACAATGGTTGAACTAATTTACTCTCCCACCAACAATGTATAAGCATTTCCTTTTCTCTGCAACCATGCCAGCAGGTGTTATTTTTTGACTTTTTGGTAATAGCCATTCTGACTGGTGTGAGATGGTATCTCATTATGGTTTTCATTTGCATTTCTCTAATGATTAGTGAGGATGAGCTTTTTTTTCATATGCTTGTTGGCCACATGTATGTCTTCTTTTGAAAAGTGTCTGTTCATGTCCTTTGCCCACTTTTTACTGATGTTTGCTTTTTGCTTGTAAATTTGTTTAAGTTTCTTATAGGTGGTAGATAGTAGGCCTTTGTCAGATACATAATTTGCAAATATTTTCTCTCATTCTATAGTTTGTCCATTTACTCTGTTGATAGTTTTTCTTCTAAGCAGAAGCTCTGTAGTGTAGTTAGATCCCATTTGTCAATTTTTGCTTTTGTTGCAACTACTTTTGGTGTCTTCATCATGAAATCTTTGCCAGTCTCTATGTCCAATATCTTATTTCCTAGGTTATCTTCCAGAGTTTTTATAGTTTTGGGGTTTACATGTAAGTCTTTAATCCTTCTTGAGTTGATTTTTGTTTATGGTATAAGGAAGGAGTCCAGTTTCAATTTTCTGCATATTTCTAGCCAGTTATCCCAGTGTCATTTATTGAATAAGGAGTCGTTTCCCCAATGCTTGTTTTTGTCAGTTTTGTTGAAGATCAGATGGTTTTAGGTGTGTGTGTGGCCTTATTTCTGAGCTCTCTATTCTGTTCCATTGGTGTATGTGTTTGTTTTTGTACCAGTTTCATGCTCTTTTGGTTACTACAGGCCTGTAGTATAGCTTGAAGTCAGGTAACATGATGCCTCCAGCTATGTTCTTTTTGCTTAGGATTGTCTTGGCTATTCTGCCCCTTTTATTGGTTCCATATAAATTTTGAAAGAGTTTTTTTCTAGTTCTGTGAATAATGTTCTTGGTAGTCTGATAGGAATAGCATTGAATCTGTAAATTGCTTTGAGCAGTATGGACATTTTAACAATATTGATTCTTTCTATCCATGAGCATGGAATGGTTTTCCATCTGTTTGTGTAATTTCTGATTTCTTTGAGCAGTCTTTTGTAACTCTCTTATAGATATTTCACCTTCCTGGTTACCTGTATTCCTAGGTATTTTACTTATTTATTTATTTATTTATTTATTTATTTTGTAATTATCCATGAATAGGATTGCATTCCTGATTTGTCTCCCAGCTTGGCTGTTATTGGTGTGTAGAAACGCTAGTGATTTTTGTATGTTGATTTTGTATGCTGCAACTTTGCTGAAGTTATTTATCAGCTGAAGGAGCTTTTGGGGTGAGACTATGGGGTTTTCTAGGTGTAGAATTATGTCATCTGCAAACAGGAATAGTTTGACTTCCTTTCTTCCTATTTGGATGCCCTTTATTTACTTTTCTAGCCTGATTGCCCTAGCCAGGACTTCCAATACTATGTTGAATAGAATTGGTAAGAGAGGACCCTTATCTTGTGCTGATTTTCAAGGGAAATCCTTCCAGTTCTTGCCCATTCAGTATTATATTGGCTGTGGGTTTATTAGATGACTATTATTATTTTGTAGTATATGTCTCTATGTAGTATATGAGAGTTTTTAACATGAAAGTATGTTGAATTGTATCAATAGTCTTTTCTGCATCTATTGAGATAATCATGTGGATTTTGTCTTTAGTTTTGTTTATGTGATAAATCACATTTATTGATTTGTCTATGTTGAACCAGTCAAAGCCTATTTGATTATAATGAATTCTCTTTTTGATGTGCTATTGGATTTGATTTGCTAGTATTTTATTGAGAATTTTTGCACCTGTCTTCATCAATGATATTGGCCTGAACTTTTCTCTTTTTGTTGTGTCTCTGCCAGATTTTGGTATCAGGATATTGTTGGCCTCATAGAATGATTTGGGGAGGAGCCCTCCTCAGCGTTTTGAAATAGTTTTAGAAGGAATGGTACTAGCTCTTCTTTGTATATATGGTAGAATTTGGCTGTAAATCTATCTGGTCCCGGCCTTTTTTTTTTTTTTTTTGGTTGCTAGATTATTTATTACTGATTAAATTTTGGAGCTAATTATTGGTTTGTTCCATGAATCAGTTTCTTACTGATTCAGTTTTGAGGGGGTGTATGCGTCCGGGAATTTATCCATTTCTTCTAGATTTCCTAGTTTTTGTGCACAGAGACGTCCACAGTACTCTCTGACAGTTATTTGTGTTTTGTGTGGGGTCAGTAGTAACATCTCCTTTGTCACTCCTAATTGGATTTATTTGGATCTTCTCTCTTTTCTCCTTCATTAGTCTAGCTAGCTATCTATCTTATTATTGTTTTCAAAAAAAATCACCTTCTGGATTCCTTGATCTTTTGAATGGTTTTTCATGTCTCAGTCTCTTTCCATTCAGTTCTGAATTTGGTTATTTTTTATCATCTGCTAGCTTTGGGATTGGTTTGATCTTACTTCACTAGTTCTTTTAGTTGTGATGTTGGATTATTAATTTAAGATCATTCTAACTTTTTAATGTGGGTGTTTAGTGCTGTAAATTTCCCTCCTAAAACTGCCTTAGCTGTGTCCCAGAGATTCTGGTATGTTGATCTTTGTTCTTATTAGTTTCAAAGAACAACTTGATTTCTGCCTGAATTTCATTATTTACCCAAAAGTCATTGTGGAGTAAGTTGTTTAATTTCCATGTAATTATATGGTTCTGAGTTATTTTCTTAGTTTTGATTTCTATTTCTATTGTGCTGTAGTATGAGAGTGTGGTTTGTAACATTTGGGGTTTTTTGGTTTTCTTTTTCATTTGCTAAGGATTTTTAAAATATCTGATTGTGTGGTCGATTTTAGAGTATGTACCATGTGGTATTGAGAAGAATGTATACTCTATTATTAGTGAGTGGAGAGTTCTGTAGATGTCTGTCAGGTCAATTTGGTCCAGTGTGGAGTTCAGGTCCTGAATATCTTTGTTGATTTTCTGCATTGATGATCTGTGTAATAGTGTCAGTGGGGTGTTGAAGTGTCCCACTATTATTGTGTGGGAGTCTAAGTCTCTTTATAGGTCTCTAAGAACTTGCTTTATAAATCTGGGTGCTCCTGTGTTGGGTAAATATATATTTAGGTCTTCTTGTTTAATTGAACCCTTTACCATTATGTAATGCCCTTCTTTGTCTTTTTTTTTTTTTTTTTTTTTTTTTTTTGACATTTGTTGGTTTAAAGTCTGTTTTGTATGAAATCAGGATTGCAACCCCTACTTTTTTCTGGTTTTCATTTGCTTGCCAACTTTTCCTCCATCCCGTTGTTTTGAACCTGTGGGTGTCATTGCATGTGAGTTGAGTCCTTTGAAGACAGCATACTATTGGGTCTTGCTTCCTTATCCAGCTCGTCACTCTGCACCTTTTAATTGGGACATTTAGCCTATCTACATTCAAGGATAGTATTGATATGTTTGTATATGATCCTGTCATTGTGTTTTTAACTGGTTATTATGCAGGCTTGTTTATGTGGTTGCTTTGTAGTGTCACTGGTCTGTGTACTTAATTGTGTTTTTGTAGTGGCTGGTAATGGTCTTTCCTTTCCATATTAGCACTCCCTTCAAGAGCTCTTGTAAAGCAGATCTGGTGGTAATGAATTCCCTCAGCATTTGCTTGTCTGAAATGGATCTCATTTCTCCTTTGCTTAGAAAATTTAATTTAGCTGGATATGAAATTTTTGGTATGTTGATCTGTTATCATTAGTTTCAAAGAATGACTTGATATCTGCCTTAATTTCATTATTTACCCAAAAGTCATGGCTTAGATATTTTTTTCTTTAAGAATGTTGAATATAGGCCCTCAATTTCTTCTGGCTTATAGGGTTTCTGCTTAAAGGTCTGTGGTTAGCCTGATGGGGTTCCCTTTGTAGGTGACCTACCCTTTCTGTATAACTGCTTTTAACATTCTTCCTTTCAATTTGACCTTGGAAAGTCTGAGGATTATGTATCTTGGGGATGATCTTTTTGTGTAATATCTTGCTGGGGTCCTCTGCATTTCCTGAATTTGAATGTTGGCCTCTCTAGCAAGGTTTAGGGACGCTTTCATGGCTGATGTCCTGAAATATGTTTTTCAATTTGTTTGCTTTCTCCTCATCTCTTTTAGGGAAACCAATGATTAGTAGATTTTGCTTCTTCATATAATCCCATATTTCTTGGAGGTTGTGTATCTTCCTTTTAATTCTTTTTTCTCTATTTTTGTCTGACTGTCTTATTTCAGAGAGCCAGTCTTCAAGCTCTGAGATTCTTTCCTCAGCTTGCTCTATTCTGCTGTTAATACTTGTGATTGCATTGTGAAATTCTTGAAGTGTGTTTTTCAGCTCTATCATGTCAGTCCAGTGTTGCTGTTGTTTTTTTTTAATATACCAGCTATTTTGTCTGTTGGCTCCTATATCATTTTATTGTATTCTTAATTTCCTTAGATCATGTTTTGGAATTTTCCTGAATCTCAATGATCTTCATTCTTATGCATAGTCTGAATTCTATTTCTGTTATTTCAGCCATCTCAGCCTTGTTAAGAAACTTGTTGGAGGACTAGTGTGGTCACTTGGAGGACATAAGACACTCTGGCTATTTGAATTGCCAGAGTTCTTGCATTGGTCCTTTCTCATTTTTGCATGTGAGTGTTCCTTTCAGCCTTGTTAAGAACCTTGTTGGAGAGCTAGTGTGGTCACTTGGAGGACATAAAACACTCTGGCCATTTGACTTGCCAGAGTTCTTGCATTGGTCCTTTCTTATTTCTGCATGTGGTTGCTCCTTTAACTGTGGTGTAAATTGAATACAGTCAGTAGATTTCTTTTCTGTATGTTTTCAAAGGACCAAGGCTTTGTGCAGGGCCTTTATTAGTGGTTGACTTGTCTTTGTTTTCACAGTGAGGTATGTTAGTGGGGTATTTTGGTGCTGAAGCTTTGGGATGTGATCCAGTAGGTGTCGCTTAGGCTTAGTGGTCAGTAGGTAGCCTCTCGCTCAGTCACACGGTCCCCTATATTTCCTCTCATTTTTAGCCATGCTCCCTCCCTCTCAATTCTCTGAAAGCGTGGACTCCTCTCCCCCTTGAGTGCTTGCTATAGAACACAGCTTGGCATTCCTAGGCTGCCCACCACAACTTTGGGGCAATCTCAGAGTTTATATTCCTTCCCCAACTTGGAGGCAGCAGAGGAAGGGACCTTAGTAGTGGCCATGGGTCTTTTACTTGCTTCCTGGGGCTCCACTCCAGTGAGATGCAGAGCAGCAATTGCTCAATGCAATCAGCTCAGGGTGGGGGTGCAGGGGTCTGTGCTGTGTGCCCAAGCCAGGGGGGTCTTGCCTAGTGATGAGCAGTGGGGGTGGGTGGAACAGTGGGAAACAGACTGGCCTCCTCTCCTTGGGTCTACTGCAACTTGATGGAGGTGTGGATGAGACACTTAGGGTGTTTGCTCCTTTGCCAGTGCAAAGGAAGCCAGGGCAGTACCAGTACAGAGGAAGTGTCAGAGGGGCTTTCAGTTGCTCCTGGGGGCTCCAACTCCAGGAAACCTGGAGCCGCTGCTATTAGGAGTGTTCAGCCAGGAAGGTGCAGTGGCTGCACTGCTGGTGTCAGCTGGGGGCTCCACTTGTTGGGAAGCATGGGATCAAGGGCTTATAGGGAAGAGAGACTGATGTCCTCTCTGTATGATGAATGTGATGTGGTGCAAGCTCAGGTGTAGCCCTCAGGCTCTTTGTTTCTTCCCCAGACTTGGGGCAGGAGGGGCAGAACCACTGCTGTGACAGTGGCAGAGAGGCTCTGGGAGACTCTCTCCAGGGAAACTCAAAGCCACTACCAGGGTGTATGCATAGCCATGGGTGGGGCAGCAGCTATTCTGTGGTTCTGAGCTGGGACCTTGCCTGGTGAAGAATAGAGGGTGGAGGTTCCCAGGGTAGAGGGACTAGACTCCTCTCCGTATGGTGGTTGCAGTGTGCAGACAGTGCCAGTATAATGCCTAGACCCTTTGTTCCTTCCCCAGCCCTAGTGCTGTTAGGGTGTTACCATTGCAACTGCAGTGGTGGAGGGGTTGTGGGTGAACTGTGGGACTTCCTCCTCAGAAAGATGCTGAGCTGCCTCTGACTGAAGTGATTGGTGGGGGCAGGGGTGGTTTTGCTGGAGTCCCAGGTGAGGCAGCCCAGCCCAGTGAGGAGAAGCGACAACCAGGACCTGTGTGGAGGAGAGTCTGGCAACTTTTCCATGAGGCGCCTGCTCAGTCCCTGGTCCCCATGGACTCTCCAAAGCCTGGTGACAACAAAGGCGAGCAAAGATGGCAGCTCGCCCCTCCTGCTGGGAACCCTGTCCTAGGGAGGTGCAGAGCTGCCACTGGCTTGATAGCCCCAGCAGGTGCTGGCTGGAGACCCAGACCAGGAGGTCCCACCAAATGAGGAGAAACAAGACCCACATGAAAAACAGTCTGGCCATTTTTCCATGAGGCTGTTGCACTATATACTGGAGTCTGCTCTGGTCTCCAGTCAGCTCGGATTTTCCAGTGCCTGAACGCAACAACGTGGAAGGCTGCATAACAGCAAAGAAGGTGGTCTGTTCCCTCCCTCCCAAGGAGGTGTGGAGCTGCTGCTTGCCCAAAAACACTGGCGGGAGACGGCTGGATACCTCAGTCAGAAGGTCCTGCCCTGTGAGGAGAAATGAGACTGGGGACTCACGTAAAAAAGCAATCTGGCCACTTTTCGATAGGGCAGAAGTGCTATGCTGTGAGTCTGCTCCAGCCCCCAAGTGCCTTGGACCCTCCAAAGCCTGAAGGCAACAACGGCCAAGACTTCGAAACAGTAAAGATACCAGCCTGCCCCTCCCACTGGGAGCTCCATCTCAGGGAGGTGCAGAGCTGCTACTGGACGCTGGCTGGCATCCCAGGCCTATGGGTCTTATCCTGTGAGATGCCGTGGAAGTGGGGCCTGTAGACCATTACTACTCAGCCTGCTGGCGTGTACAGGAGTCTAACCTTCCACATTGCCAGAGCTGCTACTGCCAGGATGCCTGAGAATCCAAGGCTCTCAGGACTCTGTGTGTGCCTGAGCAGTGTCTCTGCCCAAAGTCCACATAGCTCTGATGTCAGACTGAAGGCCCTAGTGGAGTGGGTGTATGAGGGGATCTCCTGTCCCCAGGGTTGCAAAGATCCATGGAAAGTGCATAGGTTCCTGGGATCTCTCACTCATTCACAATTTCCCTGGACAGAGGAGGCTCCCTGGCTCGGTGTCACTCCCAGGTGGGCAGTCATCCTCTCCATTCTCTGTAGGTCGTTGTTTCCTTGATGAATACATGAATCCAATACATGAATCTGGGTATTTCAGTTGAAGGTGTAGTATTTACTCGCACCTTTTATTTCTCTCTGTGAAGAGCAGCACACACTAGCGGCTTCTAGTCGACCATCTTCTATGGTGCTATTCTTGGGATTTTTTTTGTTTGGTTGGTTGGTTACTTGCTTGCTTTGGTTTTGGTTTTGAGGTTTTTGTTGTTTTATTTCCCTGACATTATAAAACTTGATTTAAAAAAATCAGAACAACAGATTTTGGGAAAAACCATAGGCTCTGTTTTAGTCTTGAGTAGCTAGATATACCTATTATACATCCACATTGCGATGTCAGGAAGGCCACTGAATATGTGACTGTAGAGATCAGGAGAGCAGTTTGGGCTAGGGACCGGCAACAATAACCATCAGCATTGAGATGATACTTAAAGCCATGGGATTGAATGACCTACTCAGTGAGTGTTGATGACAAAGGAAAGAAATTGGATAGAGGAGCAGGATGCTGTTAAGAAAACTAAGAAGGAACAGAAACTTAGAGGAAAATTAGGAGAGTGTGGAATCACAGAAGACAAGGGGAATCGAGTTTGATGAAGGAGGGAGCAGCCATCTGGAGTTAATGCTACTGGGGGGATTTGACTACATGCAGGCTGTCAGAGATTTTAACATGAGACATGATAGTTTGAAAGGTAGGCACAGAGGCTGTGGTTGGCAGCTCCTAAAATAGATCCCCACCTCCATGAACTTGTGTATTTCCCTTCCTTTGGATGCGGACAGACTTATTGATTTGCTTTTAATAAATGGAATATGGCAGAAGTGATTAGATGTCACTTCTCTTCAGCTACAAAATGACTATGACTTCCGTCTTAAGTTTTTTCTGTAGGCTTGCTCCTTTGCTGAGAGAAGCCAGCTGCCATCATGTAAGCCGCTCTATACCGAAGCCCATGTGTCAAGAAAGAATCTCCCTCCAACAGCCAGCCAGTCTGAGACTTGGAGTGGCTCCTCTCCCAGCAAAATTGAAGATGTCTTCTGTCCCAGTTTACAGCTTGATTGTAGCCACAGGCATCCAACTAAGCCAAGCCAATATTGCTGACCCGTAGAAACCATGAGCCCTAACAAAGCTGCCAAATTTTAGGGGATTCTTTACACACCAATAGGTAACTAACACGTAAGCCAAATTGGAAAAAGTTGAAAAGTGCCTGCAGTGAGCATAGACAACTCAGTCAAGAAGTTTGCTATGGGGGTGAGTAGAGGAATTATGTGGTGAGTAGAGGAATTACATGGTAAGTATAGAAAGATGAGGATCAGAGCATTTTCTCCTTATTCTTTTTTTTTTTTTTTTTTGTTTCCTGAGACAGAGTCTCACTCGATTGCCCAGGCTGGAGTGCAATGGCATGATTTCAGCTCACTGCAACCTCTGCCTCCCAGGTTCAAGCAATTCTCCTGCCTCAGCCTCCTGAGTAGCTAGGATTACAGGCGCACACCACCACACCAGGCTAA
The DNA here is from genome assembly GCF_043159975.1 of Macaca nemestrina. Classification (NCBI taxonomy): domain Eukaryota; kingdom Metazoa; phylum Chordata; class Mammalia; order Primates; family Cercopithecidae; genus Macaca; species Macaca nemestrina. The sequence goes on along the minus strand of NC_092127.1, from coordinate 43,206,137 downwards.
TTTTTGTATTTTTAGTTGAGACCGGGTTTCACCATGCTGGCCAGGCTGGTCTGGAACTCCTGAGCTCAAGTAATCCACCCACCTCGGCCTCCCAAAGTGCTGAGATTACAGGCATGAGCCACTGCACCTGGCCTAATAACACCACTTATCTGCCCAAAGTAATATTTAAATCTTCCCAAAATGGTGCGTTGAACACAGTAAGCTTTGTATCATGAGAGAGCACCCCAGAGTTTGATCAGCTCTGGGAAGCTGATGGGTAGGTCTTCTGAGCCTGTAAAACTGTAAAACAGCTGCTGAAAGACAGTGAAATTACCATAGTAATTGTGACTTCTTAGTGGCCAGCCAAGTGGTATTCTGGTGCCTTTCCCAGCCTTCCCATTCCAAATGATGTAAGTATGATTTTCCTCATTTTAAAGATGTGACAATGAAGAAAGTAAGGTAAAAGTTTTTCCCATGACTGATAAGTGGCAGAGTCAGGCTTCAAACTAAGGTATGCCTGACTTCGGAAACCTGAGCAGTAGACTTCAGTGGTTAAGAGTATGTTTCCAAGCATCCAACTGCCCAGGTTAAAATCCTGACTCCACTACTTACTGTAATACCCATGTGACTCCGGGAAAGTCACTTAACCTTCCTTGGTCTCAGTTTGGAAGATTATTACAGTACCTATGATATAAAGTTAGTACCTATAATCTAGATTGTTACAATGTTGAGTAAATATATTGAGAGCATAACCAGTGTCAAAAAAATTCTGACATTGCCCCCTGTATTAGCATGTTCTTGAACTGCTATAAAGAAACACCTGGCCTGTAATCCTAGCACTTTGGAAGGCTGAGGTGGGTGGATCACCTGAGGTCAAGAGTTTGAGACAGGCCTGGCCAACATGGTGAAACTCCCATCTTTACTAAAAAAAAAAAAAAAAGTATCTGGGCATGGTGCCACACAACTGTAATCCCAGTTACTTGGGAGGCTGAGGTAGGAGAATCGTTTGAACCTGGGAGGCGGGGGCTACAGTGAGCCAAGATGGCACCACTGCACTCCAGCCTGGGTGACAGAGCGAGACTCCATCAAAAAACAAAAAAAAAGACAAGTCCTGAGACTGGGTAGTTTATAAAGACAAGAGGTTTAATTGGTTCATGGTTCTGCGTTCTGTACAGAAAGCATGGCAGCAACTGCTTGGCTTTCTTCATAGTGGAAGGCAGAGGGGAAGCTGCCATTTCCCATGACTGGAGCAGGAGGACGTGGATAGGGGAGGGAAAGTTCTACACACTTTTAAATAAGCAATTCTCATGAGAACTCATTCAGTATCATGAGAACAGCACCCAGGGTGATTGTGTTAAACCATTAGAAACCGCCCCTGTGATCCAGTCACCTCCAACTAGGCCTCACCTCCAACACTGAGGATTATACTTGAACATGAAATTTAGGTGGGCCACAGATCCAAACCATATCACCTCCCTTATATCTTGACCCACATAAAACCTGACATATTTTGTGAAGCTTTTCCACATAAAACTAACATATTTTATGAAGCTTTTCCTGCTCCCTTGAGCCAGAAAAAACAAAAAAAAAATCTCTCTTACATGTTTCCTCTACTGTGTTATAGTTACCATAAAGTTTTTTGTGTACATACGCATCCTACAACTAGAATAGAAGCTTCTTAAGAAGGATTGTTGGGTTTCTGTGTTGGTTTTTTTTTCATTTTACTGTCATTCACACTAGCTAACATAGTACCATGACATATAGTAAATATTTGATATGTATTTATTGACTTGAATAGTTGGAATAGAATCAGAGGGTACAATGTAGAAGCCAAAAAATAATAATAAGATTTATCTTATGTTTTGGTCAGTGACAAAGAAAATGTGTGTTTTGATTCTTTAACTTCTCCCAAGGTGTAGATGATGAAAACTCATCTTAGATGATGGTGACTGTCATGAAGTAATGGGCATCACGGGGTGGAAGTGAGATAGTACTGCATGGGAACTGTACTAGATAGATCAGAACATCTGTGTTCCAACCATGACTCTGCTCATGCCCCTGATCTCATTAGCTGAGATCCTCAAAGAAGTCACTTAATTTTTTACCAAGTAAAAAGAACTCACAAAATAAATGAACCTAATGTATTTAAATATTTGGGTTTCTCCTTTCCACCTAATCATAGGGAACTGATTGGTAAACTCAGAATTATGGTGTTACGTAAGTGGTTAAGAAATGTGGGCTTTGTAACCATTTATTAATTTACTCGAGAAATTCAGCACATACAAAACTGCTTTCAAATTTAGGCTGTGGCATTTACTAGCGATTTACTTTTAGCAAGTAACTTAACCTTTCTATGACTCAGTTTCTTCATTGGTAAAAACATGCCTCATAGAGTTGTGCTCAGGAAAATGTATGTAAAATATATAGCCTAGTACAGAATGCATGCTTAAAAATGGGTGGTAGTAATGGGAATTATTGCTGGTTGTATTTGTGTAGTTGTCTTTTTGTTACTATTATACCATGTGTCAGAAGTCAAAATTTTCCTAACTTATTTGTTTCAGTTTTATATCACCTAGTCAATTCACTTGTTTGGTAGCATATATCCTGAGTGTTTAGTGTAGACACAACATAAATGTCTCCCATGATGACTGTCTTAGTCAGTTTGGGCTGCTATAACATATTACCATAGAGTGGTGGCTTACAAACAACACATATTTATTTCTTACAGTCCTAGAGGCTGGGAAGTCTATGATCAAAGTTCCAAAAGATGTGACATCTGGTGAGAGCTCACTCTTTAGTTCACAGATGCCACCTTCTTGTTGAGTTCTCATTTGGTGAAAGAGGCCAATGAACTCTCTCTGGCCTCTCTGATAGGGTCACTAATCCCATTCATGAGGACTCTGCCTTTGTGATCTAACCAAAGGCCCCACCTCTTAGTACTGTTATTGCACTGGGGATTAGATTGCATCGTAAGAATTTGGGGGGTGGAGGACAAATATTCAGACTACAGCAATGAGATAAGTAAAGGCTCAGGTAACAATGTACATACCCAGCAACTAGTCTCTGAACCTAATAAATATCTAATAACATGAAGTGAGTGATAGATGAAAAATAAGTGAAAGGTTTAAAATGTAGTCTCTATTAATTCTTAAATTCTTAAATTCAAAGGCAAGTTGACCAGTTGTTTCCATAAGCTTCAAGTTAACCACTTATGCTGTAGTAATTTGCCCAAACTTCACTAGCACTTTCATGTCTTCATGATACTTCTAAATCAGCCTACCCTCATCTTCAATCAAGAATTTCTCAAGTCTTAGCATGGGCTTATAAAAACATTGAAGCATAGAACTCCATTCAGACAAGTTAAATAAAAAGCCACCTGGGACTTCTTAGAAACATAGTTTAGGTGGTAATGTTTGGTTCAATAATCAACTCCTGTAATTTGTCACTGGTAAATAATTTGTGAAAATTACATACAGCAGGATAATCTTGTTTTATATTTTTCTTTTGAGAAATTAGATAAGTTATTTGTATTATTTTTAATCATTTAAAGTAATTACAAATTAAATGAAAAGATTCATGAGGACATATGTAATCTTCAAACAAACATATTTAAGAACAACTATTTTGATCAGGGAATATTTTTTATACTACTAAATATTGTTAGCTTCAAAATGCTACCATGAAAGGAAATGCTCTTCTTTTCCTGTATTCTAAATACAGCAAGATAAAGATTTGTAGTGACTGTGCCAATTTTAACAGAATACTACAAATATATGCATAATTTGAAAACATATCGGAGCTAGCAAGATAATTTCCAGAATAAATGTATGGTAGTCCACTTCTCTGAGCATTGCTAAAATGCTTTACAGAGATAGAGTATTATTTTCTTCTTTGATATTGCCTCTCCCTAGAAAAACTCACAGACTAATATTAAACAGTTATGAAAATTCCAACTCAAATATAGGAAGTCATGTTTTACATTAGACTAGGAACATAACCACTTCTCTTTTCTCTCTACAGGAATTTAGGCACTTAGCTTCTATTGTATTTGTGTTAATGAGAGTTTGCATGTAAATTTCCTCAATTGAAATAGGATTATGCCCTTTGCACATTGATAGTGACATTTTGTCAGTGTGGAAGATGTAATGCTATTTTCTTTCTTTAACCCATGAGGGGTGAATGTGTCTCTTTGCAGAAGACCTTATGCTCTGTTGGTTTGTGGAACCTCTCCATCTAATAGTTTCTCTGTCTCTTAAGTGGAAATCTGTCTCAGGAAATTAAGGGGAGAGAGGAGAGTAGACAGTCATGGATGATAAGCTATTGGGAAGCACAGTAAATAATGGAGTGAAATGCAGCTCGAAAGAGAGGGATCATTTAAGGCTATTAGATGACAAATCCACTTCAATGCAGTTATTATACCTGTAAATATAGAAAAATGATAATGTTGACAACTCTTCATCACACAATCTGTGTCATTAATAAATGATGAAGGATAGAAAGAGTAAAAGAAATAAAGCCAACATTCTGTGCATAACAATATCACAGAAGCACTTGGAACAACTAGCTAAGCTAAAAACAAAGGCATAACTCGGCACCACTAATGAGGGATGACTGAGATGAAAAGACAAAATTCAAAAGCATGTGTTTGTAAAATAGCATAAGTAATATAGGTTTCATTATTTAAAATAAATACATAATTTTGCCTTACATATCAGAAAATAATTAATATGTAATAATTGCCTGTGTAATGTTGTTTAATATTGGTTTTCAGGGAAAAGATAGCTGTCTGCATTCATGTAGGGCAAATGAAACTATTTATAGAGTGGTTGCCCACTTCATATTCCTTAAATGCCAAACATATTAAAAATCTCCAGAGGGTATTTTCATCTCCTCCTGCAAAATTATACACAATTACTGTATCTCTGAGTGTCCTCTAAGGTGGGGCAACAACAAGAGTTGTAAGTCCAACTTAAGTAAGAACAAAGATCTAAAAGAAGTTTGGAGAGCATTATGTCCCTGTGATTTGGAGACCTGTACACATTACCCTGGGTTCATGGAGCTCCCAAAGGCTAAACATTTCAAAGAATAGATTGGGTTGACTTTTCCAAGAGCTGTGTAATTATAATGGGTAGTAGAGATGGCTGGTGGTCGGTCTCCCATTACACATTCTCTCCTTTTCCCTTAGTGTTAGAACTCCTGATTCTAGCTGGGCACATGACTGCTAAATAAAGATTAGAGATTCTTTTGAAGCTAGTAAGTAGGCATGTAACTAAGTTCCAGCAATGTAATGTAACTAGAAGTGGCTGATTTCTAGGAAGTTCCTTAAAGGAAGGGGACACTCTTTATTCCTTCTTCTTGCCTGCTCAATGCATATGTAAAGGCTAAAATTCCCAAGAGTGGCCGAGTGGCAAGATGGGAGCTTCCTGGAGCTACCCTAAGGACTCTAGCCTGAGTATCTCTGGATTGTAGGTATTTAAGAGAAACAAACTTCACTCTGGTTTATCACCATTATTTTGAGTTTTATGTTACTTATAGAAAAGCCTGATTTTATATGCTATGCAGTTCTAAAAAGTAGAAAAGTAAACCATTATCTCTTGATCTAGAGGTTGCTCCAAAAAGTAAATTGCTAACCCTGACTAATGCCTAATTGATTGCCTTCAACTCATACAATCTTTTCAAGTTACACACAGTAGAAATGGAATCATTGGTGATAGATCGATTATCAAATAGAAGACTAAGGCTGGAATTTGCTATTGTAATAATAGGCCTACCGATCTTGGTAAATCAAATTTGTGCATAGTTGGAGGAAGAAAATGTCAGAAGCTGTATCTGAAGACACCTTAGAACCCTATCAGGCCAGACACCTATAAATACGGTTTCTGAATACATTGGGTCTCCTACCATCAATTATGAGTCTGGCCCTCTTGGCCTGAAGTGACCCTGGGTAATGGGATTGAAACTCTTCAACAAAGACAGAGAAAACAAGTGCTACTGCCATTTTCCAAGGAAAGTATCACTTTATTCTTTCCCTACTGGCAGAGGACTGTAACAATTGTTTCTGTGGAAATAAGAAATTGGATAACCAGACAAATGGTATTCTCCAATCCATCTTATCAGAGCAGAGCTCTTAAATTCACATCTGCTAATTACTAGCCTGGTATTTTTTGTCCTAAACCAGAGACAGACAAACTAAAGCCCTTGGACCAAATACTGTTTTTGTAAATAAACTTTTACTGAAATGTAGCCACAGCCATGCCCTTTATAAAAAATGCTTGCTTTTGTAAAAAAGGTTTGCTGCTCTATCCCTCTCTATACTATACTATTTTAGGTAAGAAATGTTAAGATTCTTAAAACTTCATTTTAAACTTTCAGGTCCCTTCTACTTCAAGATAACTCCCCAGATCTGTCTGCTCTAGGGTGAGAGTGCATGCTTTACTAGGGCATAGGGGAACTTTCTTATTAAATCCAATTAGTGAGTTTTTATGCATCAACCCCAAACAAGCAAGACTTTCCTGAAAGTGCAGTATAAAGGCCTGATATGGTTTGGCTGTGTCCTTACCCAAATTTCATCTTGAATTGTAGTTCCCCAAATCCCCATGTGTTGTATTTTTTTTCTCTGAATTGTGTGCCATCTTCCTTTTACCATCTATTTCCAGTAATTAAATTTTCTTATCATTCCTTTTATTTCTGCATGTCTTTTACATTCTTAAATGCCTGAGCATTTATATTTCCTTAATGTGGTCTCAACAACTGTATTCCCATACTCTTTTATAGAACCACATTTGATAATATGGGATCTATTTGTGATTAGTATTCTAAAAGCTAGAATGAAAAGGTAAGTCACAAGATTAGATATATTCAGAAATACTCATTAGGTCATACAGTACTTACATTTTAGTGCTTCTTGTGGTTGCAATTGCACATCTTCCTTACAATTTCATTTCTTTGTCTTTACCTGAGTGGCAGATAATGTTTTTGGCATGTCTTCTTCAGTTAGGTACCAGCTGCATTGTCCCAATGGCTTTCAAAAGGAGACTAATGGACCTAATCCACAAATACTGACTAGAAGCCAGAGTAAAGGCAAGAGGCTCTGTTTATTGGCCATTAGTCATCAATAAATGATGGCAGTGTTAAACAATAAACACAGAGCTCTGAGAATATCATTAACATTACTTACAAAATAAATGTTTCTGTGATATATTGGGTTTTGGTAGTCAAATTCCCAGAGGGCTCTAGGACTGAGTTTGTCATCTGCTGCATTTTAAACTGAAATATCTTTTTCAAAAGCTCTTTCTGGTTCTTTGCTTTGATGGACTTATAAGAAGACTGGGATTTCCTCAAAGAGTAAGATTTTCCTTTCCTCTGGATGTGTGTCATGGGTCATTGGGTTAACTTGAAGAAGACCTGGGAATATCTGGCAAATATTTTTATCTTTTCACAACTTGGGTCTCTATACATGTATAAGTTTGTCAAAACTCATCAACTATCTGACCCAAGAAAGCAAAGTATAAATCTTGAGACCTTAACAATAACCCCAAAACAAGATCAATCTGTTTTTGCGTTGCTTTCTAAAAGAACATAGAGAAATTAGAAAGTACTTTATATCTGTTTCCCTCTCTATTTTTCCTAAAATAATATACCTCCTCACTTAGTACCATATTGCAAACAGCTGCAGTCTATCACATGTTATTTCTACTTGTTGAATATCCTAAAAGCAATAAAGAGAGAAAGAATAAACATGTTTTAAATGATTCAATTTTCATCCTTTATGACTTTCTCATGATCACTTTAGTCATCTACCTAAAGATTTATTTTGTAGGCTAAGTGTGATGACAGATGAATGCACTTCTAAAACCAATATGAAATACCTTCCTTAAAACACTTAAGAATGCAAGAGATGGTGAAACATGGAGGCTTTAAACTCCACATCTGCCATATGAGTACATTACCTAACCACAGTTAAAGATTCCTTTCTTTGTTGATAGAATAGAATAGCCAAGAGCAGCGGTGGCAAACCTGGAAAATGCAAATTCTCAAAAATCATAGGGAAGACATGATATTGTTGTTACTTTGAAGAAGTGCATAAAAATCTCATGCTATCTCATTGAGAGGCAAGTGACCCTTCTCCTCACTGGTAAAACATGTCATGGTTAATAATACCTGCTTCATAAGATGTTTGTGAAGGTTAAACATATATAAATCACCTAGAGGTAGAGTTAATGGTAATAAATGTTCCTTCTTCTGTTCCCCCTGCATTTTGTCCTCCTTCCTGTTCTCAAAGAGAAGAAAAGTCAACAGTAATCCTAAACATCACTATTTGTGTAATAGACTTAGAAACAGAATAGGATGAAAGTCTCCTGCATTTTAATGACAAACACAAAATGGTGGCAAGATATCTAATGTCTTTCCTGAATCTTTGCACAAAAACATGACATACTTCTTCTCATTCTATAGAAACACCAAAATGTGAACAACCTCTCTGAAGTTACCAAAGAACAGACCCAAAAAGAATTATCAAAGACTCCAAACGTGAAGTTTAAAATTCTAAAAACAAGCATATTATATCTGAGATATTACTTGGTAGATTTGTTTGTATATCATCAACCAGTAGTGAAATTACTAATTAGTTCTTTTTAGGTTTTTTATTCGTCTGTGAATGTTTTAGTAGATAACCAGTTATATGTTTACATCATTATATGTTTATATATTTATTAGACACCCCATTATATGTTTATGTGTTAACTCAAACAGAGGGCCTAAGGAGAACGCCACAGTAGAGAACGAAGAGTGAGGTCAAAAGTGGGCAACTATACATGTAGTGGCCATGACTGTGATTGTTTGAGAAGCTACTTTGTTTCAGAGGTTTTAGGCGTCGGTCTCTACCTTCCACTGAAATTCATATTTTACCTTTGCTGAGTCTTTGTGGCTTTATTCTATGTTACTCCAGAGCCAAGTCTCACTTGCGTAGTTGTCTGGGAAATCTACCAGGGCTAAACTCCCCAAGACTCATTTTCTTCCTAGTTCTTCCTATTGCATTTGCTGGCTTGGTCCTCCGTCAGCTCATAGAGGCTTCACTGATCATTCCCCTCTGCACCCAGGATGCAAAATTAGTGTGTGATCTCTGGTAGACCTAGGCCCTATTTTGCTTGATAGGGTCTAAAACACATCAGTGCTCTGTGACAATTTTAGAATATCTCTCAATATACTGTAAGCGAGTAACATATGGTGTTTACATATACATAGCTCCAAATAGGATCCAGGAGCATGGCTTTATTCCCAGACCATGACCACCTGAGGGATGAGGGTTCTGCTTCTGTCTCCAGGTTGGAGGTATCCCAGAGAATCACTTTGATCTAGTTTCACATTCACCCCATGGGATGGCTCTAATTGCCCTCTAAGGGACTACAGTCAATCACAGGAGCAGGCTCGGATCCTGTTGTAGTTCAGGATCCTCCAGATGTCCCTATCTTAGCTTTCTTCAGATAGACTGGAAAGCCCTTGGAGGGTCAAAGACTGAACCAGCCTTTCGGATTTCCCTGGATCACAAACAACACAAGCCCTGACCATTGTCTTTAGATGCTTTTAAGTATCAGAGCAGGATGGGTGAATGGAACTATGCAGCGATCCACGCTAACATTTAGCCTTATTTGCAATAAGGACCCAGATATGCCATCAGCCTGCTGCTACCTGGCAAAGTGCACTTCAATTTCAAGCTGATGTGTTTACTTTCCAGGGTTGAAATTGTTGTCAGCAATTTTTATTTTAAATAGAAGCTGCAGTCACTGGCCTTTTAGAATACTTCATATTTACAAAGGTTCATTTTACAAGAACATCCTAAAGTGCTATATGAATATCATTTCATTTATCCTCATCACATCTCTGTGAGGGAAAGTAACCCATATTGCCCTCCCCCATCATCACCAGACCTTGTGTTCAAATGAAAACACACACACAAAGCCCCAACACAGGGTTTCTAGAGGACCAGAACAGAACTGATACTGAGCCCAATAATTGTGTGTTGTATATGAAGGTTTGGGTGCTGACAAAGGACTTGGGGGAAATAGTTCTATCACACCAAGAGAATAACACTTTCTTAAGGGCAGAAGAATGGGGACATGGGAAGAGAGCCTAAATCAGCCCATTGTATTGAAGACCCTTGTTCTCTGCCTTCTTTCTCCTGTTATCAGTTATTACCATCACTCAGAAAGGAGGTGGAAGGGAGGCATGGAGCAAACTGATGAGCCCATAAATTGTTGAGCCTGTTACTTGTTTTTGAAATATTCACCTGTGTTCTAGATCAGAAACCAACTGATTTTTATTCCATAACACTTTCAAATGATTAGGATAATCCATTAAGCGTAGCCTAAGAACCTTTATTTCCTAAAATTAAATCAATTTGATTCAACTATTTGTTTAGTAGAAGCTTTGATAATAATAATGGCAAAAGGAATTGGGGAGGGATGGTGATGAGAGAAATATATCTTTTTCTCTCATCAAGAGGTAAGGAAGTGAGTGTTTATTGAGTAAGTATGGTGTACCAAGAGCTTTTCTAGATGACACTGTCTTTTAAATATCAGAGCAGAATGGGCAAATGAACTATGCAGCGATCCATGCTAACATTTAGCCTTATTTGCAATAAAGACCCAGACATGCTGTCAGCCTGTTGCTACCTGGCAAAGTGCACTTCAACTTCAAGCTGATGTGTTACTTTTCAGGATTGAAATTGTCAGCAATCTGTGACAATTCATTTAACACTGAATTTTGGGAATTATGGTTCTTATGTCACAGGCATTTGAACCACAGTGACTCCATCTTGAATAGTGGATCAGTAAAATGAGGCTGAGACCTGCTGGGCTGCATTCCTAGGAGGTTAGGCATTCTTTGTCACAAGATGAGACAGGAGGTTGGTAGGACTGGTATCATAAGACACAGGTCATAAAGACCCTGCTGATAAAACAGGATATGGTAAAGAAGCTGACCAAAACCTACTAAAACCAACATGGTGATGAAAGTGACCTCTGATAGTTCTCACTGATCATTATATGCTAATTATAATTCATTATATGTTTATATATATTATGTACTATATTATATTTATAATTCATTAGTATGCTAAAAGACACTCCCATTAGCACCATGACAGTTTACAAATGCCATGGCAACATCTAGAAGTTTCCCTGTGTAGTCTAAAAAAGGGAGGAATCCTAAGTTCTGGGAATTGCCCACCTCTATCCCTCATGAATAATCCACCCCTTGTTTAGCATGTGATCAAGAAATAACCATAAAATTAGCCAATCAGCAGCCCTCGGGGCTGCTCTCTTTATGGAGTAGCTGTTAAAACTTTTGTTTCTTCTCTAATAAACTTGCTTTCTTTTTACTCTGTGGACTCGCCCTGAATTCTTTCTTGTGTGAGATCTCTTGGGGTCTGGGTAGGGACCCCCTTCTAGTAACACTTATGCTCCTTTTCAAGAAACCAACACTCAGAAAAAATAAACAATTTATAAGTTCACACAGCTAGTAAACTCCAGAGTCTAGACTCTACCCAGATCTTTCTAATTCTTAAACTCCAGTTAAGAGTTGCTTTGGGGTTGTTCTCATATGCTAATGTGAAGCTACTCAAGAACACATTCTCTTACCAAGAAGCAATTGTTACAACTGAATAGGAGGAATGAGTTCTGGTGTTCTGTACACTGCAGGGCGAATAGGGTTAACTGTAATTTATTGTGTATTTTTTAAAAGCTAGAAGAGAAGATTTTTATGTTCACAGCACAAAGAAATGATGTTTGTGGGGATAGTATACTAATTACCCTGATTTGATAATTACACGCTATATACAAATACCAAATATCACTCTGTGTCTCATAAATATGTACAAGTATTACATGTCAACTAAAAATAAAAGGAGAAAAAAGTCAACTGTTTTTGTTCCCAAACCAGTTTATATCTTTTGCCCTTGTTATTTGGATAACATTATTTGGTTAAATGTTGAACACACTAATGAAATATAAATATAGAAGCTGGGTGCAGTGGCTCATGCATGTAATCCCAACAGTTTGGGAGGCCAAGGCAAGAGGATCGCTTGATCTCAAGTGTTTTGAGACCAGCCTGGGCAACACGGTGAACACGTCTCTACAAAAAGTATAAAGATTATCCAGACATGGTGGTGTGTGCCTGTAGTCCCAGCTACTCAGGAGGCTGAGGTGGGAGGATGACTTGACCCTAGGAGGTCAGGCTGCTGTGAGTTGTGATCATGCCTCTGCACTCCAACCTGGGTGACAGAGCAAGACTCTGTCTCAAAAAAAAAAAAAAAAAGGAAAGAAAGAAGTATAAATACAGAAGTTTATTGTTTCTATGAAGACTAGACTGCTTAAAAATTGTTTTCATATATATGTGGATTATATACCTGCAAAATATTAGAGTAAATTTATAAAAATCTAGGATTCTACATTCAGATTGCTTCAACATTCTTCTGGCATCTTAAAGAAAGGGAAACTGGAAATTGGTCAGGCATATGGCTCTGGTTCTTTAAAAAAGATGATGCAAAAATAAAGAAGAGGCAAGGTATACAGACACACACACACACACACACACACACACACACTGATTTGATCATTACTCTCTATACGTATACCAGATGTCACTCTATCTCATAAATATGTACACCTATATATATACACACATAATATGTATATACATTTACTCAGGGTCAGCATTGGGTTAAACCAAGTTTTCTAATATTTATGTACACATGTATATACACCTGTATATTGTATTCTAATATTAATGTACACATATGTATATACACCTATATATTATATATATAAAGTGTATACCAACTTACACTTTTAAACCTTTTAAAAAGGTAGCTTACATATTTCCCTGCTTTAATTGCCTTTTCCAATTAACTAGCCAGCTGTAGATTTTTAAAGCTTTTGATAAGAAGATGACATCTCCCATAAAGCTTTTATTCTCTGGTCTGGGAATCCTAGCTGCTTATTAATTTTATATATTTCTACAATCATAGAGAAATTTACACATAAGTCTTAACTCTTCTTTTGAGGAAAGAGAAGAATTGAAGATGATAGGAAGGGAAAATATCCAAGGGTGGGCTTCTCAAACAGAACTGAGATGAATATAAAAATTGAGTAACAAATGATTCAACTAATAGTTAAATTCTCATTAATGTTAAATTAGAAGCCCATTCTATGTAAAATTATCTGTTTCTGTTATTTTTGTTTGCCTTCATTTCCCAGTGAAAGCTTATTTTAAGAAAGGCCAACTTTCCTCACTAAACATTCTCAGTAATCACGTTGCTTTTCCATTCACCCAAAGTCACAAACCAGAGCGTTGTCCAAGGCTCCTCCTCCTTTCAACCTCCAAATCCATTGAACTCCATCTCCCAACTGTTTTCGTATCTGTCCCTTTATCTTACTGCGTAGGAGGGATCAAACACACGGGCAAGCATTTACCAAGTACATGTATCAAAGTCAATCCCTACTTTCCTGCATCTCTGCTCCTTGAACCACACATTTTATTTTGTAGGATCCTGATGGAGTCAAAAAGATAACTTCTCTCACTTCCTATCATATTTGCTGTATGATAACGAGATATTCTCAGAATTAAAAGGCTTTCCTGATACATGTTGCTGAAATTCATTTGCTGTTCTACCTGCTGCTACTGACATCAGTAGCACAACACAACTGTTACGTAGGCTCTCCATAGGTCTCCTGTATTAACCATCCACCACTACCACCATCCCTTCCAGTAGCAAATCTTCAGCTCAGTTCCCGTGTTAATCTAGAATCCAAATCTCAGTTTATAACTGCTGCACTCAAAAGCAGTCAATATTCTCTTGACCTATCAGACCGAATCCAAGCTCCTTGGAATTAAAATATCAGGTCCTCTGCAATCTGGATCTCTCCTTGTTTTTATAGATGTGGCTCATCTTCTCTTTAAACAATAGCTTTGCTCCTCTAGACAATTTCTACTCATTCTTTAGGTCTCATATTCGTTGTCTTCTCCTCTAGGAAGTCCCACCGATACCCCAGGACAGTGGGGGAGGTGCACTTCCTTCTGTGTCTCCAACCCTAGCATCCACCTAGTGAATGCCTTGGACAAAGATGCCAAGAAGAATTTGCCAACACTGCAATAGACAGAGACGATCAAAGGCTGCTGTGCCCTTGGGGGCCCAGCTGTGCCAAATCAGTGACTAAGACAACTGTGGATTCTAAGGAGAGCTCTTGGAATGTGAAATAGGAAAAAGCCCTGTTGTGGAATCAGTTCTCCCTGCCTAAGCTATCCTTTATAGGAGGTTATGCCATAAACACCAAGCATCGGTTTTAATCTTATGCTATTGTGTCGAAATCTCCTCCTCATGCACATTGAATAACATCTTATGTCTTCTATTTATATTAATTTACACAGTTAAATTATCAAGGGAAAACACCAAAAGAATCATACTTTTCCAAGTTTGACCTTGACTTTTGCCTTTCTTTAAGAACTATAAATTTGATGTGGCAATGCATTAAATTCTTGAGTTATTCTTACACCACTTTTAAGATTAATGTAGTCTTAAAATTGGTTTTTCTTAGATTGTGCATTCATTTCATTAAGGTGAAGCATATTTGGAAATTAGCACTAAATTAAATTTTTCCCATTCTAAAACAACTTACATATATATCAGATGTTAGTAGACTTCGTTTTTATATTCTTAAAATTGCACCAAGTAAAAATTATATTTTGTAAAGAATATACGTAGTACTTGACAGTTATAAAAACCTGCATGAATTTATTTGCTTCTGACAATCCAATAGTACAGACAGATAGGTATTATTATCCCCATTTTAGTGATGAGGAAATGCAGGGTGGTTTGAGGACTCTGGCCACAATTACCCAGGGTTAGCATTGAGTTAAAACAAACCAACCAATAAACCAAGTTTTCTAATTCCTTGTAAGGACTTGTGCCTACGCAGTTGTAGAGAATTCTTTTTCTCCTGAGAGGAGAATGTATAGGATGTAATATTTTAGCTTGGTAAAACCATTTTTCAAGTGTTAAAATTTATTGATGCAACCAACGAATGGGAAAAAATTTCAGAATTTATTCTGCTTTGATTTCTTTATCATGACCTTAAATAAGGACAATGATTTTATTAGTCATTTCTATCATTCATTTATAATGTCTGTTTTACCTCTGTAGCTAAGACTACTCAAGCCAGCAATTAAATATTTACAAATGTGAAATGTAAAGAATTTGCCTGATTTTTATCATTCTGACAGGAGCATGTTTACATTTTTAAGTTTCATAGAAGGAAATTTACAGTGTTTACTTTTGTTATTACTTTTCTGACAACCAATGAAAACTATGTGGAAAAAATATTGTAATGACTGAAAAGCAAGCTCCAAGGACACAAGAACTTTGTCTCTTTCTTCACTGGCACATTCTGAAGGCCTAGAACAGGCCTGAAATATAGTTGGTACTTAATGAATATTTGTTGAATGAATAAATGAAATAGTAAATGAAACAGATGAGGAAACCGAGGCTCATGACTCTATTAGTAAGGGTTCTGAGAGAAACGGAATGAGTTGGAAACATGTAGGTGCATGAGAGGGGATTTATTATGAGAATTGGCTCGTGTGATTAGGGAGGCTGAAAAGTCCTACATTTGGCTATCTGCAAGCTGGAAAACCAGGAAAGCTGGTGGTGTAATTTAATCCAGTCTGAGTTTGAAGCCCTGAGAATCATGTCCGAGGATAGAAGAAGATGGATGTCTTCTCAAAAAAAGAGGGTGAATTCCCTCTTCCTCTACCTTTTTATTCTATTCAGAACCTTCACTGCTTGGATGATGCTTGCCACCTTGACTCTTCTTCATTCAGTCTATGGATTCAAATGCTAATCTCTTCCAGAAACATCCTCACAGATATATCCAGAAAATCTTGTTTACCAGCGATCTGGGTATCCCTTAACCCAGCCAAGTCAAACATCTCAATGACCTTATGTTATTTGAGAAGTAAAAATAATTCTTTTATTCAACAAATTATTTACTGAGTGCCTCAGAAGTTCTAGACAGATTCTGAGGCTCTAGTATAGGACTACCAGGCATCTGGTAATACCCTGGGGTAAGGTATTCCAGTTTAGACTGGGTGACTGCGGAAGGCCTCTTTGAGGTGCCACCATTTGAAATCTGAATGAAATGAGGGCACCAGCCATGCCAAGATAATATTACCTACCTATTGTTGAAACATTAAATTAGATGATGCATAGAAAACACTTACCTCATACATCATACATCCTTAATGATCAACAAATGGTAGATATTATTGGTATTTCTATAGATGGCAACTAAGATATTAATTTCCCCATATTCAAAACTGAGGCAAATCTACTGTGTTGTGATACATACAGATGTTTAGATGGCCAAAATGAAGAATTAGTTGTATCCTAATCTATTCTTTATTGGACATGTTGGAAATCTTGGGATTGCATGCTTTGAGTCCTTGGAAGAAGCAGGAGATGTCAATTCCTGCCCCAGGAAGAACGGGTTCTGCTGCACTTTCTGACTTGTTCTATCAAAGCCCCACATTTCAAAGCCTGAATGTCCAATTGGGATAGATATTCTAGGTGGGTTTAAGGGCCCTTGAACAGGATTAGGGTTTGCAAATTGTCCACTATTTTTGTACTTGGGCCATTATATATCAGCATGTCAATTGCTTTCTGTAATTTTTTAAAACTGCCAAACTTAAAAAAATTTTCCTAACTCATCTGGAGTATATATGAAGCCTTATATTTGAAAACATAGCTTACTTTTTGACCTTTCATAAATTTGTTTATATATTCTGTATTTTGCAGATTTGTAAAGTTTTTTCTTAAATGTTTGTAACATTAAAACATTGTTTTATTGATTCTTTAATTTTTAAAATCTTATTATACAAATAAAATATGCTATTGTAATCAACCCAAACAAAATATATATATAAGTAAGAAACTAAAAATCACCCAAGATAACCACTATTGTTGGTAACTATCTTTTAATACATTTCTTTGGACATACATGTGAATACTTAGATATACAATGTTGAATAAGTGGGGTAATATTTTACATGTATTTCATTAAGAATACTTTTTAACCATTTTGTTAAATTGTTTGTCCCTCTCCTCTCCCTCTCTTACCTATCCCTCCTCACCACAACTATAAAATAAATTAGAAAACTGTTTTGGTCACTTGAACACCTAGTGTAAAAACCCCTCCAAATCAACTAATAAAAATATAACACATTCTCTTTATTGGATTCATAACATTAGCTGAGTCATAGTTTGCTTATCTATATACTGAGTGAGGAGCATTCTTGCTGTGTCTCGTTTTTGTTACTATGAACAAAGCTATGGCAAACATGCTTGCACACATACCCTTAAGTGCTGATAATTTTATCTTTATGGGATTGCCAGGGGAAAGTCTGTGTGTGCTTGTAATCTTAATTGATATGGCCAGAATTACATCCTCAAAAGAGATAAATAGTTCACGTATCTCTTTTGCATTTTATCCAATACTTATTTTTAGTGTTTACACACATATACATATATATAATTAGGGCAACTACAATAAACTTATTGCATTACTCTTGATGCTCGAAAAAACTCAGCCATTACTCAAGTTTTACCTGGCTCATTGATCTTGTCATCTGTATTTTAAAAGTGAGTGAAACAGGACTTTAATAACCATGTTTCCAAAGCTATGCCAGGCAGCCAAATAGAACTATCATCAATAGCTCCTGAGAGCTACAGTAAGAAGTTACTCACTTAGTTCCACCAGTTCTTAGAGTTAAGAATGTTCTCTGCATTCCATTTAGCAGAGAAAAATGGCTCAATTTTGCCAGCATTGCTTTCTGATTTTCACCACACTGCTGTGATATTTGCTTCCAGCACCTGAAAGCAGTATAAAAATGCATTTTAAATCATTGAATAGCATTTCTATGTTCTGATTTGCGTTATAAACTTTAAAAAAAGATTTAAAGCCATGAATCTCAGCTCCTTGGCAGCATTCTTATTTTTTAAATGCTGAAAAAAAATCAAGAGCACCCATCAAAGAAATATAATGCCATTAACTCATTGTACTGATACGTGATGAATTATCTATAATCTAATTATTATAATTAGAGTTAACATACCAAACCCATTCAGGCTCAGGTTTCACAGCAATGTTTGGATTGATTTCTTGAAGTTCATAATAATTGGCATCTATTTGCACAGGTGGAAATTGGTGCCTCCTCGGTTATCTTCCCATATCCACCCAGTCCCTTACCCTTAGAGTCTCTGCCAAGCTTTGAGCTGTGACGAGAATAGAGCAAAACATGCTCTTCAGTATTAACCACCCTATTTTCAGTCACTTCTTCAAATTAAACAAAAGTTAAATTATTCTGTACTGTAACCACAGAAAGATTTTCTAAAGATTCATTAAATATTTTTAAAAGCTTGCTGTCGTGATTAGTAGATCCCTATCATAAACAGCTATTCATCTCCATGTAAGTAGAAGAACAATCTTGGGGTATAAATGAAGCACAAACTTTGAAAAAAAATCTTCTGTCCAGTAGCTGTGTATATGAGTGAGTGAGCCCCAAGTGAAACACCCAGCAATAATCACTGCATAAACATCAGTCCCTAGTGAGCTGTATATTAATGTCTGCCTGGAAATTTAATGGCACCTCTAGGCATAAACAAAGGTTTATTAAAATAAGAAGTAAAATATTCCTGAACACTGGCTTGCTTTTTGAAGTTTCCTATTCTGCTTTTGGAAATTAAGAAAGCCTATATTGTGATGCTAAAAGACACTGATTGAATCAACACCTGGCATCATTTTATTTAGGTTCTATTTAACATAGCCCAAAGCAAATAATCTACTTATATTTGTATTCCAAGCTTTTCATTTTTAGGAGAAAAACTGTAGTGGTTATGAATAGACTCCATTTCATCAGGTTCTTTTTCTCCATCTACCACCCACTTTTATATCTACCCTTATACCCACTGTCTTCCTACATAGCTCCACACATGCTTCAGGAGGACAGAATCCATGGAAAGATTGGATTTTCATAAAAAATAATCAATGGAAGCAAGGTAATGTTATAGAGACTTTCATGAATCCATCTTGAACAAGCAGCTTTGAAGTTCTTGTGGTCTCCCTGTAACAACTGTATCCGACATGGCATCTGGTGGATAACAGATGAGAATCATCGTTTTTTCAAAGAAAATAATCTGGAGCTGCTGTCCATACCATTGGACATTTCTTTATAACATTTCAGCAGGTAGAATACAATGAGGTCTTGAGAAATCTTGACTTGAAAAACTGTGGTATGGTATATCACTACACTCATAGTTTAGGGTCTTCACCTTGAAAAAAAGCAAAACTATACCTAATGTATTACCTGTTCCATCCCCTCTTAGAAATGACAACACAGCTATTTTTGAAGGAACTAGAGCTCATTATTCTTAACTTCCTCCTAAGTATCTCTCTCTCTGTCTCTCTGTCTCTCTCTCTACCCATCTATTTAGTCAAAAGTTAAATCTATTTAATAAAGCAAGTAATTTGTGAATAAATATTTGTAACTAAGATCTTTTTGTGTGGGTTTTGCCTTAAATTATGAAAGGACTATTTGGCAGTAGTACTTTATCTGGTATATAATGCTCATTATATAACTGGTTGACTTTTCAGTAGCTGAAAGGGTAATTGGATGATGCAACTTGATATACTTTTTTTATAGTAGAAGTTTGTAGTGACTCGTATAACAAGTTTATTTTCCCTGCAGACATATTTACAGGTAACAATTTCAGCAAATCACTTTGAGATGCTTTCATGAAATAGTTTTAGCAGTTGTGACCAATTTAGGTACAGTTTTCTGACATAAGAGAATATATTTAAGGACCTCTGAGGAAGTCTTCCTTTGCTCCTATGAGTTACTTTTTTTTTTTTTTAACTTTTTTTGAGATGGAGTCTCGCTCTGTCACCCAGGCTGGAGTGCAGTGGTGTGATCTCGGCTCACTGCAGCCTCTGTCTCCCGGGTTCAAGCAATTCTCCTGCCTCAGCCTCCTAAGTAGCTGGGACTACAGGCATGCACCACCCACCATGCCCAGCTAATTTTTGTATTTTTAGTAAAGATGGGTTTCACCATGTTGGCCAGGCTGGTCTCAAACTCCTGACCTCAGGTGATCCACCCGCCTCGGCCTCCCAAAGTGCTGGGATTACAGGCATGAGCCACTGCCTCTGGCCGGTAAGTTACTGTTTTAATCTAAAACCTACTTGATATAATGTCTCCAAAAGCAAACACTATTTTCCTACATTTAAAAAAGGGTATTTTCCCAATCTTCACGCAGATAACCTAGTTTAAAGTTATATGATGGGCACAGGCTACTATGATGAGGAATAGTTGAGTGATTCATTTCTCTTCCAAAAGTGTATATTTATTCTTTATATCTCTCAGCAATGCAGAACGTGGGCAAACAAGGTCACTTTATGAGCTCTGTCCACTGGTTTTAGCAAAAATAATTGCTTTACCAATAAAAAGAGTGACATGAAGTTAAGAAATAAAGGATAGACTGCTCTCAAAAACAAGAAAATTGCCCTAACGTGAGAATAAAGTTTAATTAGGGAAGCTCTGCAGTGCCCCATCTCATAAAACTCATTTTATTAAATTTATGTCCCATATTTTTGCCACACTATATTGCTTTCTGCACTTAAAATCTGGCCATGAGGATATGAAATTATTTTCCCACTCAGTCACTGGCTTCAGGGGACACAGTTCTGATTTCACCAGGGTCTTTGGTCCTCTTGCCCTTCTCTACCTTATTCAAAAGTTTCAGCAAATTTGACCTCTGAGAAGATACAATTTCCTTTTAGCCTGATAGTTTGACTTTTCTGTTTGCATATTAGAACTCTGCTCAGATGTAGAAAGTCTTACAGCTGAGCTCAGGGGCCAGAGCCAATATCAACTGAGTTTTGTTTTTGATATATTAATATTTCACAAATGGGCCAATTTCCTTATTCAGAACTTAGCAAATAAATCCTATTTTTCAGGGTCCATTTTGGAGTGACTTGCTTATAAAATTCTCTCTATGACCCAGTCTGAGTATTATCTGGTTAATTCTGTAAAATGTCTTTGTCTCCAACATTAAATCATGCCATTGAGGGAAAATATCCACATATTATGGAAGTCTTCATTATCTTGGAGGGCTTCCAAGGCTGGTAACATCTAAACATGTGCTCAATTCCCCTCCCTTTCATATATAGTGACCCAGTCTGACCAGAAAATTCTATTGTTGAATTTGATCTTTAGAAGAAGTGGTATTTTCATTTATGTTTAAATTATGTTTCAAAAGTACGTTCATTAACTAGCTGCTTAGAACTCATCTTCCAATGAAAACTGTTGAAAATCAGAGGCTGAATGCAAACACAGCTGTTTGGGGTCAGGCAAGTATTATTAAACAGGGTAGAGTATACATGGTTTCTTAAAATTTCAGTGAAACAGAGATTACTGGGCAAGAAGAGCTCTGACCTTTATTCCCTATTAAATGCAATCCTCAAGAGTAAGTAGATATGAAAGTAAGCAGGTAGGAGGGTAAGCAGATAGGACTCACACTGCCTCTTTCTTTGGCCTGATGATGAGAGTCTTCCCTTGTCGGAATGGTCCAGGGCCTTTAGAGTGGCGGTCCCCAAACTTTTTGGCACCAAGAACTGGTTTCATGGAAGACAATGTTTCCATGGGCGGGGAGATGGGATAGTTTGGGGGTGAAACTGTTCCATTCAGATCGTCAAGCGCTAGATTCTCACAGGAAGCATGCAACCTAAATCCCTCACATGTGCAGTTCACAACAGAGTTCATGCTCCGATGAGAATCTAACGCCGCCACTGATCTGACAGGAGGCGGAGCTCGTGTGGCAATGTGCCTTCTGCTGTTGGCCCAGTTCCTAACAGGTCATTGATGGGTTCTGGTACATGCCCAGGGGTTGGGGGGCCCCTGCCTTACAGGACTCAGCCTTTGAAAGGACCACAGAGAGTGGCTCATGTCTCCTTTGCATAACTGGATAATGATTTGGAGGGGAGAACAAATAAAAAGGTAGGGTCATGGGGTAAGTTCTGATTCACTTTAGTACTTAATTAGGATGGAAATTGTAGCCCTGTGTAAACATCCAACACAGCTTACCTGTTGGGGACCACTGAGGGGCAATTGTTTCTCTATTCTTCTAAGGAAACATAGAAACAAGCACAGTTTTGAAATAAAGGAGCTTTAAGCAGAGGATTTTTAGACATGATTTGTTTTTTCCTTGAGGCCTATCTTTTCAAAAGCTGCACACATATTTTGGTCTGCCTTGTTTAGGAAAAATAAACGCTGATCACAGTTCATTTAATCCCATTTGCTTCGTCACTAGATGGTAGCATTGGGGACCCGAAGCCTTATAAAGGATCTATAAAATACTGTGTACTAAATACTAAGATATAAAACTCACTATGAAAATTAGTAGACAATTTTATATTAGTCATAACACAAAGAAAAGAGTGAAATATTCAAGAAAACACCTCAAATGCTAGAACTTGAAGAAAGTAGGTTTAATTTAATATGGATGAAGCACTAAAGACAAACTTGAGGAAATTGTGAAGCAGGCTACCGTGCATTTGTAGTTTGTCAAATTTAATTTTAAAATTTAAGAAAATGTCCTTCATATAAGAACTGTATAGCACTACCACCATTCTTGGGCTTCCTGGCTGTGATGAGGACAAGGGTAGCAAACTTATGACCTGCAGGCTCAAGCTCGCTGGACAGGTGGATTGTTTAACTTTAAAAAATGTGAATAGCTTGGAGTAAGACGATACACTCCGCCACCCCCTGTGGCTTTGCACCCTGCTACTTAACACATGCCTGGCCCACTTGGGCTCTGAAGGTGTTTATTTTCAGCCCCAGATTACATTACTTCCTTTGGGACTCAGAGATGCTAACAGAAGTAATGAAAGAGAGAGAAACAAGGAAGAATAGATGGAACCAGAATGAGAGAGAGAGAGAGAGAGAGAGAAGAAAGAGATTCTTTTGGCTAACGATGCAACAGTTGGAAGAATAGAGAAAGAAAAAAGATTTGTTTGGCAAATAATTCATTAAATTCCTATTATACACCAAGCACTATTCAAAACACTGGGTGGCGGGGGAAACAATGAACAAAACAGATGAAGTTCTTACTTTCATGGAGCTTACATTCTAGTTGGGGAGAAATATAAAACAACAAATAGCCAGGCGCAGTGGCTCCTGCCTGTAATCCCAGCACTTTGGGAGCCCCAGGTGGGAGGATTGCTTGAGCACCAGAATTCAAGACCAGCCTGGGCAACATGGCAAAACCCCATCTCCACAAAAAACACAAAAATTATCCAGGTGCGGTGGCATGCGTCTGTAGTCCCAGCTACTGGGGGTGCTGAGGTGGGAGAATCGCTTGAGCCAGGGAGGCGGAGGTTGCAGTGAACTGAGATCGTGCCACTACACTTCAGCCTGGGTGACAGAGTGAGACCCTCTCTCAAAAAACAAGCAAGCAAACAAATAAATATTGTTAATGAAGATAAGTTAAATGAAGAAAAAACATTTTAAAATAGAGATGTAAGTGACCGGGCAGAAAGGAAGATGTTAATCTGTAAAGTGGTCAGGGAAGGACTTGTTGACAAGGTTACCTTTGAGCAGAGATGTGAAGAATGGCATTCCAGGCAGAGGAAACGTGAAGTGCAAAGATCCTGAAGCTAGACATGATTAGTGAGTTAGAGCACAAAGCAGGCCAGGCTGGGGGAGGAAGGCATGAGAAGGAAGTGGTAAGACATGTGGCAGTGACAAGGCAGTGGAGGGTGCAGCTCTAATAAGAACTTTAGAGTTCCACTCTGAGGAAGGTGAGAAGAGGGCTTTGAGTAGAGCTGTGGTATAATCTTGCAAGAAAATTCCAATTGCTCCATTGAAAACACAGAAGCATACTTATCTGGCAGGGGAGATACCATGTTCACGTAGGTGGTTTTCCGAGGGCCAGGTTTATCCATTGCACTCTGGATGTGCTGACCCCCGTGATTTGCCCGTATGTGGGAAACTTGACTGCGTAATTTGTGTAGTGAGGGATTGCGTTCACGCTTTCCTTTGGTCTTCACAGCCTAAGAACAGGCATCCTCTGTGTAAAGAAATAAAAAATAAAAGAAAACATAGAAGCATGGGCAGAAGTCAGTAGAACAGTTAGGAGTCTCTCACAGTAGTTCAGATGAGAAGCAGTGGTGGCTCCAAGAGAGTCACAACGACGAGTGCTGCTGGGAAGTAGTCTGTGTTTTCTTTGAAAGTAGAACAAGTAGGACTTGTTGATGGATCAGATGTGGAGTGTAAGCAAAAAACAAAAGTGCGGTCAAGGTTCACTCTACTTTCATCTGTGTTTAAAAATGTCCACAACAAAAAGCAAGAAAACAGAGAGAGGGAGTCAAGGATGACTCAAGATCTTGGACTCAAGAAACTGAGAGAAAGAAGTTGTCATTTACTGTTATGAGCAAAAACAGGGAAAGGAACATATGTGAGGGGTGGAACCGTGAGTTCAGTTTTGGGCATGTTAAATTTGAGATGCGTGTCAGTCCTCCATATGGCAATACCAAGTAGGAAGTTGATTATATGAGTTTAGAATTCAAAGAAGAGGCCTGGGCTACAGATAGAAATTTGAAATTATCTGCATGTAGGTGGCATTTGAAGTCTGAAGATTAAGTGAGATCACCTGAAGAGTGATAAAGGCGAGATCTGAGGATTGAACATTTTGGCACTCTCAAGTGTAGAGGTCTGGAATATGAAGAGGAACCAGCAAGGATATGGCAGGAGGAATGATCGGAGACCTAGGAAGACAAAAAAAAAAAAAAAAAAGAAAGAAAGTCAAGCAAGGAAGGCTTTTTAAGAAAGGGAATGATCAAAAGTGACACAAATGCCTCTGATAATGAAGGAAGATGAGAACTAAGAAAAAACCATTAGCTTGGCAACATGGATATCACTGTTAATCTTTGAGTGCATACAAGCCTCTTGAACTTGCTTCAGGAAATACTAGGAGAAGTACAGACAGAAAATGCGGCCCGCCATTTTGAAGGTTTTTGCTATGATAGGGAGCAGAGAAATCAGGTAGTACCTAGGAGGGCATGTGCAGTCAAGTTAGAGTTTGAGTTTTTTAATTTAATTTTATTTTAGAGAGAGGATCTCACTCTGTTGCCCAGGCTAGAATGCAGTGGCACCATCATGGCTCACTGCAGCCTCCACCTCCCTTCAGCAATCACCCCCCCCCCGCCCGCCCCGCTCAGCCTCCTGAGTAGCTGGGACTGCAGGCACAAGCTGCCATGCCTGGCTAATTTAAAAAAATTTTTTATACAGACAGGGTCTCCCAATGTTGCTCAGGCTGGTCTTGAACTCCTAAAATCAAGCGATTCTCCCACCTTGGCCTCCCAAAGTGCTGGGATTACAGATATGAGCCACTGTGCCTGGCAGGGGTTTATTTTTAAAGACAAAAATGATCCAGTCAGAGAGGAAACTATGATACAGATAAGACCCATAACTTCCAGAAAGATACTCTTAGAAGACAAGATCCATTTTATAGGTGGAATTATCTTTAGATAGGAACAGAGATCATCTATTTAATGTAACAGAAGGGAAGACAAGATGCAGGGCATAGAGGAAAGTGTGTGTATTTGGTGATGGAAGCATGAGGAAGTTCCTTCTAATTATCTCTATTTTCTTAGTAAAATGAAGAGCAAAGTTGTTATAGTGAGAATAAAGAGAATTAGAGTAAGAATAAATGGCAAGACGCTGTAGGTTCGAAAAGAAAAGAAGGGTATAAAATAGTTGTTTAGGAGAATAAGAGATGAAAGTGTATATTCAAAGGCAGTGAAATTCCCTGGCAACAGTGAAGGCCCACTTGAGGTTGACAATTAGGAACTGAAGTAAATCTGTTAGCATAACTGTTTTTTTTTTTTTTTCAGCCATTTTCAACAGATCAGAAGCAAGAAGGAGTAGGTGGAAGTTGGGATTTAACTAAGAAAAAGTAAATTTGATGGTGGAAGAGAAGGACAAGGGAATTGGGATTATATAAGGTAATGGTTATCATGTTGAACTGTTGAATCTTAATTGAGGATAGAGGTAAATGCAGACATAAGGAAGTGAGAAATAGATGCTAAGGTCAATAGATACATGTCCATTGTGTGACTTGAAAATGATCAGAATAAGATGGAGACGGGAGGTAGTGGTGGGAGTATTTGACATCTGAAATTGACATTATGAAAGGGGGTGCAGTGATTGATAATAGTAAGGTCTAGAGTGCAACCATAAGAGCAGGTGACTGGAGTGATGTGGAGGACAAGATGATGGCAGGAGAGAACACCAAGAGCCTGAGAGGCTAGATTATTGTAAGGATCTTTTCAATGATATTGAAATCACCAAGAATTAGGAGAAGAATGCTGTTGGAGAGATGACAGTGGGTAGGGCATGAGAATCTTCAAGGAATGATGCAAAGTGACTATGAAGTCTGTAGATGATTGGACATATGGAGAAGTGAGGTGACCCATGGCTGAACTTCAGCGGAAGCAAGGATGTTTAGGGAGAAGGAAAGGATGATAAGCTGAAACTGGCAGTGACTATTCATAGCTGCAGAAAGATCAGGTTTCATTTAGAATAGAGAGATGAAGGTGATGTAGAGACTACTTCAAGGATATAGGAAATTTTGCTAATGACCCACAGTGAACTCCAAGGAACTCGCTGAAAGAGTGTATTGTGGGAAAGGGTGTGAGACTGGGTCATATAAAGGAATGGACAGAGCTGTACAAGAATGTGATTTACAACAATGAGTGGTGAATTGGGGCTTCTTTCGGTGACTGAGATGGCCTGAGTGTATATAGTTTTCACTTGCTGAAAAATTTCCAAGATAATTTATTGGGTTTTGATTATAGAATAAATGGGAGAACATGGATTGTGAATATACTAAAGCAGTTTTGGTAGTTTATCACCATGACCAGTAGATGGTATTGTTGGCCCAAGATAGTTTGGTTGCTGTTTGCTGTTCAGCACAGAGTGGAAAAGGGAAGGAAAGGGGGTTACAGATGGACTATGAGAGAAGGCAGTGTGTCTTCCACTTGGTAAAATGTAAAGGATACTGGTAGACTTAGGAGATATCCTTATCTGAACTAGTCACTCTTACACAAAATTAATGTTTGATAGAATGGACAAACAAGCATGAATTCTTAGAAAGGACTGGGACTTTTAACAAATCTTGAGCATAGAGTTATAGAAATATATAAAGTGCAAATAATGGATTTTAAAAGCACATAGATATATCTAAAAGGAAAAAATCAGTATGTCAAAGAGATCTCTGTACTCCCATGGTAGTTGCAGTACTATTCACAATAGCCAAGATATGGAATCAACACTGTGCATCAGTGGATGAATGGATAAAGAAACTGTGGTATGTATACACAGTGGAATATTATTCAGCCATAAAAAAGAATGAAATCCTGTCATTTGCAGTAACATGGATGAACTTGGAGGATATTGTGTTAAGTGAAATAAGCCAGGCACAGAAAGACAACTATCTCGTGTTCTCATTCATACATAGGAACTTAAAAAACGTAGATCTCATGGAGGTAGAGAGTAGAACGGCAGTTATCAGAGTTGGGGAAGGGTAAGTGGGAGGATGAGGATGGAGAAACGTCGGTAAATGTGTACAAAAATACAGTTAGATAGAAGAAATATGTTCTAGTGTTCAATAGCACAGTAGGGTGACTAGAGTTAATAATATTTTGTATATTTCAAAATAGCTAGACCAGAAGGTTTGGAATGTTTCCAACAGAAAGAAATGATAAATGTTTGGAGTGATGACTATCAGAATTACCTTGATTTGATCATTACACATTGTACGCATGTATCAAAATATCACATGTATCCCATAAAGTGTACACTTATTGTGTATCATAAAAAGCACACACAGAGAAACAGAAGAAAACTACAAGAACTTGCAACTCACTTGAGACAGTTCAGGATGCTGAGCCAATGAGATTTCTCTTGTTTTGCCTCTGGGACAACCATGTGTGCTAACTCTGGGAGGCAAATGCATGAGAAGTCACTGGCTAAATTCTGATATTGATCTGAAAGCACATACTCTGAAAAAGGCAAATTTAGTTTTTGCTATAAAAACAAACAAGCACATAAAAACCTACACTCTCTCTTCTCTCTTCTCCCGCTTGCTTTGGGAATTCAGAACACAGAGCTTCGAAAGCCAGAGGCACTGTGACTTCCTTTTCCGAAAAAGGAGAGGCTGAAAGAGGCTGATGCTGGGCAGAGTCTATGAGCTTTGCATATTCATATCCCTCAGTTGTTCAGCATTAGAAAATTCAGGTAATGAGCATGTGAACACTCCAGCAGCCTTTGTATGGCTTGGGGGTTTTCTATTCTCATGTTCTCTGTATAGAATTGACTGTGTCAGATCAGGAGGTCCCTACCCCCATCCCCAGATTGAATCAGCACTTGAACATTGAAGTTTTTAACATCACCCACAAGATTTTTTAAGGGCTTGTCAAAAGAATCTTCATAGTCTCTAGCCATGAATAAAAATGAATTCAGATATCATCCCTATCTCACATTTTATTTCATGGGATTAATTTAATTCATTGAGTTAAATGATATGGGCTGTTAAGTGGTTGCTGGTAATAAGCAGAATTTTTAAATTTTTTTTAGGAAAACATACCAACTGTATTCTGACATACTAGTTTTACATAAATAGTTGAAACTTTTTCTTTATGTTAGCACAGTTATACCTTGATTAAACAATCCTCTAAGGTAGTGATGTCCAATCTTTTGGCTTCCCTGAGCCACATTGGAAGAAGAATAATTGTCTTGGGCTACATGCAAAATACACTAACACTAATGATAGCTGATGAGCTAGAAAAAAGTGGCAAAAAAAAATCTCAAAATGTTTTAAGAAAGTTTACGAATTTGTGTTGAACTGCATTCAAAGCTGTCCTGAGTCATGGGTTGGACAAGCTTGATCTAGGGTCAAAAATGAAATCAGACACATTAAGAAAAAAAATCTGCAACTATCACATGAAGCTGATCTGTTTGGTATTTATTTGAAGATTCAAAGTATCATATGATTATCTCTGCCCACATCTCCTATTTGGCTAAATACAGTTGAAAGTTAATACTAGCCCTGGAAAAACTTAATGTTTTTAAAGTTTCTTTTGGACACATAGCCCTGGCTAGATATCTGAGTGCCAGGTTATTATTTTAAAATTTGTAAATGATTCAAAGGCTAGAGTTTATAAGCTTAACCTGAGAAATTTTCCAGTGAGAATTGCTATTTCTGATCTTCATTGAAAATTAAAAAAAAAAAAAGGACCAGAAATCTCTACTTCTTCAGCTATTAGGGTAGACAGTAGGCCTTGAGCTTCTTCTTACTTAAGGGTGATTCATTCTAGAGTAATGAATGACAGAAATCTTCAGCATTCTGTTATAATAAGGCTTTTTCTCTCTGAGCAACTTATTGCTTTCAAAGGCTGCTTTTAGGTGACAGTGGCTCCCACTGCCAACCAAAGGCGCCCCTAATTCTTAGCAGCTGTTCCTATAACAGTTTCTGTTTGGAAGCCACTCAGAGCAGTGTTTATCACAGTGTGCAAAATCATCTGTGATACTTACGAAAAATTCCTGGACCTCACCCCAAACCTAATGAATCAGAATCTCTAGGGTGGGTTGAAAATCTGCATTTTACAAGTTCAGAGTTGAATTCTGCTTGCATCTCTTATTGTCTGCTAGTGTGTAGCTGTGCTCCTAAAAGAGCTTTTAAACAGAACTACTTTAAATGTTCACAGAGTTGCACCAGAGCGGGAGAACAGCATGAAATCCCATTATGTCACAATCCTAGCTATTTGTTTGAGAAATCGTGAACAGGCTCAGCAGAGACTTGTTTTTGATGCCCAAGTGTGTCTTTTACTACTTCCTCAAAAACCCTACCCACAACCCTCTTTACCCCTCTTATTCTCGGCATGTTACCTTGCATCGTACCTCATCAAGAAAATAGAGGTGATCATCAGTAGTGCTTCTCTATGATCACTGCCTTTCTGGATTTCCTGAAAATCTTTCCTGGCATCCATTCTTTCAATTGTGTGGGCTTCTAACTCCTTGGAATAATTCATTTCTGCTTGAAATTTCTGTATTATTTTCACGGATACAGGCTGCTTCCAATTCTTTTTATTACAATGATAAAAAACAATTTAGAGACTCAATCTAGACTTGATGTCCAAAAATGTCTTTTCCAGAATCACATATTTAATTGTTACTTGACACATTAATTGCATACATACATAATAAGCATCTTAGTCTAAACATAGTCAAAATTGATTTTTCGTCCCAAGTCACCTTCTCCTGCAACCTTCACCAGCTCAATTTAAGATATCACCTTTCTCCACTTGCTCAGACCAATCACTTTGGTGGCATCTTTAACTCTCTTACTTTTCTCGTAACCCACATTCAGTCTATCTGCAAAATCTGGCAGCTCTACCTTTAAAATTTATCTAGAAGGAGACCACTTCTCACTATCTGCTCTACTCCTTCTCTGGCCCAAGCCACTCAGCTCTCATTTAGATTAGTGTACTAGCCTTGCTCTCTTCTGCCCGCACCCTCTGCAATCTATTCTCAGCACAATAGCCAGAGTCATCCTGAAAACCTTAAGGCAGGTAATGTCATTTATCTTCTCAAAACCTTCCAGTGGCTTCTTCCTTACTAAGGCTAAAAGACAAGTTGCTAACTCTTGCCTTTAAGTTCCTATATTATCTGGCCTCTTTACCCCTCTAACTTTCATCACTTTTCACTCTCTCTCTTGTTCTCTCTGCACCAGTCACACTGGCTTCCTTCCTAGTCCTAGAATATGCAATTTATGCTGACAACTTCTTTGCTTCCTCACTTTGCTATCCTCCCTTTCCTTCAAAAAGTGTCTTCTTTTTGAGGCATTACCTGGCCACCTTACTTGAAATTCCAATTTCTTCAACCCCTGATATCTTATATATGCCTACTTTACTTTTTCTTTTTAGCACTTGAGATTATCGTCCATTCCATATATTTTAATTATTTGCATATTTATTCAGTCTCCCCTTCCAGAAGATCCAGGAACACAGGATATTTGTTTTGTTTAATACTATGCCCCCAGCACCTAGGATAATGTCTGGTGTGTAATAGGTGCTCAATATATATTTGGAGATATTAAGTGGCTCTTTTGGAAATGTTAACAGAGATAATTTCTATTGAAGTTGGTGCTGGTTTCTGGGGAAAATTTCATGAAAGCAAGAGAGTAAAAGTATTTCCTGCATTTACAGCATTTGGAAGATTTACTTCAATTAAGAAATATTTAGTGAGGGCATGGGTTGCTGGGATATAGAGTGATGAATAGATAAAATCATGCTTTCATAAAGCTAAATGTTAGGGTGAAACTAGAACTTTGGTTCTAGTGGGAGGAGCTAATGATAAATAAATAAAGATAGTGTATAATGCATCACATGAGGGTAAGTGCTGTGGGGAAAAAAAGAAGGATAAAGGGGAAACTAGTTATGGCATAGATGTGCAATTTTAAATTGAGGACCAGGGAAGGCCTCTCAAGGGAGGTGACAGTTGAACAGAGACCTAAGTGAAGTGAGGGAGGGAATCAAGTGGATATTTGCAGGGGGAAATGTTCCAGACAGAGAAACTATGAGTACAAAGGCCCTGAGGCAAGAGTATGCCTGGGGTATGGGAGGAGCCATAACAGGGCTAGGGAGGCTGGAGCATAGTAAGCCTGGGGTGGAGGTAGAGGGGTCACAGGGAAGGCCAAGGGGTATCTGGGGCTCAGGTCAGTTGAGTTCTTGCAGACCAGGGTAAAGCTTTTGGAAAAAGTGAGCTGGAGAGCCATTGGAGGGTTTCGAGCAGAAGAGAGTGATGATCTGGCTTCCATTTTAGAAAGATCACTCAGGCTTCTAGGTGGACAATAGGCTGGGAAAGCCAAGTTAGTTAGGAAGCCAATGGCTGTCATCTTTGATGGAGCTGATGGTATCCAAGGAAGTGGTACAAAGCAATAAGGTTTTGCAAATATTTTGAAGGTGGAGACAATGGAATTTAAGATTAGATGTGGAATGTGATGGAAAGCACTTAAGACACTCCAACATTTGGGGCCTGACTAGCTAGTAGACTGGAGTTACCACTTTGTAAGAAAGGGCAGATTTTGGTGGGAAGGGCATAGCTCAAATAAATAAATTGTTATTTTTTAGATGTTAAGTTTGAAATTCTATTAGATATCCAAGTGAAGAGTTTCAGTATCCAGTTGGGTATATAAATCTGGAGCCTGGGGGAGAGACAGGGGCTGAAGATACAATTTTGGGGGACCTCAGTAGATAGTATTTAAAGCCATAAGGTTGGATGATATTTTCAGAGAATAAATGGCAAAGATAGCTGAAGAGATTTCAAAGAGCTAGCTAAGGGCCTGAAACTCACCTTCATGGAAGAATTAGCTCAGTGATATTGAGATGATGTGACAATGAACCAAGAGCAAAAATCTTTAAAGACTGATGAAGAGTGATCTGGGAGTCCTTGGTGACTGCAACAGGGATGCGTACATGGTGGGTAGAATTCACAAAAGCATGAGATTTGAAGGAGTTGAGAGGTTTAGGGAAGAGGTGAAAGCATGTCCTGGAAGTGGCAAGGAAGGGCATAGAGAATAGCTATGACTTCTGTGCCCAGTTTTAGGAGACAAAAAGAGTCACCACCTGAGGGAACTGTAGGGAAAGTAGTGTCCCCAGGGGAGAGCCAGGTTAGAGTTCCAGCAAGATGAGAATAAGGCTATGGGGGATTTTTGTTGATGACAGATATGAGTTCCAGAGGGAACAGAGAGGGGGACCCTGCTGACAGGAGGAAGAAAGACCAGGCCAGATTATTACAGGATTAACAGAGCCATATGGGGCTGAATGTTGGAGAGAAGAGACCTGATCTGGCCTTCTTGAGGCTACTGAAGTAAACAGGGATGGAGAAAATGAAGGGATTAACTCTGGTAGATTCTTGGGCTGACAAAGGTGAAAAGGCTGTGAGTCACTGCAGAGGGAAGTCAGGGCTCGTGCCTATAGCAGACAGAGCTTTGTGGGCTCACAGTTCAGTCATTGTGATGATGGTTTGAAGCTAATGCACACATGATGGCACCAGGGGCCTGGCCTCTAGTGGCCTTCACATAGTCAATTCATACAATGGGGACCCTGTTAGTAATGGCAGAGGGAAGTTCTTCATGGCCTTCCATCTGCATGGACAAAGTAGTTTCTTCCATCAGAAAGGATAAGGTGACAGATGTTTTCCTTGGTGTTCTCTAATCCATCACTCCTGAGACCACACACATCCCTCTACATAAATGGAAGGGAGGATCAGATTGATTTCTCTTTAGTAAGAAAATCAGTGGTTCACAAAGTACCTGATTGAGGCTAACTTTAAGTTTTAAAAATATACTTAAGATTATTTGCTTTGTTGGCTTGGAATTTGAGCCACAATACTTCTGAGGTGGCTTAGTAAGACTTTCATTAAGAGGGAGATCACTTTTTATGGAAAACATTCACCTGGCTTATTATTATTATTATTATTATTATTATTTAGAGATGAGGTCTCACCACAGTGCCCAGGCTGGAGTGCAGTGGTTGTTCAGGCGTGATTATAGCTTACTGTAGCTTCAAACTCCTGTCCTCAAAGGACACCCCTGCCTCAACCTCCTGAGGAGCTGAGATGACAGGCACCTGCCACCATGCCCAGCTTACCTGGTTTTTTAGAATAGAGCCTCTCGTAGGGCCCAGCCTTGAAGTGTGTCTCCTAATGCAGGAACCCTGTTGCCGAATGTCCTCCCCGCAGGGCACTGATGCTGATAGAATCATCTCTGGTTTTCTTTCCATTACTTCTGCAAAGAAAATGTTAGTGATGAATTGAGGAATTTAAGGTTGTGAACACTTTATTTTTTTTCCGGGAGACTGACATTTAGGAGGGGAAAAAAAGGAAAGCACTTGAGGGTAAAGGGAGAATGAGTAGTACTTCTCTCCCTCTTTCCAAATCAGAAACGCCTTCAATCTTCTTTTTCCCTCATGAGTCAGAAAAATAAAGTGATACAAAATCCAGTCTATTCTTATGCCTTGAGGCATGACTGCAACTAAACCATTAGGGGATGCAAATGGAATCCTCTCTGACAAAAATTCAGTGTCTAGCACACTGTTTGGGCCACACACAAAACCACCCATTCGTAAATGGGCTTTTCCTCTGAACATTGGTGGGCAGGCTCTGCGTAAGCATGGAGGAAAGTTTGACTTCTAGGCCTATGGAAAGTAAAGTAATACTCTAACATTTTCCTTAAAGTAACAGATAATGGACTGAGATGGAAATCAGTTTTAGTCACTGAATTTAAAAAATGAGACTTGAGGGCTTTTGAAAAGCAGCACTATTGTTGGGGAGTAGATCATTTGTTTCTAATCTTACTGTTCTGGAGCCTGGGATTCAACTGTGTTCAGGTAGATTTTGCCTGCATGCATGCAAATGATTGATAGGATTGAGACATTCGTTTACTCTAAGCTCCTATGACTGCTTAAAAACTACCATGGCAGTCCATCCAAGAAATGAAAAACAGAATTACCATATGACCCAACAGTTCCAATCTTGGGTGTATACTCAGGAGAATAGAAATCAGGGTCTAAGAGATATTTGTGAATTTGTACACTCATAATCATAGAAGTATCATTTGCAAGAGCCAAAACGTAGAATCAATACCAGTATCCACTGAGAGTGATTGGATAAATAAAATGTGATACATGCATATAATGAAATATTATTTAGCCAGGAAAAGGAATGAAACTCTGACACATGCTACAACATGGATGAACCTTAATGACATTAGGCTAAGTGAAATAAGCCAGTCACAGAAGGACAAATACTCTGTGATTCCACTTATATGAAGTACCTACAGAGTCAAATTCATCAAGATAGAAAGTAGAATGGTGGCTTGCTGGAGGGTGGTTGGGGGGGAGGGAAATGAGGACTTAGTGTTTAATGGGTATAGAGTTTCAGTTTGGGATGATGAAAAGGGTTGGAGATGGTTAGTAGTGATGGAAGAGCAATGTGAATGTGCTTAACAACACTGAACTGTACAGTTAAAAATGGTTAAGATATTATAGTAAATTTTCTTATGTGTATTTTGCCACAATTTTTTAAAAGCGAATGGATTTACCTATTGTAGGCATTTTATATAAATAAATTCATGCAATATGTGACTGGCTTTTTTTACTTACCATAATGTTTTCAAGATTAGGCCAGGCACGGTGGCTCACACCTGTAATCCCAGCACTGTAGGAGGCCAAGGCAGATGGATCCCTAGAAGTCAGAAGTTCTAGACCAGCCTGGCCAACATGGTGAAAGCCTGTCTCTACAAAAACAGAAAAGTTAGCTGGGCATGGTAGGGCGTGCCTGTAGTCCCAGCTACTTGGGAGGCTGAGGAAGGAGAATCACTTGAACCCAGGAGGCGGAGGCTGCAGTGAGCCGAGATCACACCACTGCACTCCAGCCTGGTGACAGAGACTCTGTCTCAAAAAAAAAAAAGTTATTCATGTTGTGGTATGTGTTAGAATTTCCTTCCTTTTTAAGGCTAAATAATTTTCCATTATACAGATATATTACATTTTTCCAGGAGCTAGAGAAAGGAGTGAATGGAGACTGTTAATGAGTAAGTTTTCTTTCTTTCTTTTCTCTTTTTAAAAATTGAGATAGAGTCTCGCTCCGTCACCCAGGCTGGAGTGCAATGAACACAGCTCACTGCAGCCTCAACCTCCTGGATTAAGCAATTCTCCCACCTCAGCCTCTTGAGTAGATGGCACCACAGGCATGCACCAACACACCTGGCTAATTTTTTAACTTTTTGTAGAAACAGGGTTCTACTACATTGCCTAGGCTGGTCTTGAACTCCCGAGCTCAAGTGACCCACCTTGGCCTCCCAAAGTCCTAGGATTATAGGCGTGAGCCACTGCACCCCTCCCAGGTTTTCTTTATGGAGTGATGAAAATGTTCTTAAATTATATTGTTGTGACAGTTTTATAATTCTGAATATACAAAAACCCACTGAATTGTACACTTTACAAGTGCACATTTTATGGTGTATGAATTATCTCAATAAAGCTGTTATTTACAAACTGGAAAAAACCCCACCAACTAATGACATATTAGATTAATTAACAAAAGTACAGTGTCCATAACAAATGTAGTGAAAAGGCACCCATCTAGAGCCAGAAGGCCTGCATTCTAGTATTGACTCTGGCACCTAATAATGTGACTTTGGTCAAGTATGAATTTCTGTAAACCTCATATTTATAATCAGTAGACGGCATGGAGAGATTCAGCTCTTTTAGCTCTTTGTCTCACACATCTTGTGCTTTGCCATATCACCAGCTGCCTCTAAATAGGTAAGCAACAGCTGCAGGTGAATCTGGAACAGATGTCAAGCTGGAATTTCATTCCAGCAATTACTATCTTCACAAAGTCTTTTTCTGTTAAGAAGCTTTTTAACCTACCCTCCTTTACATTGATACAATGAAAGTTAAGCAGGCCTCAATTGTGCTGCAGTCAATTACTAAAGGGACATAAATGTCCCAGCCTACACTAGAAGGGAAGGACAGGATTTCTGTATATGTGTGTCTAAGAAAAATGCAAAATTGCTTGCAAAATATTGCTGTTTTGCACATATTGACTTTTGCAGAAATTGTCTCCTTTGCCTCATCCCAATCATCTATGTTTTCAAATATTTAACTAAAGGGTTCCTGTATTAGTCTGTTCTCATGCTGCTGCTAAAGACATATCTGAGACTGAGTAATATGTAAAAGAAAGAGGTTTAAATGACAGTTCCACATGGCTGGAGAGGCCTCACAATCATGGTGG
The DNA here is from genome assembly GCF_043159975.1 of Macaca nemestrina. NCBI lineage: Eukaryota > Metazoa > Chordata > Mammalia > Primates > Cercopithecidae > Macaca > Macaca nemestrina. Next base: position 43,169,198 of record NC_092127.1, on the reverse strand, counting down.
AATGTAAATGAGGAGCAAAGTCACACGTTACATGGTGGCAGGCAAGGAGAGCATATGCAGGGGAACTCCCCTTTATTAAAACCATCAGATCTTGTGAGACTTATTCACTAATGAGAGCAGCAAGAGAAAGACCTGTCCCCATGATTCAATTGTCTCCCACCAGGTCCCTTCCATGACATGTGGGAATTATGGGAGCTATGATTTGAGATTTGGGTGGAGACACAGCCAAACCATATCATTCCACTCCAGCCCCTCCCAAATGTCATGTCCTCACATTTCAAAACCAATCATGCCTTCCCAACTGTCCCTCAAAGTCTTAACTCATTTCAGCATTAACCAAAAGTCCACAGTCCAAAGTCTCATCTGAGACAAGGCAAGTCCCTTCTGCCCATAAGCCTGTAAAATCAAAAGCAAGTTGGCTATCTCCTAGATACAATGGGGGTACAGGCATTAGGTAAATACACCCATTCCAAATGGGGGAAATTGGCCAAAACAAAGGGGCAACAGGACCCACGCAAGTCTGAAATCCAGGAGGAGAGTCAAATCTTAAAGCTCTAAAATCATCTTCTTTGACTACATGTTTCACATTGAGGTCATGCTGATGCAAGGTGTGGGTTCCTGTGGTCTTGGGTAGCTCCACCCCTGTGGCTTTGCAAGGTACCCCTCCTGGCTGCTTTCACAGGCTGTCATTGAGTGTCTGTGGCTTTTCCAGGTGCATGGTGTGAGCTGTTGGTGGATCTACCATTCTGGGGTCTGGAGGATGGTGGCCTTTTTCTCACAGCTCCCCTAGGCAGTGCCCCAGTGGGGACTCTGTGTGGGGACTTCAACCCCACATTTCCCTTCCACACTGCTCTAGCAGAGGTTCTCCATAAGGGCCCCACTACTGCAGCAAACTCCTGCCTGGGCATTTCCATACATTTTCTGAAATCTAGGCAGAGGTTCCCCAAACTCAATTCTTGGCTTCTGTGTACTTGCAGGCTCAGTACCACATGGAAGCAGCCAAGGCTTGGAGCTTGCACCCTCTGAAGCAATGGCCTAAGCTCTGTGTTGGCCCCTTTTAGCCATGCCTGGGATGCAGAGACAGCATAAAGCAGCAAGGCCTTGGGCCCAGTCCAGGAAACCATTTTCTCCTCCTAGGCCTGCAGGCTTCTGATGGAAGGGACTGTTGTGAAGACCTCTGACATGCCCTGGAGACATTTTCCACATTGTCTTTGTGATTAACATTTGGCTCCTCATTACTTATGCAAATCTCTGCAGTGACTTGAATTTCTGCTCAGAAAATGGGTTTTTCTTTTCTATCACATTGTCAGACAGCAAATTTTCTGAACTTTTATGATCTGCTTCCCTTTTAAACATAAGTTCCAATTTTAAACCATATCTTTGTGAATACATAAAACTGAATGCTTTTAACAGCACCCAAATCACATCTTGAATGCTTTGCTGCTTAGAAATTTCTTCCACAAGATACCCTTATTCATCTCTCTCAAGTTCAAAGTTCCATAGATCTCTAGGGCACAGGCAAAATGCTGCCAGTCACTTTGCTAAAGCAAAACAATAATTGCCTTTGCTCCAGTTCCCAACAAGTTCCTCATCTCATCTGAGACCACCTCAGCCAGGACCTTATTGTCCATATCACTGTCAGCATTTTGGTCAAAGCCATTCGACAAGTCTCTAGGAAGCTCCAAGCTTTCCCATGTCTTCCTGTCTTCTTCTGAGCCTTCCGAGTCTCTAGGAAGTTCTAAACTTTCCCACCTTTTCCTCTCTTCTTCTGAGCCCTCCAAACTGTTCCAACCTTTGTCTGTTACCCAGTTCCAAAGTTGCTTGTATCTTTATAGCAGCATTCGCCTGCCTGGTACCATTTTACCATATTAGTCTGTTCTCATACTGCTAATAAAGACATACCCAAGACTGGGTAATTTATAAAGGAAAGAGGTTTAATTGATTCAGTTCCACATGGTTGTGGAGGCCTCACACACCTGGCTGAAGGCAAATGAGGAGCAAAGTTACATCTTACATGCGGCAGGCAAGAGAGAGCATGAACAGGAGAACTGCCCTTTATAAAATAATCAGATCTCATGAGACTCATTTACTATCAGGAGAACAGCAAAGGAAAGCTCCACGCCCATGATTCTATTACCTCCCACTGGGGTCCCTCCCATGACATGTGGGATTTACAGGAGCTACAGTTTGAGATCTGGTGTGGAGACACAGCCAAACCATATCAGTTCCCTATCTGTTCCCCTTGATTTTGGAGTTTTTGCAGTTTATTTCTGATGTCACACCAGGTTTAGAGGAATGGTGTGTGACCTTTCTTTCTGGCCATCTCTTTCTCATCATCCTCTTGATCGCTATAGACCCAAGGAGACTTAGGCTTTAAGTTACTGTCATTTCCTTTGCCCCACCTTGAAGCCGCTCTTCAAAGACAGAAAAGTGCCACTGTCAATTCTCTAATTTCCTCACCAACATTTTCCATATTATTGAGAGCTATTTTTAGAAAAAATGGATCAGTGAAAGAATAAGTGATTGTCTACTCTCTGAATTCTTTAGGGGTAGTGTAAGTGCATTTCTAGTTTGTTCCACTCAGGAGAAACTCAGAGAATGTGTGCAGATGATAGGCCTGCATGAAGCATCTCGATTGAAGAGACGACTTCATACACACAGTCACAAGGTGAGATCAAGCTACTCACCCATGCCAAAGAGCCAGAGATTCGCTAACTAATTAAACTGTCAATTGAAGATGACGGATATTATACTTATATTTGAAAACACTGAATTGTTAAGAAATGTAGAGCTCCCAGGACAGTAGAAGGTAGTTGAGTAAAGGAATAGTTGATGTTCAGTGAGAAGGTTCATCTTTCAGGTTTGAGGAATTTACTGATAGCAAAAAAGGAACACTCTGGAGAGGAAAGATTGGAAGTTTTAGGCCTTTTAATGTGAGAAACTTTAAGTGTGTTGAGTTGCTGACACCTCAGACTTTCTGGAGCCAGAACCTCAAAATAGTTAGTTCTTTATGAAAACTCCTTAAAATACAATTTTGAAAAATCCTGTCCATTTAGGTGTATTTGTAGAGGTGAATAATATTTCAATGCATGTATAAAAGCCAAATGCTTGGCCTATGACCTCACTGGAGGTGGATGTTCTCATGTATCATCCAACGAAAAATATATTGCTTAAAAAAGGCATCTTTCATTTTAAGGCTCTCTGGAAAAGTTTAAAATAGAGAAATATTATTTTCCTTAGAAGGGCTAATAAATAATTCACTCCAGCTATAAATCTCAATAAAAAAACCCTTTCTTCTTTTTCAGTGAGTCTCAGTCCTCTGTCTGTAATGGAATATAGTTGTTCTTTGGCTATCCTGTATCTAATTACAATGCATTCTGGAAGTGGCCTCTGATTTTTTTCCTTTCTCCTTCTTAATCATTGTGGTTCTGGTGGATTTTTTTTTCCCACTCTTGACTTTAAGGGTAGACATGTGACCTAAGTCTGGCCAATCAAAACACCTCTAGGGATGGAGATTGGTTAAGGATGGGCACATGACCCTGTGAGGCAAATTGGAGACAACAAGGTTAACTTCAGGACACTGGCATCAGCAAGCACATTTTAAAAAATTGGCATTAAAGGTAAGTAGGGCTTAATATTGCTTTGAAATCCTGGGAGTAAATGTGGGACATATGCCTCAGAGTTATCCCACCCTAGGGGCAACAAAAGTGGGTATTTACACCCTGACTCCCATCATTCATTGGGTATAAATACCCAGTTTCCTTGCTCCTAGGGTGGGATAATCTGAGGCATGAGGGTTACTGGTCGTAGTCGTGGTGGTGAAGTCATTAATTCCCCTACATTTTGGGCTCAGGTGGTCAGAGAAAGCCCTCAGGCAAAGAAATGCATTTGAAAGTTGGTCTTGCATGTACCAAAATAGTAAGGGCAAAGGGGATATGGGTGGGGCATTGACAGCATCTGCTATAGTAAATAATGACCTTCAGACAATATATCTTTTTCCATTTTATAGTAAACACTTAGTAAATGTTAGTTATTATAATATTTATTCATTCTACAAACATCTGTTGTACCACGTGCTAGGATACATTCACTGGGCTAAATGCTGGGAGTAAAACAATAAACAAGACAGAGACAATCCCATCCTTCAAGAAACTGGCAATGTATAGCAGATACAAGCAAGTAGGCAAGAAATTATGTGTTAAGGATAGGGAAATAATGGGGTGCAGGGAGAACATACATGAAAGGATCCGAACCCAGAACACATTTTTAAAGCACCATCTCAGGTGCCAGTAGCTTCCACTGCAATAGCAGGGAAAAAAAGAGAGACAAAAATAAATGGATGACAGAGGTGGAAGTGAAGCTGAGATTTTATTGTACATCCTTTTGTATTGCTGAATTTCATGCTATGTGTATATTTTACTAAACAAAAAGTAATTTTTAAAAAAGAAAAATTATTCTGTCTGATAAGTATCAACATGAATAAAATTACCAACTGTCATAGTAACCTAAGCAACTGTCTGTGACGGGTGGCTAAGGAGATTTGGGAACACAAGTCCAATTTAGGTGATGTGAGTATAAGTCACAAAGAGGCATGGCTGGAATTCAATAGCATCTGGAAAGTTTAAGGCTGACATAATGCATCCTGGCTGGTCTGAGGAAAAGGTGGCAGTACCATCAAGGGTGTGGCAGCAGGAAGTGCAGAGCAGAGGGTCAGAGATTAAGTGTCTGTCATTATGTTTCTAGGACAGTTGGGGAAAGGGCTACAGAAAGCAGCCATCACAGGCACTGGGTCCTCCTGGTGGGGATTTGGAGGACAATAGACAATTGTTAAATTCAATTAATTCTTTCTGAAATGAAAACATCAGTCTATCACAAGTCAATAACACTGACCATCCCTGGCTTTGCACTCACTATATAACCCTTTGATATGATCTGGTTTTCCATGTGGATAATCCTACAGAGGCAGTGTGATTCCTCCTGGTGAACTTTTTGACCCCTTTGATAGTTACACATTTCTTAAATGAACACATTGGCTCCTCTCTACTTGGTTAGTACGACTTGGGGACCCTATACCTGATTATTTCCTAGGAGTAAGCTGACAAAAATAATATTTCTGAGCCTGCAGAGGCAAGCACAGGACTTGAAGTACACTGGCCCCACCAAGGTAGGTACCCTATAGGACCCTAAGTCACATTTCTTTTGTATTTCACTGTAACCACAAGTACTTAACCAGAATTTTGAAGGTCTGCATTGTTGCAATGAAGTATAGCATTCAACTCAGGGCCATCCCATTGCTCAAATCAAAAGTTCCTGTTCATATTGGCAAAATCCATGTACTCATCTCAGAATTTAACAAATGTTAACATTTTACTATATCTGCATCAGATATATATTTGTAGGAAAAAAAGTGTGCTATAGTGATCTTTTTTTGTTTGTACTGACCTTTGTACATTTCCATGATTTCATGCTCCTTCCACCCTCCTTCCCTTCCAAAAATTACATCATCTGAAGTTAATATGTATTGTTTTTATCCATGTCTTTACATTTATAATATTATGTGGTTTTGTAAATGTTTAAGCTTTAGATTAATGATATTTTATCTCCATTATTCTACTACTTCTCGGTTATTTACTCAATATTGTTTCGTAGACTTACTTGTGTAGCTATACATGGTCGAGCTTACATTTAAAATTTTAATATGCATACTCTGCTATAAGGTTTTCCAGTTATTTCAAGCCATTCACTGTCTCTGTATTCCTCCACAATAAGACAAAGGCCTTAGCCTGCTTTGACCTCACGCTGAAAGTTCTTCTGCTATCTTTCTCGTTATTGTTGTCTAGAATTTAATTCCAAATTATTTTAATACACAGTTTTTATGATTAATTTCACCAATTTATGTGTTCATTGTTGTATATCTTTCTGGATCTTTTTTCTTCATAGTTGTTGAATTACCTCCATTCATAATTGTTTCAAATAAGCCTGAAGTTTCAGTGTCCTCTTGACTGGAAATCCACACCACATTTTTCATAAAATCGGATTTTATTATAAATGCAGTGTCAAAACTTGCTCTTTTTGCTTAATGATAAATATAGATCCATATATTTATTTCTAACACCCACCCAGTTTCATGATTTAATTCACTGATTCTCTATTGATGAATATTTAAATTGTTTCCAAATATTTTCTGAGAAAAATAATGTTACAGTGAATAGCCTTGAAAACATAGGTCTTTGTCCATTCGACTGGTTCCTGTCTGGTTAAGTTTCTGGTCGTGGCATTTCAGAGTCAAACCCACATACATTTCAAATTTTGATACACATTGCTAAGCTGTCCTCAGAGAGATTGCTATACCTGCACAAACTTTTGTGTTTTCCTGCTTTCCCAACTTCATCCATTATGGTTTATCAATCATTTAAAAATTTTGGGCCCGGCACGGTGGCTCATGCCTGTAACCCCAGCACTTTGGGAGGCCGAAGCGGGCGGATCACAAGGTCAGGAGATCGAGACCATTCTGGCTAACACGGTGAAACCCCGTCTCTACTAAAAAAAAAAAAAAAAAAATTAGCCAGGCGTGGTGGCAGGCGCCTGTAGTCCCAGCTGCTGGGGAGGCTGAGGCAGGAGAATGGCGTGAACCCGGAAGGCTGAGCTTGCAGTGAGCCGAGATAGCGCCACTGCACTCCAGCCTGGGTGACAGAGCAAGACTCCATCTCAAAAAAAAAAAAAAAGAAAAAAAAAATTTTGACCAACTTTTCTTTGATTATTAGTGAGGTTGAGAGGCCACACAGGCCTCCTCTCTGTTCACAGAACACACTTGGATCTGTTTCACTTTGGGTTCTTTGTAAACGCTCTCCATTCTGCCAAGAATATGTCCACTTTCTACTGGACTTTCCTCTTAAACATCCCTCAGAGAAACCTTGCCTGGTCCCCCAACTAGTTTAAGTCTTCCTGTTCCCACTTCTCAGAGCACCCACCACTTCTTAACATGCAACCTAGTTGTAGGCATAATAATCTGTGTGATCATTTATCTCATGCCTGCTTCTTTTGCATGACAGTGAGGCCCATGTGGGCAGGAACCTTGCCTCTCTCATTCAAAAAGATATTAACACTGGAATAGGTGCTCCATCAATCCCATTTGGAGAATGAATGAATAAAGTGTGATGCAGCCATTTGGCTGGTCACAGAATATTTTTACATGTTGAGAAAGTATTCAAACAGCTCCAGTTTTTATTACTAAACCTTTGCACATCTAGCCTGCTTCTGAAACAGCAACCACAATAAATAAACAACAGGCTCTTTCAATTCCCAGTGCTGACATAATTTTCTCTTTTCCCCAACATGCTGCTGACATACAATTCAACAATAAACACTTGTCGAAAACCTAGTATATGTTGGGCATTGAGAACACAGGCTGAACAAGATGTCATCGTTGTCCTTAAGAAGCTCTTCACCTAGTGCAGAGAAAAAGCCTTATAAACAAGTTCAGTAAAACATGCTGCTGAAGATTGTGGAGGGAGGGTACAGAGGGGATACAAAGATTCCAATCTGGGGGAAATGGCTTTCACCTGTCTTGGATGATAAATAAGTCTTTTTCCCAGCAGAGAGAATGACAAAAGTAAAGGCATGGAAGTCCATGGATAGGTTGGAACAGACACCACAATGAGAAAGAAAAGACTGAAGAGGTTAAGTAGCAGACCCAACCTTGAAGAGCCAAGTGGGCATGATGACCAGTTTAGACTTTCTTCTCTAGGCAGTGGTGGCCCCTATTCCAGCAGAAAGATGATAAGATAAATTAATGATTTTTAAAAGGCATTGGAAATGTTTTGCTTAATGTAAAAGCCTAGCAGATGCCTGTCTTCTTCAAACATTTTCAATGCAATCTTAGAAAAATTTATTTCTGATTTTATCATATTGGTCATGAAGAATTCAATTCAATGCCCTTCATTATGTTTATTGAGCACTTATTATGTCTAAATCATTAGAGAAAGGTTTAGAAAAATTCTAGTTTGAGGACTGTTCAAACTTACAGGGAACTGGGTTCTGGACTCTGAAAGACTGAAAGCTCAGTCAACACTCAGGGTTTAGAAGAGTTTAAGGGGGAATAAACTCTGATGTCTTAAGAAGTATTATTTATGCTGCATTTATGACTTCAGTCGACTTTTTGTGCTCCCCAGGATTTGACCTGGATTAAAATTCCAATTCTGTCATTTAGAAACTGTATAACCTTCATCAAGTTACTTAGCCCCTTTCAGCTTCAGGTTTCTCATCTGTAAAATGAGAACAGTTTACCTACTTCATAGTATTTACTGGGAGCCTAAAAATCATATCTGTAAAGCACTCACTATATATTAGGCACTTTATAAATGCTGACTATAATTATTGTTTTATACAGAAATGCAAATGAGATTTCAAACCAAATTTGAGAACATTGCCTATTTATAAATTGAGGACTATTCATAACCAATACCTCACCACAACTTTTTATCATTGTTAAAAAACATTAATAGACAAAAAACTGTTTAATGTGGGGCAGACAGTAAACAGATCTTAAATCGTTCAGCCTTTTACCACAAAGGGTAGTCTTCAATGACTAGTAACTTAGAGGTGATAAATTTATACTGTATATAATTATGTAACAGTGGAATATATTCACAGAGAAATTGAATATTTGTTTCCCTGCTCTAAGACAGCAATACAGAAAAGAGCCTTCATTCTTATAATTATTGCAATTCTGTAATGTACTTTGTTGTTTCAAGTTTGGAAAGATAAGGGTGTCTAACATTACTTTGAAATATAACACAAACAAGCAAACACGGTAAGGTGATTTTAGATTGCTGGCTCTCACAGGGACGATTTTCTTCCTACACTGAATCACAGCTGGCTTCTTACCTTTCCCGTGTGTTAGGGTGGCCAGGCACTTAGTCTGCAACCTTAAGTTTCTGCACTTAGTCTGCAACCTTAAGAAAAGCAAAAAATCTATCTTACAGGATTTTGTGAGGATTAAAGGAGAAATCCATTTTAAGTACTACTGCAGTGCCTGACCCATAGAGACCCTCACTAAATATTAGCTATTATTTATTGTAACGTAGATTAAAAGCAGCTACATTGTATAAGCTAGCATTTTGATTCCATCTTATGCTGGGAAGCGATTGCACCTAATTGTCTTACTGCATCCAACCCATCCATCTAAGCCACCATCATTGCATGTCTGGACTAGTGCCAGTACCTCCTGACTGGCTTCCTTATCCACTTTTGTTCTTCCTATCCATTCTTTACACAGAAGCTAAAGTTATCCTGTTGAAAACAAATCAACATAATTTTGGGAGGGGGCAATTGGAATAAAATTATTCTGAGGTGCTTCTACTTTTTGGAAGACAGGTTAATATATTCATCAACTTTTTCAAGTTATTAAATACTCATTGTAAAATTTCAAGGATTACCTCTAAAAGAATAAAAACAAATAATAAAATGAGAAAACAAAGAAACAGAAAAAAATTAAGTCCAATTTTTTAAAAGTCAAAAAATAAACCCAAAGAAAGCCAGTGTCTCTATACTAATATCAGAAAAAGGACTTCATTGTAAAAATAATTATTAAGAATAAGGAATATCATAATATAATGATAAAAGTTTGCTTCTGAATAAATGAAAGGAACATGTAACAATTTTTAAGTCACATGCCTCTAATAATAAATTTGCCCTGACATATATACAGAAAAATGTATGGAACTACAGGAGAAATGGATGAATATACAATTAAAATGGGAGATTTCAACACCTCTCTCCTGATGACTGATGGGCGAATGATGAAAAGTTAGTAAACATAAATAAGATTTGAGGTCAACTATATTTAATAAACACACCCTGAAGTCTGAATTCCAAAATTAGTTTACCCTCTCCAACACAAGATTCCTTCATCATTGGCTGCTCATTAAGTTAAAAGTTACCAGGAGAGGCAAGTGCAATGCCAACATTGGATGACTACAGCAGCTACACACTTCAGGACTTAGAAAGACTATTCTGGGTCTAGAAATACCATTTGACCCGGTGATCCCATTACTGGGTATATACCCAGAGGGTTATAAATCATGCTACTATAAAGACACATGCACACGTATGTTTATTGCGGCACTATTCGCAATAGCAAAGACTTGGAACCAACCCAAATGTCCATCAATGACAGATGGGATTAAGAAAATGTGGCACATATACACCACAGAATACTATGCAACCACAAAAAAAGGATGAGTTCATAACTTTTGCAGGGACATGGATGAAGCTGGAAATCATCATTCTGAGAAAACTATCACAAGGTCAGAAAACCAAACACCGCATGTTCTCACTCATAGGTGGGAATTGAACAATGAGAACACATGGATACAGGGTAGAGAACATCACATACCAGGGTGTGTTGTGGGGTGGGGAGCTGGGGGAGGGATAGCATTGGGAGAAATTCCTAGTGTAAATGACGATTTGATGGGTGCAGCAAACCAACATGGCACATGTATACCTATGTGTCAAACCTGCACGTTGTGCACATATACCCTAAAACTTAAAGTATAATTTTTTAAAAAAAGAAAGAAACACTATTCTGGGTCTGCAGTCAGTGCACCCCATTGACTTAGAAATGCCAGGAGACTCTTCCCATTGTAATCAGCTAGGAATTATCTTAGGTGATTTATTGGCTTTTCCACTACCTTTTGAAGATGCTTCTGGCATTGTGTGTGTTGCAGTACCTCTTGATTGATAGGTCTTCTCTTTTTACCAGGTATTGCCAGAAATGATGATCAGCAGCCCTTAAAAACAATTTTCATATAGGCCACTTTTTTATTTTGCATTATGCTGACGTATTTCATGGTAATGTTTCGTTGGAAAGTTACATTTTTAGGATAGTTCTGGTGTTTGGAATGTTTAATGTGTGGGTTTTGTAATTTTCAAGAAAACATGTAAAGAAATTATTTTGAAAAGTTGGTGGTTTATTTTCCCCTTTGGAAGAAAATGTAATAAAACATCTTACATTCTAAAGACATTTGTTACTTTAGAATGTATACTCCTTTATTTTCAATTGCCAGAACCCTTTATATGGAGGGAATGATCAACTGGTGTTAGATATTCTAGACTTCTTGTTCCATACACGTGAACTGTATGTCCACATTATTAAAAGTTATTAAATGTTAAAAAGGAAGAATAGAGCAGGGGAAGAGAAGAAGGAACAGTTGACCTGAGTGAGTGAAGAACTTTTTACTTGTTTGTGAATGTCAGTTATCTAAAACCTAGCCAATTGTAAATCCCAATTATTCAAAAATTAATTTTGAATGCCTTTTATACTATTTTTAGATGATCAAGTCAAATTCTAACAAAAACTATAGATATTAATAACTCTGTTAAAAATTTTATACAATGTCCACCACTCAGCCTGTTCTATCAATTATAGAAACATAGATTTAGAAGAGATTGCATGAGCTAATAAAAATCCCCCAGTTTACTGGGTCTAAGAGAGATTGGTGCATAGTTAGTCCAGAAAAGATTCAAACATGTCTAGTCCTCCCCACCAGGTTGCACAATCATAACTGGCAACAATGTAATGTAGACACCAGTCTTCAGCACAAGAAAAAAGAGGCATGTGGAATTACTCTGCTTCATTACAAATAGCCAGAAGTTGGATACCTTCTAAAAGCATCCTTAAGAATAAGAACGAAAAGAATTCGGTGGCTCACGCCTGTAATCCCAGCACTTTGGGAGGCCGAGGCGGGCGGATCACAAGGTCAGGAGATCGAGACCATGGTGAAACCCTGTCTCTAAAAAAAAATACAAAAAAAAATGAGCCGGGCGTGGTGGCGGGCGCCTGTAGTCCCAGCTACTCAGGAGGCTGAGGCAGGAGAATGGCGTGAACCCGGGGGGCGGAGCTTGCAGTGAACCGAGATCGCCTCACTGCACTCTAGCCTGGGCGACAGAGCGAGACTCCCTCTCAAAAAAAAAAAAAAAAAAAAAAAAAAAAAGAAAAAGAAAAAAAAAATTCAATTAACTACTATATCCCGTAAGAGAATATTCCAATTAATCCCACCTGATTACAGATTCAAAAGGACTGTATGCATTCATATAATCCAAACCACTGGTCTCAAGAAAGATTGTTCCAAAGTTTTCTCAGAGACTGTAATAACTTGAATTTGTAACCATTACAAAATAGCCATTCTCAACTCTGGCTACATGTTGGATCACATAGGAAGCTTTTTAAAATGCTAGTGACCTGGGTGTTTGCTTATACAGATTTTTTAAATTTATGTTTCATGTTTCTTACTGTGTGAATGTTCTATTTCACAATAAAAGTCTTTGTAATAAAAAATGAAACATACTGCAGTATATGCAGATCAATTTCTAATTATTTTTCTCACTTAACTTGTCCAAAACTTAACTTTTTATTTTCTCCTTTAAATTTCTTTTTCTCTCAATGTTCTCCCTCTCAATAAATGGGATATTTATACACCCTATTGCTTAGGTCAAAATCTTAGAGTCATCTTTGAGATCTCTCTTCTATTAGAAAATCCTATAGCTTCTAGTTTCTAAATAGGTCTTGAAAGTAACCATTTCTCATCCCCTTCACTGATAATATCCTAATCTGAGCTGTCATCATCTCTTGTCTTGATTAGCAGCTATAGACTTTCAACTAGTCTTCCTACTTCCAGCTCGATCTTCTGTAGGCTTTTCTCAACCCAACCAGACTGATCTTGTAGAAACAGAACTTAATCACATTCGCTTCCCTGTTCTCAGTCCTCCAGTGGCTCCCTGTCACATTGGGAACAAATCTATTCACTACCATGGATTTCAAGGTTCTATACGTTCTATCACTTGGCAAACTCTCTGAGGTCATGCTCAATATCTCTTCCACCTCCCAGCCCCTTCACTGTATTCTAACCAGACTAATTCCTGGCTCTTCTGCAAGAATCACACTCTCTCCTGCCCCAGGCCTTTGTGTGACTCTTCTACCCTCCAGAAATGCCCTTCCTCCACAAATCTGTAGGGCTGGCTTCCTCACTTTCTGAAGGGTTCACGTGTAACCTTCTCTGATAGTCCTTCCAGAATCACTTATCTTAAATAGTACATCCTGATATTGTTTATCTCTTAACCTTCTTTTACTTTTCTTCACTGCTTTTTAAAAACTGATTTTATGCATCTATTTGGCTGTTTGTTAACTATCTGTCTATCTTACTAGAATGTAAGTTCTGGAGTTTACCTTTTTCGCTATTGATTCCATAGCACCTAAAGTGATATCTGGAACAGAGTAGGTATTTGACAAATTCTTGTCAGGTAAATGACTTAAAGTTTTTCATCTTACAAGGCATGTATTGTTGAATGACTGGTATGAAGAATATATAACACTTTAAACCTCCGTTTTTCAATTTTCCTCTAGCATGAATGAACTAAAAATGTTTTAAAACATAAATCTGTTATCAATATTTCTAAACATACCTACACTTCAAAAACCTCTATATTATACAAAAACCTCTATATTATGCATCTAAAGTTGAACTTTTTTTTCTTTCTTTTATTTTTCTTTCTTTCTTTTTCCTTTATTTATTTATTTATTTATTTTTCTGAGATGGAGTTTCGCTCTTGTCACCCAGGCTGGAGTGCAATGGTGTCTTCTCGGCACTGCCTCCTGGGTTCAGGCAATTCTCCTGCCTCAGCCTCCCAAGTAGCTGGGATTACAGGTGTGCACCACCATGCCCAGCAAATATTTGCATTTTTAGTTGAGACGCGGTTTCACCATGTTGGTCAGGCTGGTCTCGAACTCCTCATCTCAGGTGATCCACCTGCCTCGGCCTCCCAAAGTGCTTGGATTACAGGCGTGAGCCACTGCACCTGGCCTGAACTTTCTAATTATGTATTCTACCTCTGAAATAAAAGATTCCAAACAATATTAACTTTTTCTTGGTAAAAGACGTGGATGTTTTTACTAATTATTATACCTACAAATATGTCCACCAAATTTTCTTCAGTATGGAAAATACTCCTTACCAGCCGACTGTTAGAGTGAATGAGAAGAGACTAAAATTTTGAATAATGGGAAAAGTCTTCCACACAGTTCCAGGTTTAAGTTTATTTTTCTTCCTACTGATACCCATAGGAGACTATAAAATACGTCTCAAAGGTTAAGGAAGTATATCAGAGGAGGAAAATGTCAGATAGAAAGAGTGTCACCCAGCAGAATCTTCCTCTTGTATTCTATACATTTGAGCAATGGAAGTCAGCAACGAGTTCTGAAACAGACAAAACAATAATTAAGCTCGAAACAGAAAGCCTATAATCTAAGGAAAGAACTTAGAGGAGTTGCTGACAAAAGGACTCAAGTTCTCTGCAATTCTGAATAAATACTAATATTTGAAAGTAGCCAGACAAGTGTGGGTCGGAATGTAGCAAAGAATAAATGGTGGGCCAGATACACAACTAGGACAGGGCATCAAGGAGATCCCGACTAGCACCGGTTCAAAAATCACCATACTGTAAAGATGAGGCCTTGGAGGTAGACTACAAATAAACACTGCTCATCATTGCTTATTTCTTGTTTAGATTACCTGAAAACAAAGTGCTTCTCCATAGGACTACATTCGCTTTGCTCATCTGTTGTCTCCATGAAGATATGAGTAAAAACAATTCCTTTAGGAGGTGAACTGTGAGGTCTGTTCTGACATCTGAATTCTTAACAGAAAGAAAGTCGTTCCCTAAGAAAATCCTCTCATCTGTTCTTCTCTGGAACTGATGCATACAGTAAATTGTGGACCTGAGGTATTTAGACTATCTCTTCCATGAATAGAAACAGATTGAGAGTGTGTGTTGAATTTTTCTGAATAATTACCCAAGTGTCCCACTTTCTTCTGTATGTATTTAGGCAGAATTTCATGAAATTTAGGTTTATAATACATTTCTGAAGGCCAAAAAGTCACTCCATCAAATATCAATGTTTTGATCCTCGGAAAAATGTTTAGAAAAATACGCTCTATTTTTCTTTTACTAAGTATTACCTTATGTCAATGGAGATGAATAAGAACTACTTGATTAAAATTAATTCCATAAATAAAAAGTCTGGGAAAAAAAAGATTCCATAATCCCGATGGTAATTTTGGTATAAAAGCACTATTACCTAAAACTGAGTATGTTCATATTTAGTTTTTGAATATGCAATTAGCTGTCATTTTAGAAAAAAGGAACCAGAAACAAGGTGTCTTCAAATCTTCAAAATGTTAGGGTATACTGTCCACAGATGACACCTATAATTTTTCTTACTCCTCTGACAGCAGGAATCTGCAATTTAACCAAAGCATTGAGAATTATGTGTTCACAAGAGGCAAGCTAGGACGAGAGCCCCTTGGCTAGCCTGCCCTCCTTTCCACAGTTAAATTTGATAAAACACCCTGCAGATATGGAGAATGAAAGAGAAAAAGGAGAAACACCATGTGGTATAAGCTAATAATTATTTATATTCCTAATCAAAGGCTCAGCATTTTACATGCATGGTTCACTACTCTGGCCCACCCAAGCCCTGAAGCTATTTTTCTTTCTTCAAATTAGGAATTTGCTGATCAAATCAAATGCTGATTCCATATCCGAAATGATATGTTTTCTCTTTTTGCAAGTGATTAGGTCCTGCTAAGAAACTAATTGCTGCCATTTCAAATTGCACAAGTACAAAAAGAGCTTTCCTTAAGAAAGAATTCCAACTATATTTCTCATATTTTTCACCATTTAAAAGTGATATTTTTCTTCACTTCTGTTGTTTGGACCATAAAAATGGCAAAGAGTAATTCAATGAAGTAATAAGGCAAAATCATGAGTAAAATTTTGCATAATTTTATCTTGTTAGCTGTTGTGGCTTCTGCTAAGATTCTAAAAAATCAGCTTGAATTAAATATATATTTCTTTTTGCAAATGCATTATCTCCCATCTAATCTTATATTCATGTAGATACTTACATGCCTGTTGAAGTACTGAAGATAATTGTCTTTAGTTTTAAATCGTACTGTTCATATGGTTAAAGTTCAGATGACAAAGAGCTAAAAACAGAACTACCATTCAACCCAGCAATCCCATTACTAGGTATATGCCCAAAGGAATATAAATTATTCTACCATAAAGACACTTACACATGTATGTTCATTGTAGCACTATTTACAATAACAAAGACATGGAATCAACCTAAATGCCCACCCATGGTAGACTGGATAAAGAAAATGTGATACATATACACCACGGAATACTATACAGCCATAAAAAAGAATTAGATTATGTCCTTTGTAGGAACATGGATGGAGCTGGACACCATTATCTTTAGCAAACTAATGCAGGAACAGAAAACCAAATACTGCATGCTCTCATTTATAAGTGGGAGGTAAATGATGAGAATTTATGGACACAAAGAAGGTACAGGGTGGGATAAGGGAGAGGATCAGAAAAAATAACTATTGAGTGCTTGTATTCGTACCTGGGTGATGAAGTAATCTGTACAACAAACTCCCATGACATCAGTTTACCTATAAAACAAACCTGCACACGTACCCCGAACCTAAGTAACAGTTAAAAAAAAAGTTCTGTTGACAGTAAGTCAACTCTCCCTTTGTTTCACCAAGTAAACCTAAGTAGCTTTGTCTTTATTTGTCATGTGCACCCTAACAAGTAGTAGAATAAATAGCAATTTGTATTATATGATTTCAGGATCACTTATTCTCCACCATTGTCTTCCTCGCTGATGATGGACACTCTACAACAAGAGATTCACTTTGAGGAACTCTATTAAAATGTAGATTTCCCCAAGGAATAGGTATTATTCAGGATTCTCCAGAGAAACAGAATATATATACCTATATGTATATATTATATATACTCAGAAATATATAAGTATATATTTATATATAAATTTTATACTTCTAAATATTTATATTTATATAAATATATACTTATATATAAATCTATGCTTATCTATAAACATTTATGTTTATATATTTATATATAAATTTTATTCTTCTATTTATATTTATATAAATATATACTTATATTTAAATCTATACTTATCTATAAACATTTATGTTTATATATAAATATAGATATATTTTATATTATATGAATTGACTTGTGATTAGAGAGGCTGAGAAGTCCCACAATCTGCGGTCTGCAAACTGGAGAACCAAGAAAGCCAATATCGTAATTCAGCCCAAGTGCCAGAGAGAGAACCAAGAGCTCCATTATCTATGGGCAAGAGAATATGAATGTACCAGCTCTAACAGAGAGAAAAAATTCACCCTTCCTTTGCCTATTAATTCTATTTGGGCCCTCAACGGACTGAATGATGCCCACTTACACTGATGAGGATGGTCTTCTTTACTCACCCTATCCATTCAAATTCTAATCACTTCCAGAAACACTTGCACAGACACACCCAGAAAAAAATGTGTTATCAACTATTAAGCATCTCTTAGCCCAGTCAAATTGACACATAAAATTAACTAGCACAAAAGGTGACTCTGTCCCTGCTTCATACATCAGTAAGTCCATTACACCTTAAGGTAGATGAATATGTCAGAGCCTTTCTTGGAAGCTGGTTTGCAGGACATTGGAGCAGGAGGGCCCCGGAAGAAAGAAAGAGTGAAGCACTCAGGAAGAATAAAGAGAGAAGGCAGAGAATCTAGGTGATTCTTTTAAGGAGATATTCAGGATGTCTTCCTACTGAAATGTCTATATAGGGAAATCATCAGTCAACAAAAGGTGCTGCCTCTGAAACCTTTTGGAAGACACTTGTTAGTGGATAATATAGTTTGGATATTTGTCCCTTCCAAATATCATGTTAAAATGTGATCCCCAATGTTGGAGGCAGGGCCTAGTGGGAGGTGTTTGGGTCATGGGGGTTGATCAGTCATGAATGGCTCAATGCCATCTCCTTGGTGATGAGGTTGCTCTCTCTGGTTGTTTAAAAGAGGCTGGCACCTCCTCCTCTCTCTCTCTTGTCATGGGATGCCAGCTTCCCTTTGCCTTCTGCCAGAATGAAAGCTTCTTGAGTCCTCACCAGAAACAAGTGTTAGCTAGCATCATGCTTCTTGTAAAGCCTGAAGAACCATAAGCCAAATAAACCTCTTATCCTTATAAATTACTCAGCTTCAGGTATTCATTTACAGCAATGCAAGATGGACTAATACAGTGGAGAATAATTGAAATCTGCCAATTGCTGCAACCCAATGTTTGATCTCAGAAAGAACATCTCCAGTGATTTCCTCTTTCTTTTTGGGTTGCCAGAAAAACTGGGCCAAATGATATGGCCAGTTATTTGGCAAAAGACTGCAGTTGCCAGACAAATGAAGAATGAAAACAAAATTAAAATAAATTTACCACCAGAGATTTTATAACATTTTTACCTGTAAAGAGAAGGAAGTTGTAAACTTGCACTAAAACATCTAGCTCCAACTAGAATCAAACCCTTTTTTTCTGTGTTCACTGTGGTAAAACTTCATTTACTTAATTGGTTCACAACATCTAAGGGATCTTCCTAGAGATTTTACTGGTGTACAAAATGAAGTGAGATTTAAGGGGAAAACTATTTCTTTATATTATTATTCTGATGCTTTAGTACTTTTTCCAGAATTATTTCTATTCAAAATAATATTTTAAAATATAGCACTAGTGCCCATTTAAAAACTAAAATAACTTTTAGGCAGAAATAAATAAGAACATGAAAGTATTGTTTAATATATTTTAAATTGATTGGTAAAATTAGCCCTGTGAGGCCTCTATCCTAGACTTTGTATGGTGAAACTTTTACTAGGATGTATTTTTAATGCCTAAATTATAAACCTAAGAAAATACGTTTGAGTGTCCAAATGATGGTACATAAAATGCTTAATTTCAACACTCGAACATCAAATAAAAATTTGCTATATTATGCTATCACTAGTGAGTAATTAAAAGTTTTTTCATCTGCTTTTTTTGGAAAAGAAAGGGTAACACTAATATTTATACCTACAGTTATTTGTGAGCTATGCCTCCCAACTGTATCCATTTTTCCTCTATAAAAATCTTTGAAATATATAGAATATTAAAAAGCTTTTAAAAACAATCACTTATACAGTGATCTTTGATAAATATCTAAATAATACACATTAATAAGGACATTAACCCTACACTTTGAATAAGAAACAACAACTTAATTATATACTTGGATTTTTTAAAAACACACAAAAATGTTACTAGTAGAAATGTAGACTGCACCTTTACAAACTTGCAAATTGTTTTAAGGTTGATCTGGACTAATTACCACAAGACACTTATAGACTTGACGTGTTGCAATCGATTAATGCCTACCTGTAAGATTGCAGAATTGGTATTGGCAGTTTCTGGATTGTCTTAAAAACGAACTCAGATCAGCATCATACTGAGACAACAGATTTCTTAGAAATGGCCTTTCATGAGGACTGGAAAAATTTAGACTTAATAAAGAAAAACTAACTTCAAGCTACAGTTAGATATGGCATAAATCAATAGCCCTGATTATTGCAAAATCAACAAATAGAGACAATGATTCTTGCTGGAAGCTGGACTTTGTTGAGGATATTTGAAGTTTCCAACTGGTCCTGATCTCTAGCCTTCAGATGCAAGATTGGCTAACTGTACATATTGCTACTGTTTTCAAGTGGACTACATATTAGCCAAAAACCTTACTAATCAACTCAGTAAGAAGTTGAGCTCTGGAGCCAGGCTGCCTGGTTCTGCCACTTACTGTAAGACTTGATCAAGTTACTTACTTAACTTCTCTATGCCTCAGGTTCTTCTTCAGTAAGATGGAGATTATATCAGTACCTATTCCACATTATTGGTATAAGGCTTTATAGATATGAATTTATAGATATAATGTTTTTATAAGTATGCCCAGTCTATAGTGGGTCCTAAATAAATATTACCATTGTAATTACCACTGTCATTATTGCTTAGAGCATAGATTGGCAAACTGTTGCCCTCAAGCGAAATCTAGCTTACCTGATTTGTGTGGTATACAAGCTAAGAATTGTGTTTGTATGTTTAAAAGATTTTACAAGACAAAGAAGAAAGAATAGGCAGCACAGATACATGTAGCGCAAATCTTAAAACACCATCTGACCAATTACATAGTTTTCCAACCCCTTTCCTAGAGGATACCTGTTTAATTGGAATATTTAGTCCATTCATATTTAGTGTAATTAATGGTATGTTTGGGTTTAAATCAACTGTACAAATATTACGATGGTGCAAAAGTAATTGCAGCTTTTGCCATGAAAAGTAATGATGTTTTTCGTTTTATGGTGGGTTTATCAGGATGTAACTCCACTGTAAGTCAAAGAGCATCAGTAGCTGTCATTTATTTTATTCTGTATATATTTATATTTACCACATATTGATCCTTTATAATAGTCTTTTCTTCATAAATCTCAATGCCTGTCTCTTAGATCACTTTTCTTCTTTCTGAATAACTCACTTACAGTTTATTTAGGTATAGGTCTGTTGGTGAAAAAAATCTTGCAGTGTTTGTCTAAAAAGTGTTTATTCCACCTTCATTTCAAAGCACATTTTCTCGGCTGTTGGGTTTTAAATGGGGAGCTATTGTCTTTCAGAACTTTAAAGAACTCATTCCATATTTTTCTTGAAAGTCTGCTGTGAATCTTCCTGTTGCCTCTTTGAAGTTCACATATGTTTTTCTGCTAATGATAGTAAGACTTTCTCTTTCTCTTGGCTATTAGCAGGTTTTCTATGATGCACTTGTCTTTTTTTCTTTGTATTTATTCTGCTGGAAATTTCTAGAGCTTTTTAAAGCCATGGTTCTTCTTGCATATATTTTCCTTTTCTCTCTCCATGATTCATTCCAGATCCATATTTTAGGCCAATGCTCCTCTGTTCTATGTGTCTCATTTGATGTTAAACACTTTTATTGAATTTTTAATTTCAGTTATTTTATTCATTTCTAGAATGTCCACTTTTTAATGAATCACAACTGTCATCTAGTTTCTTAAGCATATTAGTCACAGTTATTTAAGGAGTTCATATCTGATCATTTAAATATTTGGATTATATATGGGGTTCATTCTATCATCTGTTTTTGTTTTTGTTTTTGTTTGGTCATTTAGTTCCATTTTCTAGCATGACAAATTTTTTTTTGTATATGCCATACATTGTTCAAAAAACTCTCTATCTTCAAGATGGTCTGTGTTAAGAAATTTAAAATTTTTAAGAAATAAATATTTTAATAAAAAAACCAAAGCTTTCCATCACTCAGACATGGGCCATTTAGGCAGCACTGCTCTTAAACCAGAGCAAATGGCACTCTGCACCAGGTCCTACAATTCAGGAATCCTGCACTTTGCAGTACCTTCCTTGAAATTTTCTAAATTCTTATCCAATGCATTGGGTTGGCCAGGACCAGCAGTACAATTCAGATAGGGCTTGCTGAGTTCTAGTGTTACATGGGTTCTAGTTATCAGAAGCATTTCCATACATTTTCCAATTCCTCTTGTCGTAATATGACTGGGCCAGCAGGTATATCTGGGCAGTGCATCCCATGTCTACACTAAGACCTAATTCTCTTTTCAGCTTATTTTCAGATCCTCTTCTTTACATGTGGATTCAACCAGATACACCAAAGAGCTTCAGGATTTGAACCTAAAACATCACTCTAAGTTACCGCGGTAGACTCTTATTTCAGGAGGACAGCCTGATAATCAGGTCATTGCTGCTGGCCAGGGTCATATTTCTTTCACAGAATAATGTAAGATTGGGCCACCAGAATGCTGCTGACACTCTGATGTTGGGTTACTCTCATTCACATTGGACACGGAAAGACTTCAGGGCTATGAACTACAAGTGGTCCACTGCCAACCTTTGGACCTGAGCTGGGTGTTTGGGCCTATGTATTGACTGTTTCCCTTCTATCTTCTGACCACAATATCACCTCTGGTCTGTAGCATCTAACAGCAGGGCATGGGCCACAGTTATCTTTTACAGTTTTCTCTCCATATCTGGCACCAAAGATGTTTACTCCACCCTCTCTGCAGACTCTGAATCACACGTCGGGTATCCTGGATGGCCATGCCTTTTTCCTCTGGGAGTTTTTAACATCACAGCTCCACAATGCCATTGGGCTTTTCTGATAAATGTCTTCTCTTGCCTCTGTTCCCAGATAGATGTGGTGGTGTCATATTCTCTTGAATAATTTTTATGCCATGTTGAATGAGGGATAGATATACTTGAGTGAATGGGACCATTCTTTCTTCTGCTTATATGGGTCTCACCTCTCTTTCCTGCTGTTGATGGTATGTGGAAGGCGGGGGTACAATCAACATTGAAAAAGATCACAATCTAGGAAGGCGTTGATCATGGCCTAAAAAAGTTCAAGAGAAAACATGGTCAGAAAAGATTTGTTTTATCTTTATTCTATAAAATTCTGAAAAGTAAATTTAATATTACCAGAAAACAGATTATAATTCACATTTTCCTTTGCACTATGGGTAAAACTTGCATTTGGGGTCATGATCCACAAAACACAATAACCACATTGGAAAGCGTCAATGGGAGCCAGTATTCGTGGGCGGCAGGGTGGGTGCCACAGCATCATGAGTAGTGATGTAACCAGCATGAAATAAATGGTACTAGAGCAACACAAGGGCAAGAAACCCTACATTGTATTAACACGAACCAGTTCAAAAGCTACTTTTTCTTTATGGTAGAAGATACACAATCAGCCAGGAATAGCATATTTAACAATAAAGAACATCAAGAGATGGTTCCTGGATATGAACAGGAGGAGATGGTGCCTGCATACTATGAAGAAAGAATATTCACATGCACCACTTGGACAATATGCAAGTAGGTACATACCTCTTCTCTATCCATCATTCTAAATCTTCATCAATAAATCACTGTACTTCATATTGGCCCATGAATCTTATAATACATCTCAGTATTGTTTATATAGACAAATTGTTTATATAGACAAAGCCCTGCCCAAAATATTTGCTAATGGCCCCAATATCACAAGGTGCTTCTGGAGCCAGGGTTCTGACTGAGATCCTAGCAGGGTTCACTGTCCTTAGCGCTCAGAATTCTTTCAGAGGTTTTGCAATTAGCCGTTTGGCCTGCCACCCCACCTGAATCAAAGATTTAGCAGGACTTTGACTCCTAAATTTTACAAGAGAGCAGGATATTTCGTTCTGCCTTTCTGATTCAGCTGCTGTGCCTCCTCAGCTGCCTCAGCCTGCAGAAAATATGTCATGTGGAAAGCAAGCCATAACTTTGGTGCTCTTGTATATTTCAATCTGTCACACCAGCAGAGGCAGCCATGGAAGTTCTTTTTGTCTGTCTATCCTAGTAGAGCCACTCTGCCTCTGCCCCTTCCCTGAATCTTCAGGTGCCCCCAGGAGAAAGGAAGTCTTTGATCTTAGTTCAACTGGAAGGGCTCCTTTTTATCTAAAATTTTACTTCTTTCCTTCCAAAATTCTGTTTCCACAGTTCTCCAATGTCTTCAAAAATTCTATTTTTGTAGCTTTTTTACTTTTAGTTGCTGCAATAGGAGCGATGGACTACTCAACAGGGTATTTTGTAGAATTATAAGATATTCCATTTGGAAATATCATTCATATTCTCTCACAAACTGCTCCTCTGGGCCCACCCAGCAGGCTTCCCACCTTCTTAAGTCACCAGATAAAAAACAGTTCTTGGTCTTCATGTTTATGTCCTCATACACCTCCAGAAACTTCTTCCAAAAATTCCCTTACCATGTCTTTCACTTGGGGGCTGAGAATTCTGGAAATTAGCAAGCATCCGGCCAAGGAGTGAGATAACAACTCTTTCTTCTTGTGGGCTCCCTAGGCATCCATAGGTAATTCTTTAGAAGCAGGCCTCCCTGACCCCATAAACAGCAAACTATCTTCACCATGTCATGATTATATATTTATTCTCCCTCAGGATAGTCTAGCATATTGCTTAGTACACAGTTGGCACTCAATAAACAGTTAAACAATTGAGATGAACGAAGAAAGCCAGTTCACCTGCATGCCAATTGCATGGTAATTAAATGAAACTTCAAGTATGGCTGAATCTGATTTTAGACTTATCTGGACTTAAACATACCTGGTTTAATATTGAATCATTTTTTCCCCAGAATCTATATAAAGCAGATTGGAGGGGAAATTGTATAGAACAAAGAATTTGGAAAATTAGGTTGATAATCTAAGAAAACCATTTGTGTTAATTCATCAAATTCAGTTACAAAAAAATTTTGTGATAGAAAGTCTCACTCTGTCATCCAGACTGGAGTGCAGTGGTGTGATCTTGGCTCATTGCAACCTCCAGCTCCTGGGTTTAAGTGATTCTCCTGCCTCGGCCTCCTGAGTAGCTGGGATTACAGGTGCCTGACACCATGCCTGGCTAAGTTTTGTATTTTTAGTAGAGACGGAGTTTCACCATGTTGGCCAGCCTGGTCTCAAACTCCTGACCTCACACGATCCACCTGATTGGGCCTCCCTAAGTGTTGGGATTACAGGCATAAGCCACCACGCCCAGCCTAGCCCTGCATTTTCCTTTCACTATAGATTCTCTGTGACCATTTGGTCTAAGGAGCGTCAGGAAGGAAAGGAATTTTCTGGTTGTTCAGGTCCCTCTGTGATGTTTCAATTAAAGAAATATTTGAACTCAAATTGGTAACTGATTAGTAATTTTTAAAGTAACTAATATTAAGAGATGTTAAAGAGAATAATATGGATAAAATTATTCCTGTCTTAGATTAAAACCAACCAACCAACCAACCTTATGTGTAAGATTCACTGTTAATGTATTCATTAGGTGATGGACGAGTTTAAGTCTACATAATGACACCAGTTCACACTTGAAGCTTTGTCATGAGATGTGATATGATATGTGTGTAATTGAATCCAAGTCTCTAATCAAAGAACCAGAAATGGCCCTGTGGACACCAATGGGCATAAAGTCTTGAGTGTTTCATTTTAAAAAGTAAAGAGTTCCTGTCTATGCCTTCTCCTTGTCATTGGTACATATGAGATGAAGCCATCAGTCTTTCTTTATCATGCCACTATGGGGTTTTCTTTTATTTTTTCTAACTTTGCCATGGGTTTGCAACTAATGGGGTGGTCAAATATTGAAATTACTCTACTGTCTTGGGCATAAATGCAATCCTCATGGTGTTTTACTTTTTCAATCAACAACAACAACAATAACAACCAGTTTGTAAAATTCTCCAAGTATATATTATCCAAGGAATTCAAGGTATAGAGTACAGTGGATCTTGCCTAGATATGAGACTAGATTTGCTTTTTTAACTCTTTCTTAATAACATGTCTTTTTCCCTTAAACTAACCAAATTTCCATTCTTTTCTGTAATAAAGTATTGAAAAGTGTGATAATAAAGAGTCTGATAATATACCCCTTCTTGTCCTGTCTCTTAGCGACCTGGAAAGTATGTTGGTCCCACGCTAAGCAAAGAGGGGCAATGTGGATTACAGTTGAAATGACTTAGCCCATATACAGAGGGTCATTTTGTTGGATTCCCAGTGTGTAATACTCAAGACTGGCTCCTTTATATAAGACTGTGAGCTTTTCCACATTTCAGAGATGCACTATAAAACTTAGATGAAAAAATACCTCTCATGTCAATTAAATAGCATTTCCAATCTATAAATACTCACTGCAGCTAGTGATAGTGAATGAGTTCAACTGACAGTTCAGCTCACGGATCATTTAGTTATAGCACTTAAAATAAGAGAGGCAATGAATCTTATATGAAAAGTATGCAACCTGTGAAAGTTATATCTGTAACTATATTTAATCTAGACATGAATATAATTCTGGTAATAGTTAGAATGAAAGTTCATTGTAGACAATTTGGAAAATTAAAATCTCTTACAATGCAACATGTAAAATGAAAAATGTAGTTTTCACTGTTTTCCATGCATTTATATACTTATTTTAAACAAAAAAATCATTGTTTTGTATTATGTGAGCTTTACTTTAAAGCGCTTTCCTGTGTCATCAAATTTTCTCTGAAAACGTGATTGTAGCGACTGAATGCTATTCAATAGTATGGTTGTTCTACAGTTTATTAAGCTATTTATCTATTTTTGGACATTTAGACTGTCTCTAATTTTCACTATTATAAACAACACAGCATTTCTCCTTCGTTTGTATTTTTAATTGTTTTCTTAAAAGAGATTCCTAGAAGTAGAATTCAATGGAGAAAATGAACTCTTGTAAGGCCCTTAATATTTTTTAATGAATTTACTTTCAAGTTACATTTCTACCAGCCAATGGTACTTACTTGCGGTGGTTTGAATGATGGTAGCCCCTTTAAAATTCACACATTGAAAGTTAATTGCCAATGTAATAATATTAAGAGGAGGATCCTTTAAGAGGTGATTAAGTCATGAGGGCTCTGCCCTCATGGATGGAAATAGAGCCCTTATAGAAAGGCTGGAGAAAGTGGGTTCTCTTTTTCTATTCTTCCACTATGTGAGGACATAACCTTTCTCCCCTTTAAAGGATGCAACAACAAGGCGCCATCTTGGAAGCAGAGACTGGGCCCTTACCAGCCTCCATTTTGATCTTGAACTCCCAGCCTCCAGAACTGCGAGATATGAATTTTTGTTATTTAAAAATTTCTCAGTCTTAGGTATTTTATTATAGCAACACAAGCAGACTAAGATATTATCCTAATAAACCGAGTGTGTTTCTGGATATAAGTCTCCTTGAAAGACATGCAAATGTTTTTTCTGTATATGTATATTAATGACATTCTATTATAGACCTCATTCAGTTTTTCATTCAACATTTTAAGGCCTTTTCATATTGCCATAAGATTCATTGCCTCTATCTGCTGTGTCCACACCTCTGCCATTATAAACAACACTGATAGAAACATGTCACCTTTGGGATCTATAGAAAACATTTTTTGGAGTATAATCCAGCAGTGGAATTGGTAGGCCTCAGGATATTTGCATTATCATTTTTACTAAGAACTGCCAGTTTGCATTTCAAAATGGTTATAACAATAATTATGTATATCAGTCCTCTGTTATGGTTTCTAGCTCACATCCTTAATAATTTTTGGTATTGTCTAACTTTCCAGTTTTATAAAGATGATAGCTATAAAATGGTACTTCACTGGTTACTTAGTGAGATTTGGCATCTCTTCATCATAGTTAGCATTCCAACTATTTTTTGCTAATCTGTAAATTGCATACTTATATCCTTTGTCCACTTTTCTATCAGATTTTGTTTTATGTTGTTCCTTTTTATGTTATTTTCAAGGTTGCCTTGTATAATCCAGGATTTTTACTGTGCTTTTTAGTCAATGCAAATATTTTCTCTTAATTTGTCATCTACCTGTTAAGCTGGGCCACATACCAAAAAAGATTCGAAAGACAAAAAGCATTAGTGAGATTTCAATGCACAATATTCAAATTATTTTCTGTCATAACAATCATTCATTAAGTTAGTCAACAAATACATATCAAGCACCTACTTTATACAGATTGCAACGGTAAGCATGCTGAGGCCACAAAAAGGAGTAAAACACAGACTCTGTCTTCAGGGATTTCACAGTCTCATTTAGGAGATCAGATAAGGGAAAAACATATACAAATATAAAGTAATAGCTTCCATAAGTGAAACTGGTATGGGTCTGTAGGGACCGAGTTTGAAAGTACAGCAGATGTCCAGATGGAAAAATCTAATAAACTGTTGGAATGTGAAACTGACTGGAATGTGAAACTATCAAAAGAAGTCAGAGTAATAGGGTTTGGAGAGGCATCTTGGTGAGAGTAGAAGCTATTAAATTGATGGAATTAGTAAGGGAGAAGTGAAAACAGAGCTGATAGATCCTTAGGCAAGCACTGCCTTTTGGGAAATGGGAGAGTAGCCAAGGAAAATGAGGAAAAAAACCACAAATGTCTCAGAGAGTAGATATGTAGAGTACTCTTGACTTGAGAAAAGGAACCATACCAAATATTCTCAGGTTTTGGTATTGAATATGTTTTTCTCTTAGAATTTTTTTTGAGGCAATAAGTTAGAAATGATGTTAAACTGGTAGATGAAGCCTGGCTACAAAAATGTCAGACTCTCTGAGCAAGATAAAGCACCAACCAACACCATTTAACCCCCTTCTTCCCTGGATAGATCTTTGACTTAAGTAACAAATATTACATAAGCCCACATTTTAACATATAATATTGGGGAGATGGGCTATTGGGTGGCTGGCCTTGCTTGATGGACTGGAAAGGGTGGGAGAAGAACACCAAGAAAGAACAAATCCTGCTTTAAAGAATGGCTCTGCTAAGGCTGGCGCATCCTGCCTTTACAGATTATATGTTTAAATCCATGGCAATCCATTTCAAGAATGAGAGGATTACCAGTGCTCAC
This sequence comes from Macaca nemestrina, assembly GCF_043159975.1. Taxonomy (NCBI): domain Eukaryota; kingdom Metazoa; phylum Chordata; class Mammalia; order Primates; family Cercopithecidae; genus Macaca; species Macaca nemestrina. The sequence continues at coordinate 43,140,773 of NC_092127.1, read as the reverse complement.
ATTCTGTAGATTGTTTTGATATTGTTCTATTATTAGCTAACATTTATTAAGTGCTTATTACATCCAAGGAAATATGCTAAGCCTTTTACATGCAATATGCCATTTAATCTACTCAATAACCTAGGAGAAGAATTTGCTATTATTATCCACATTTTTCAGATGGGCAAAATAAGCACCAAAGTCAATAACTAGCAGAGTCAGCACAGATTTCCAAGTGTGAAGCCCATGCTTTTGGAAAAAGTACCACAGAATTTGTAAACTAAAAGGTCATTGGAATGGTAAGAGGGAACACCATCAGTAGAGAGTCAAGGATTGAAATAACCTTGCCAGAAGTTAAGAAACAACTGGGTGGTAAGCAAATGAAAGTAGTAAATGTAACTGCCATTTCCAAATCTGATGGTGAAGAAAGAGAGACATCAAAGGGATAAAAAAATTAAGAAAGTGTTTCTTAATTTAAATTTTATGGCTAATACATCTCAAATATATTTGTAGAGTAAGAAGAGAAAGACTGGGGAGGAGAAATTGAAGATTCAAGAAAAAGCAAATTGATAGACCGCAGTTCCGAAGGAAGTGAGAGGGTAAAAACTCATGACATATGAAAGAATTAACCTGGAGGAGGAATTTAAGTTAATACTTAGGGGAGAATCAAAGAAGGAGATGTTGGGGGTGGAAACACAGAAAAAATGATTAGGTGATGGTAGAGCAGTTAAGTGGTAGAACATGTAATAGTAAATCATTTTCCTGGTAAACTATGAGGTGAGGTTATGCTCAAAGTCATCATGGCAGAAATGGAGAATATTTGCAGCATATTCTGTAAAGAATGAGATGGAGAGCCAATTAAAGGAGAGTAAAAGGGAAACTGAGAGGTAGAGAAAAATAACGTTAAGGCTGGAGTATCAGTCAGGGTTTAACTGCAAATAACAGAAATGACTTTAGCTATTTTAAGAAGAGAGAGATTTAATACAGGTGGATGCTTACAAATCTTGGGAAAGGCTGAAGTAGCAGACTCTAGGCTGAACTTCTGGGAATGATTCCCAGAACCATGGTGCAGAACTAGCTTGCCAGGAAAGCTGTGAACTCTACCATAATCAGGGAAAAGGAAGGAACTGGTGAAACTAAAGAGTTAGGAAATACACCATCTTAGAGGTACACAACTGTTGGCTTTAAAGAAGTACCGCCCCTCTTAGACTCACCACTTGAGAATAAATTACCCACACTTCTGTCTCTTGGTTACATCAGTACCTGAGCTGTAAGGGTGTGAGAAATGTAACTTTTAGCTTCATGGACCCTGCATGGCAGGAAGGCACACTGGTAAGAGGCTGGAGGGGATGTTGAGTGGCAAGCTACCATATCTGTGACAGATGAATAACACAAACATATGGTAAATTACAATTTAAAGAGAAACTATTCTCCTTACTCTTTCCGCTGAAATCAGCAGTATATAGGCAAAAGGAAAGAAAATGACTAGTTTGATATGTAAAAGGTAAGGGAGCAAAGAAATCAGGATGTCTCACCTGGTCACTATAGAAATGACTAACCATATGGTCCGGACTAGGTAAGTGGTCAAAAGAGGCCAGGAGAAATCAATGAAGTATGAGGATAGGAATAGGCCAAATGAGCATAATGTTGATAACGCCTACTTTGGCCTTGAGAGCCAAAGAAAAGATGCAATGGGCACACAACACCACGAACTGTAGTATTTCTGTTTTGAGGAAAGTTATTAATACTTTTGAGTACAGTGTGCTTATTTTGATGCTAGGACAAATTGATGTCTCATGCATATCAGAAAAAAGTAGTCAAGGCACAAAGCTATGGTATCTACCAGAGCACTTGTTAGTTGAACTATAATTTGGTGATCTGTATATGCATATAAAGGAGAGAAAGAAAGGGGAAACAACACATATTTGGGTACAAATGTATAATTTTATGTTTGATTCACATACTTCTATATATGCATGAGATTTACACGCAAATTGTAGGCTGTGTATAAAATTTCAAGAAAGGATAAATGCTTGAAGGTGAATTTGTTGTCGTCGTAAGGTCCTTCTGCTGCAGTTAAAAAAAAAATTGAGAGTGGATGCCTACAAGGATTTTAACATGTTTTATGCACTCAATTCATATTTATATAGCTAAGAAGTATTTATAATCTTTGCAGTCAACCTATTAGCATTTCTCCTTAGGTTTTTCTGTTTCCTACAAAAGGCATGCTGTTTTGTTTCTAATTCATCTGGGGATGGGAGAGGAAGGAAAGAGGCTTCAGATCCTACAGATTCATACAATTTGACATGGGCTGTAGGTCTCCATTTCCTGGTGGCTTCCGAGCAGATGCTCAGCCATGACTCCATTGAATTCTACTTGTATGTCTGCAAATCTCTCCTTTTGTAAGATTTTCCTTTATCTCTGAAAAGAGGCAGTGAAGTTTGCTTTCCACCAGGCTGCTTTGATTTCCTCCCAGTGCCTCGAACAAACGTCAACAGAGCGCTCTAGGGGCAGTCTCATGTGTCTCTCAAACAAAATAAAGGAGAACATGCAGTGAACATCGGAATGGAGTCACTGTACCTTCTTTCCACACCTTTTTAAAAATCTAGTGCATGATTAAGAGTTTATTGCATACTTATATGTAGAATACTGCTCTAAAGTCTTTGTACGTTGAAAAATATACACTGGAAATAAAATAAACCCTACTTAGGTAACAGAAAAATGCATTCACATTTTTTAAAACATAGGGACACAACTCTTGTGGTAAGGTATACAAGAAAAAGATTGACCATGAATCCTTAAATGCTGATTAATCTTTTTTTTTGAGTGATCCACAAACAGGGAAAGGGAACAAACTGCTCCCTTTAGAGGGTCATTGTTTTGTGAAATCCTGTGGGATAGGATTGTCCAACCAAAATCTGTTACAGAGACATGTATCTCTTAGGCTCCTATAAATATTTGTCAGTAAGAATGGTTAATAGACATGCCATCTGGTGCCCCTGATGCTCGGAACTTGATAAGGTCTGCATTGTTTTTGCTCAAGAGATTTTGGTTGTATAAACTCCAACACTCAGTATATGTGCTGATGGAAGATGAAGGTCCAAGCTAACTTTGAGAGAATAAAAATATGCAGGTGGGAGAAACAAGGAAACTTGTCTCCTTTGACAAATGTACGGTTCTTGGTTAACTTCTCATTAGCAGTCTGCTCACATCTCATTCACATTAAGAGTATTCCGTTTTCTTTGTCTAAAGTGTTGAGTGGTTATGAATAGTAAGGATAGACTATCTGTAATTATTTTTTAATTATTAATGGTTTTGTTAGATCCTTTCACTTTTACATTACATTTCTGTTAATGTAAGTTAAATCAAAATGTACTTCAGTTTCCAAGCTGTTCCCCAATGTATTTTTCATTCTTTCATAACATTACTTCAGATTTCTATGAGGTGTCTGTGAAAGAGCTTGCCTTTCAGGAGTCACCCTCACCATGCTGATAGATTCAGGTACTGTTCAGTTTTACAAATTCACTGGCCATAGCATTGATTGCCAGCAAATTTTAAATTCACCATGGTAGACAGTGCCAGAGACTTGATAGGTGCAAAAGTCATTTGATCTTAGCCAGCATCTTTAAACCCAATACAGGAGCATCTACTTTATTTAGTGCCTCCAGATGAGAAGTCTGTTAGTGCTTTATAGATACGAAGATTCTCTGTCAGTTAGGAGCTAAAGGAGAGGAGAAAATGAGTGAGTTTGGAAGGAACAGATGTCAGAGGAAGAAACAAGTATCCAGGGTTTGTGGTCCAGCTAAGTACCTTGAAGAGTAGTTCAGTCAGAACAAATACTTAGTACTTAGTCATTAGGAATATAATGACACTCAAGGAAAAAAGAAAAAAAAAAAAAAAGAACTTCCCTGGAGAATAGAAAAAAATCACCTTTTAATCAATTTTTCCATCACCAGCAAAATGATACTTTTGAGGCACACTATTCCCTCAGAGAAATAGTTCTGGTTTGGATTTACTAAGAGGCCTGGTTTCAGATGGAGAATGAAACAACTCACACAAACTCAAATAATAGCCCTAGTGAGCAAAAAGACAAAGAAGAGAGAATGGGTGAAATTTAAAACAAATTTGAAGTATACATAGCCCCGGGAATTCTGGTACCCTTACAGTTGGTGGTGTTTGAAAAAAACAAAACAAACAAACAAACAAAAAGGTTACTAAATCAGCTCTGAGGAGTGGCAGGAGGTGGGAGCCCCTCGAAGGGCAGAATTCCTGGCATGAGGTGGAGGGCAGTGAACCTCAGGGAACCCGACTTCGAGCAGCCAGATCTTAGCCAAAAGTGGATAGTTAACATACACTGCACCGAACACAAAAGCTACTAAAAATGACTGGATAAATTATGCAGAGGGATTTCTGGATTTCTTTCAAGTAATTAAGTTTCGATTTCTTGCATTTATTTTAGTTCCAGGAAGCGCAAGGCGCCATGGATTGCAAAAGTCTTCATTGATTGTTCCAATGCTTTAAGTTTGATTTCGTGACTGGACTTAACTTTGAAAAGAGGTAAACACGCGGACCAAGGAAGCTCACTGCGAAGAAAAATAACAGTTCGTTGGGACAAGCAGACACGGGGTGCCTGCTTCTGCACAGAACGCAGAGGTCCGCCCCCTCCCCCAAATGGTGCGCTGGAAGAAGAGGGGAGAAAGAGAAACGTGTGCGTGTCTGAATGGGTGTGCGTTAGTGTCAGCACGTGTGTGTCTGCGTGCCTGCATGGGTGAGCGCGCGCGCGCGCACGTATATGTGTGTGTGTGTTTGTGTGTGTGTGTCTGCATAAATGTGTGAATTTGAGCCCCTGTGCTCTGGAAGAGTGCAGAGTTAGGTGCCGAGGAGTTGAATCCTTCCCCGGGGCAGATTTTAGTTTCCTGGAACCTACTGTGTTTGCTTCAAAGGTTAGTCGATGCCAGTGGGTCCAATCAGCTGTCCCTGCATGTGAGTTCCTGGCCACAATCAGCCTTAGCAAACCCACCAGACGGAATTGAGAGGGCGTCTAGGAATCTCTAAGGCATCCGGCCAGCCTGGGCTGGCTGCGTCCTGCGTCCTCCTCCTCCCAGTCTACTTTCCTTGAAACTGAGCTCTGCTTTCTTTCCTCCACCGGGAAAAGGGGAACCGTTGCTTTCTCTTCTACCTTGTCTCCCTTCATTCTCCTGTCTTCTGCCGGGCTGCTTTCCTCTGTTCAGCATTACCTAGAGAGAGCCACACGTGGCTTGCTCTGCCACTACAGGCCCCTAGTCTAGGCCAAGTCTCTCCCAACCTCCAGAGTATGCTCTCTGGAGTGCCGATAGCTTTTACTTTTGTCCCCTCTTCCTCCCTGAATCCTACTTGGCTTTGATGGGAGGGAAAGAGGTTGTGAGTCTTTATTTCGTTCTAGAAGGGCCTGGAAACTACTGGATGCAGAGATTTCTGGTGACACTCGCTGACTATTTGCATTGGAAGGTTAGGAGAGAGAGCCGGAAAGGCACTGAAAGGAGGTGGTTACCCTTCGGCATAGGGGGTGCCTGGCATCTTTGGGCGAGAGAGCGACTCCTTTAACGTAGGAGAGGGGGACTTGGGGCTCACGAGGAGCCAGTGACAGGGTAGTAGTGAACATACTCAGAAGAGAAAAGATATTTGAACAAAACGCAGCCATCACTCCTCAAACATAAATCCCTATCTCAATACTGAAGCCCCAAAGCGCCCTCCTTCACCTGAACTTTGCTCTGTAGCGACATCCCTGGGGGCTTCCAGAAGTTTGTTTCAGGGATAATTCCCTCTTGTGTCTTCTTTTTTCTGCCTGTAACAGTAGAAGTCAGGGAAGAGTTTAATCTACGCGCCCCCCACCCCCACCCCAAACTTTTCTGCCTCAAGCCAGGAGTCCAGAGAGAGCTCAGGGCGTTCGTCTTCTATTCAGAATCTGAAGCAGATTGGCTGATTTTGAAATCCGTACAAAAACAGATGGGGGAAATCCCTCCTTTCCGAAACTCTTTCTTCCACAAACCACTTTCTCCCTGAGATCGAAATGGTGAGCGAATAGGGCCAGATCTGTCTTTTCAGAAATCTTCCTTGTAGTCCAATTCAATTCTGTTTGAAATACAAAGAAATCACACTGCCCTTAATAGATTAAAATTTAATAAAAGACATTAGGTCCGGTAAAATATGAATGCACTACTTAAAATTTTAATAGTAAATTAGGACCCAGATACAAGGAGGAGACAGTGATTTCTCCCCTTGGGATCGCTTCAGGCGCAGGCTGATTTTCTAGTGGGGGGCGCCTACTGCAGGGACCCTTTGTCCAGAAGCCTGAGGGGAATCTCCAGCTACTCCTCCTCACCCAGGGGTGGGGGGTGGTGAGGGGGGCTGTTCACATCTGTCTGCATCTGCCAGAGGACTGGACAGAAGCTATTGTCAAACAAAGAGGCTTGGTGAGAAGAAAGGAGCGCCTCCTGTAGGCACACAGTTGATCCATTTTCCATCTTGCTGCTTAAAAAATCAAATGTTTATTTTCCTTTTACTAGGTAGGTCTGTAGGTGTGCAGATGCACAAGTGTGAATAGGGGCTTGGGCATAGGTATGTTGAGGTCGTAGGAAGCAGGTTTCAAATTTTGGGTCATTTGCCTCCACCCCTTGGGTTTATTGCCAACTTTCCAATTGTTTAGATAGCTCCTGCTAACGGCGGGGCTGGAGTCTTTTTTCCTCGCATAGAGGCTTCCACACTCGCTGGAGCACTTTGCAGCAATGCCTCTGGGCAAAACCGAAATGGGTTTTATTGATATCACCGCAACGACGTTGGTATTCTGGACACTCCTGAAAGGAGAGACTGCAAGATTGCAAGTCTTGGTTGATGAAGGAACAATTGCTTTTTCCCTCTAATGCAACACAATCACTGTTCATTTTTCACTTTGAGTGGGAAATGGAGAAGTCTAACTCTATGATTTGACTTTTAAAAAATGTATGTGTTTTCTAGGAGGAAGGAAATCCAGGTAAATAAACTCTTGAATTGCTCTACGACCACATATTAATTTACTTCAACTTGATAATTTGAAAACACAGCCTTCCTTTTTTTCTTGTCCGGAATTAGGGATATCACTGAGAAATATCAGAGAGATAAAAATGTTATGTTAAACATTTTTTAAAATGATATATGAATTTCAGTTACCAGGAAAATATTCTCATGGGAGTTTTCTTGCTTAAAATAGTTTTGGTCAATAAATTCCGTATCAAACAAAGTTTGTCCAGTCATGTCAACAGTGTCCCTCTCTATTTCATGAATTTATTATGGTACCTTATTTACCATATGAAGTGGTGACAAGTGTTTAGCATTTTGGAGATCAGTTGTCAGTTACTATTAAAATCAAGATTAATTCATATTAACGATATGCATTTCTCAATACTCCCAGGTGACAACATACATTAAAACAACTATTGCAAGTAATTAAGCTCAATGAAGGGGGAGGGGACAGAGAGAGGTTCAAAATACCCCAAATATTTGATTTTCAATTCAAGTTCAGCAGACTGTTGCCACAATAATGCTTGGGAAACTCCTCAGGGTTGCTTTTTACTTTACATCTAATTAGGTACCTAATGAAAGAGAAGAATTTTTTCCCCATGTGGTTTTTCTCCTTGATTTTTTTGTGCCTTTTTTAAAACACATAAACACACTATTTAGGAGTGGCCATACCCAAAAGTTTCTCATGTGATTCACTTGCTGTAATAATCTGGGGAAATTGGAAAGAAGAGGACGTTTGTCTTCCAGTTATTTTCCATCTTCACTCTCACTTTGGCCCTTTGGCCTTTATCGAGTATCCATAGAAAACACACCCAAAATATTTTTATGGATTTTTTATTAGGCTTTAAAGATGCTCAACAGTTAATACTAATTAGACCATCCAAAGCCTTTTGAAGATTAAGCAAATTGGACAACCCTTGTTAATTAGAACATAATTTGAAGTTTGAAATTATATCACTGATGAAGTAGTCTAATTAGTATGACGATATGTTAATGGACCAGTGAGACATAGTGCCGGTAGAGTTGGCATGAACCTCTTCACGGCTTGCAGGAAATCCTCCCTCCTATACCGACATTAATAAAAGATTTCTATAGACTTCAGCCTTTCCACGATGACATACAATTTATAGTACACACAATGCATTAGCTCATAGCACTGCTCAATTTTTTCACTATTATGAAAACTAATAAATTCGTCAAGCTGAATTAAGCATACAAATCAGATGAGGCATAGCAGATTACACAGTGAAGCGCGGTGTCTCCCGAGCCTAAATGAAATTTCAATCTAATAATTCCTTCCTGGCCCAGTCATAATTTGTTTAGAGATGTTGTTCTACTTCTTTCAAAGCGCTATTCGCACTATAATTAAATGATACTCAAGCTTTTAACTTTGATTTATTTCATTTCTTGAAGCTTGAGACAGTGAGAGCTGTACAATGTCATTTTTTTTGTTTCCTTGAAAATTACTCTGGCTGTTGTTGAGGCAGAAATTAAACACCTAAGCACTTACTTGAACTGTCCGGCACAAGCCACATTCATTCACTTCAACACTCCCCTCTCCCTGCCCCATGTCCAGGTTTATCTGAGCTCACACCCGGGAACACTGCTGCTAGGAATCCCCTTCGGCTACTATTTATTATTTCCCCCCACACAGGGGAAGAGAAAGGCAAGCCCGGGAGGATCCAGGGAAAGCGGAAGGGAATTAAGGACCATGGACAGAGCCTGTCGCGCGCTTGTTGCTGCCGCCTTCCCCAGCACTCTGGCGACTCCTGAGGACAGTGGTCCCATCTTGAACCCCCTATTCTGCCCGGTTGAGGTCAGGGGTGGAGAGGCGGTCCCCTACTCTCCACCGCCGCTTCCGGGAGCTGACCACCCGAGGGTTCCCCTTTTCCACTCTCCTTCCCACTCTGTTTTTGTCCCAGCGTTCGCCAGCGCCTCTCAGGCCTGCCGCCTGCTCTCGCACCTGCTCGCCTTCCCCAGGCGCCCAGTGCCTGCACCTGCTCCCGGTCAACCCCGGTCCGGATTGGGCCACCCGCGGGTTCCTGCGTCGGGGTCGCGGGGCCTTCTCACCCTCGCCTGCACCCTGCTCCTTCCGCTCTCTAGGGAGGTGACAGAAGCCCCCAACACCGCGGGAAGTAGAGAGAAAATGGGATCCAGAAGGAGAGGGAGGAAGCAGTGTGTGTGTGTGTGTGTGTGTGTGTGTGTGTGTGTGTGTGTGTGTGTCAGAGAGAGAGAGGTTATCTCCTTTTGCAACTGGAACTAAGAGTGTGTGTCCATCTCTAGGAAAAGTGGTCTGCAATGGGACTGGGACAGAAGTAGGAGTGAAGTGTCAGCTAAAAATAGGCTCCGCACGGAGAGGCTGTGGAAATGAAGATAAGTGGGGCTTGTGCCAGCCCGAGGGTGTTTATGTGTGTGTGTGTGTGTGTGTGTGTGTGTGTGTGTGTGTTGTGGGGTGTATTCAGCAGCACATGCGCTGTGTAATTTCTGACCTTCCCTCTCCCTCTGTCAGTTGCCCCTTCTTCCTTTGATTGTGGCTAATGAAGAATAATAAATCCAGGGGCAGGGTTTGTCAGTGGATCCTTCCAAGACTCAACTCACACTGTACTGGATACAGGGAGGAGGAGGAGAAAAGGGGGGCAAGAGGAGCGTGTGTGTGTGCCTGTGTGTATGTGTGTGTCTGTGTGTTGTGTGGGGGGGAGACACGGGGAGGGGGAAGAGTCGCATGCGCACAGACGACCCGAGCCTGCTCCGCCGCTGTCCAATCCGCTGAGAGCTGCGAGAAATCGAGTGAGAGAAAGCCCTGCAGCCCCTGCGACCCCATGTCTCTTTGGCACCAGGCACCCGCCGGACCGTGGGGTGCTCGTAACAGAGCGCCGACCTCCGCTCGTATTGGGGCGGGAGCTCAGAGCGGCGCGCAGGACCAGGGTTGGCCGCAGAGTCTGTGTTCTCAGCGGTGGCCGGGAACCTGGGATCAGGGTCACCTGAGCTGACGGGGTGGGGGCGGGCCGAGTGGGGTTGGAAGCCTGGAACTTAGTGGTAAGCAGGAGGCGTGGGAGGAGGCAGCCAGGTAAGAGGCACTCCCAGTAGTCCAGGGAAAACCCTACCCAACGCTGGCTTGGGCCGCAACTTTATTTGGGAGTTTCTTTTTCCGGTGAGACAGAGACCCGGCAGAAGAAGCGGGAGGGGCTGGAGGCTGGTCCTTAGATAGGCACTGCCTGGCGACTGGAGCGCGGATCTGGCCACTTGGGTGGGGTTGAGTGGGGGCGCGATTGTGAGTAGCAGCCGCGGGACGCTGCAAAGGGCGGCGGCAACAGAGCGCCGGCGGGGGCAGAAAAGGGGCGGCGGAGGGCGCGGTGGGGGAGCGCGAGGCGAGTGCGGGGAGAGCAGAAAGGACTCAAGCCTGAGGGGAGTAGAGAGGGAGAAGGGGCAACGCGAGAAAACTAGCAGGAGCCGGCGTTTCCTGGCAAGGGAGGGTGGAGGCGCGCGGGAGAGAGGGAGGGCGGGGGGCGCGGGGGTAGGCGCGGGGAGAGAGGAGTATAACTCGCCGGCCGCGAGGAGCGGGGGCAGTTTCGGGCGCCGAGGTCTGCAGCCAGCGGCAAACGGAGTCAGGCATCGGTTCAGACTGACAGCAGAGGCGGCGAAGGAGTGCGTAGCGGAGACCAGGGGTGCGGAGCCCGGAGGCGGCGGCGGGTGAGCGCAACTTCGCACGGCCCTTCCCAGCTCCAACCCCGGCCCGGCACTTCTCGGAGGGTCCCGGCAGTCGGGGCCAGGGAGTGCCTCTACGGACTAGCGCCCCGGCGGGCGAGAAGATGATGATGATGTCCCTGAACAGCAAGCAGGCGTTTAGCATGCCGCACGGCGGCAGCCTGCACGTGGAGCCCAAGTACTCGGCACTGCACAGCACCTCGCCGGGCTCCACGGCTCCCACTGCGCCCTCGGCCAGCTCCCCTAGCAGCTCGAGCAACGCTGGTGGCGGTGGAGGCGGCGGCGGCGGCGGCGGAGGCCGGAGCAGCAGCTCCGGCAGCAGTGGCAGCAGCGGTAGCGGCGGCGGGGGCTCGGAGGCTATGCGAAGAGCCTGTCTTCCAACCCCACCGGTGCGTATTTCTGCATAATCACCGCTTAAAGGCACATTTTGACAGCCCCCTTTATCTGCTTGATGTTTTTTTCATGTCTGCACAGCAAATCACCCCACACCTCCAACCAATTTTCCCCCCTCTCTCTCTTAAGTATTCAGTGGGTCTTGCCTTTCATATTAATTTTTATGACCTGGGATGTTGCCTTTGCGCGTGTTGTGTTGTGTTGTGTTTCGTTGTGTCTACAGGCTCACTTTCCTCCTCCTCCTGCACTCTCGGCTTCTTTCGGTGGCTTCTCTCTTTTTCTCTTCACCTCCTGGTTTCAGGATTATTATTATTATTATTATTATTATTATTATTAATTATTTTAACGATCTGGGAATGTTGTAGGCGCGGCGGCGGTGTCGAGCCCTGGGCCTGGGCTTCCGGAGAGAGCGCGTACAATTCCCTGCTGAGCGTAATGTGTGCCTTCTACTTGCAATTGCAGAGCAATATATTCGGTGGGCTGGATGAGAGTCTGCTGGCCCGCGCCGAGGCTCTGGCAGCCGTGGACATCGTTTCCCAGAGCAAGAGCCACCACCACCATCCACCCCACCACAGCCCTTTCAAACCGGACGCCACCTACCACACTATGAACACCATCCCGTGCACGTCGGCCGCCTCTTCTTCGTCGGTGCCCATCTCGCACCCTTCCGCGCTGGCAGGCACGCACCACCACCACCACCATCACCACCACCACCACCACCAACCGCACCAGGCGCTGGAGGGCGAGCTGCTGGAGCACCTGAGTCCCGGGCTGGCCCTGGGCGCTATGGCGGGCCCGGACGGCGCTGTGGTGTCCACGCCGGCTCACGCGCCGCACATGGCCACCATGAACCCCATGCACCAAGCAGCGCTCAGCATGGCCCACGCGCACGGGCTGCCGTCGCACATGGGCTGCATGAGCGACGTGGACGCCGACCCGCGGGACCTGGAGGCATTCGCCGAGCGCTTCAAGCAGCGACGCATCAAGCTGGGGGTGACCCAGGCAGATGTGGGCTCCGCGCTGGCCAACCTCAAGATCCCCGGCGTGGGCTCGCTTAGCCAGAGCACCATCTGCAGGTTCGAGTCCCTCACACTGTCGCACAATAACATGATCGCGCTCAAACCCATCCTGCAGGCATGGCTCGAGGAGGCCGAGAAGTCCCACCGCGAGAAGCTCACCAAGCCTGAGCTCTTCAATGGCGCGGAGAAGAAGCGCAAGCGCACGTCCATCGCTGCGCCAGAGAAGCGCTCGCTCGAAGCCTACTTTGCCATTCAGCCTCGGCCCTCCTCTGAAAAGATCGCCGCCATCGCAGAGAAGCTGGACCTGAAGAAAAACGTGGTGCGCGTCTGGTTCTGCAACCAGAGGCAGAAACAGAAAAGAATGAAATATTCCGCCGGCATTTAGAAGACTCTTGGCCTCTCCAGAGACGCCCGTCTCTTCGTCCCCCCTTTTCTCACCTTCTCTCTCCTGCCTCTTTTCACTTTTGGCGACCAGAAACAATTCCAGTAAATGTGAATCTCGACAAATCGAGGACTGAAGAGGAAGCGAACAAGCGAACAACTGAGCCCAAGCCGGTGAGAATGTAAGACAGTTTCTCAAAGGAAAGAATAACAAAAGATGGCATTTGTCTGTTGTAGCAAAGTTGTCCCTTTGAACCCCACCTCGGATCCTTCAGAGGAAATGTGGAGATGGCTGTTTGCAGGAAGGCAGACGAGACAGCCTTTAAAAAGTCCACAAGAATGATCAAGTAAGATTTGTTTTTATTCTTACAGACATCACCCCTGTTCAAGTTGAAAAGTACACTTTGCAACTATTTTTCAGAAATAGAAATTGATTCAGGACTAAAACTTTAAACTAGAGTTGATGCTTAATGTGATAGAGACATCTCTAAAGTATTTTGAATTTTAAAAAAAGATGGCAGATTTTCTGCATTTACACTGTATATTATATATATATTTTTATTGTGGTTCTTACCCCCTTTTTCCTTCTCTGAAGTGTTAATGCTTAAGAAAAGAGTTGCGCCTGCTGTGTCCACTGATCTTGAAAGCTATTATTGGTTATTGCAGAACAACCCTCTCTGTAAATTATTAATTTATCTCTCTAGCAACTTAATTTTGTGCACATTCTAATTAATTAAACTTCTTTCGTCTAAAAAAAGTGGGGGAAATGTATAGCTAGTAACATTCAAAAAATTTTGTTTGATGAGTTTACTGAATTTTTACAGCTTTCCTCCTATACTGTGTTCCTTTTGACCCATTTGTATATTCTCACTTGAATGAAGATTGTTTTTTTCTTTGTTTTTACTGGTAGTGTTCTGATTTGTGAGTAGACACTCAGTAATGGATGTCTTAATCGTGTAGACCTGATTCACTGTCTGAAGTATTGTTTACTTCGTTACATATTTAATGGGGATTCCCACATTGTCCCCATGACACATGAGCGCTCTCACTTACCCTTACACACACACACACACACACACTCACACACACCTCTAACAGAAGGGAAGAAGCAGTTGGAAGCATGACTGATGCACCATTTTCTAGCTTTAGGTGCATTTGCCACTTGGTGTTTGCCCTTCGCATTTTAAGATTTCACCAAGGTATTTCAGTCTTCCAGTTTTCAATTGCTTTGTTGGCTACATGTTAACATTTATAGGAATCCTTCAGTTTTTCCTTTTGGAGGTTTGTTTGTAGAAAAACTAATTTGAACTATAAGAAAGACAGTGCACTGCTTGTAAATTCACATTGTTTGGAAAAATTCTTTTGGAACAAAAAATTAGGTACTTGATAACTGGTACCTTATCTACTGTAAATATTTCATTAAAAATGATGCACACATAGATATATTCTTACAAATTTTGCTGTATTGCTGTTCCATTTGAGGTTCTCCAAAGTCTTGAGTTCTGTATATGGCCTGGTTTCTTGTTTTTATTAATAGATGGTTTATTTACTATGGTAATGTATTAATTTATTTTTGGTGTTGTTTGATTGTCTTTCATTGAAGAGATAATTTTAATGTTTTATTGGGAACGTATGCTGCTTTTTCATTAAAATATGTTATTAAAATTAAATGGCTTTTAAAATGTGATGTTATTTTAATCATTTATGTGGGAAGTGTTTTGGCGGGAGACTTTTTAAAAGGAGGAAGCACATTTTGATGATTTATTAGGGAGTGGTTGTTATGAAAGTATAGCTTGGACTTAGTAGGGGCTGTTTCTCTGGTAAAGTATTAAAGAACAAGGTTTATAACAGCTTTTTAATAGTGAGAGCTCATCTCACAGGATACTTCACTTTCCTGCCCAGAAGAAATTACGATATTTGGCTCCAAATATCTCCCTTGGAGTTCTTCCTTCAGACTTGCAATAATTCTGCAAAAAGAATCTTTATAAGCAGAGATATTGGATGGAAACAATTTCATGCATTCCCTCCCATCTCTCAGGAGTAAAAGTAAGAAAGGAACTCAGCTTACTTTTTAGCAGCTCTAGGAGACTGGGTGTGGCAAGAGCCAAGGCCTGGTCGGAGGAGTACAGCACCCTGGTTGAGGCCCAGAAACGAACCCACTATAGCCTTCAGTTTGGTCACCACCACGGGAAAGCAACAAACCTAGACAGAGCAGGAAGCACCTGAGTTGCTGGCTTAGGAAGTAAAGTCTCTCTCTCTCTCTCTTCCCTCATTTCCCATGACCTTTAAGGAAACTCACATGGCAGAGTAGGGCTGAGGAAGAAATGCTATGTAGTTAGAAGTAGCAAATTTTTGCCCTCTTCTGTGATTCACCCTGACACCAGAGTTGGTGGGAAGTCTGTCTGACTCTGGTTTGGCACTGACACAAGAAAATTCATCATGCTTGATGCAGTCATTTCTTCTTCTGATCCTAGCTTAAACACATCTCTCCACTATTTTAATAATATTAAGACTCCCTACAACAGTTGGACAACATACTTAATATCAGGTTTTCAAAGATTTTTTTTCCCTCAGTAAGTGTCTGGTTTAGATATTTGTGTTATTAATATCTCATACTATTAATTAATATAAGAATATCACGCTAATCTATAGCTCAAATGAGAGGAAGAACTAGATCATTCTCCGGGAGTAATTCTATTAACCTGAGCTGTGACTCCTCTGATATGGAACTATCTTGAAATGTTTCTTATTTTGGAGACAAGATTAGGAAATACCCTATGAGTCAATGAAAGTTGTTACAGTGACTCAAGTTGGGATTAAATATTGTTGGAAATATCATAATTTCTGGATGTAACAAAAAGCGTTGTGAAAGTTAGATGGAGAATGGGTGGAAGAACCCCTTTTTATCACTGAAATAAGAAAGACACCTGAAGAAACAAAATCTGAGTGTCCATTAGAAATAATGAGATATTGCATAGGTGCCTAAGAAAACATTAAAACTTGTAGGAATTTAAAAGAAAAAATTGTGAGTTCAAGTATAGTAATACTGATGGTTTAATTCTATTTCTGTCTTGAAGGCTGAAAGTTTCTTCTTCTGTTTCCCTTTGTATTCTTAGATTCGGTTTTCCTGAAAGTCTTTTCAAACAGTCAGCATATGCTGAGTTAAACTCAGCTCGGTACAATGCTGAGTACTAATTTCAGTACCATGGATAGTAACTATAGCACTCAGCTCTACTCCAACTCACCTTTGACCAAAAAGTTTTTAGCTAGCTAGACAACCTTCTGCTTTCTTTCTTTCTCCAGAGTGGAGAAAATGAATAAAATGACTTGAATGTGCAACAGATTCAGCTTGCTTATCTAGGATAAAAATGATATTCAATAACTAACACCATTCCCTTCTCATATGTGGATTTTTAGTGAAAGCGAGTTAGCTGGCAGGAAATAAGACAGATGTGCTAGTGTCTTATTTCTACAAATATAGCATCTATAAATGAAGATGAAAACACTGTAAAAGTAGTAGAAATTGAGAAACATATTGGACAGAAATAAAAAGGAGTTTTAAAAGTGCTTTTGAAGTATATGACAGCTTGCATATGTGCATACATGCGTAAGATTTTTGTGAGAAAAGTGACATAACAACAACTATCCATATATACTTCCATAGTTGAGAGTAAAGGCTTATGTTTTCTCCTGATTCACCAGGTGTTCTTTGTCTCTCGTGTTCCTGGACTTTCAAAAGTACATCGCATTTTGTTAATCTTCTCTGTGTTAGGGTAAGAGAAAACTTTCTTGTCTGCAAAATGGAAATATTTTCATTCTTAGAGCATGCTTAAATATGTGTTGTATGGGAAAAGCTGAAAAGAAATACATTCTGAAAGTTTTTACTAAAGAGAGTCGCAGAGATACAGAGACAATACCAAACCAAAGAGATTTGGAGAGAAGAGGTTGGTCTTAAAGAAAAAATTAAAGCTAAGAATAGGCTGAACCATGTATAAATTGTTGAGAAATATCCATTTGGTGTTGACTTTCAAAATACTCAAATGGATAAGTAGTAGAATGTGTCTGAAAATTCTTGTCATATCAATCAAATCTGCTGGCATTTATGACTTATTTCCTAATTTTCCCCAAGGTCCACAATTGCTATTTTGTTGGAAAGAGATATATTATGAATTGACTTAGTAGCACATCTAGACATCTTGAATATTATGTTTCAGTATTATGTAGTTTATTTTTTAGACTTCCCTAAAAGCAAATGATCCAATCTTTTTGTTCAATGTGGTCATCTAAATCCAAACTGAAATGGAACAGAAATGATCATGTAAGCCCTGGTTGATATCTAAGCACCCTTCATAGCAAAACATTTTAACTCCATCCAGAAAGAAGTAAGTTTCTTTCAGATATCTGACATTACATCAGTTGATCGACTTTTTATCAGATTATGTTTCATTGACACATAGCTTGGGGAAAAATAATGTAAGTATGAAAAAGCAAATGAAGTAGTTAGGATTTACATACAATGTAATACTCTTCTGTTTTCCATAAAGTTGATTTTTAAAAATAAGTGATAGTACATAACACCTTTCAATATCAAGGAGAGATCCTGTTACTTCTCTCTGTGAAGAGAACTGAAACTTTTTCAAGATAATTGAAATTTGAGGGATAAAAATGTTTTATCTCAAACTTCAAATAAATCAATTTATTTTGACCTATCTATTCGAGAAGCTCTTGAGAGACAGTGAAAAATGCATAGAAAAATTCTCTTGATTTTAAAAATAATATTATTCAGAGAATGAAGCTCAAATTTTTCGAGGTAGGCAATGAGAGTAAGTTTAGAAATTTGTTTTTGGAATTGTTTTGCAAAAACCCTTTATATCTCTAGGTAAATGATTCATATTAGAACTCAAAACTTCACTTTACTTTTCAGTTGGTCTTGGAGGGGGTTGCTGCAACAGAAGGGAAAAAAAGGTGGATTGGTATCCTGTAGGACAAAAAGGAAGATAAAGGTTTTCGGATAGTTATGATGTTCCTGAAGTCCACATTTGTCAGGAGACAGACTGATGGCAATGAGAAAAAAAAAAAATCACTAAATTTCCCCTGCCTTGCCCCTTTAAAGGAGTCATTTCCAGTACTGAAAGTCTATTATGAGTGAATTAATAAATTACACAGCAAATCATTAAATCCAGATAATTACAAGGAATAAGTAAGTAATCATTAGTTATCTCAGCTAATTACTGTGGGTCAGAGCCAGCCGGAATGTGAAATCCTCCGCGGGAATTGAAATTAACTTTGCACAGTGAGTCTCTCTGCTTGACATCCCCAGTCTGTAGGCACAT
Source organism: Macaca nemestrina (assembly GCF_043159975.1). Classification (NCBI taxonomy): domain Eukaryota; kingdom Metazoa; phylum Chordata; class Mammalia; order Primates; family Cercopithecidae; genus Macaca; species Macaca nemestrina. Next base: position 43,122,928 of record NC_092127.1, on the reverse strand, counting down.
GGCAGCTCCCCTGTGAGCCAGTCTTTCTATTTAACTTGGAGAGAATAGAAATAAAATTAAGTGGTGATGTGATAATAGGAAGCTGCTCAGAAAGCAAACTGTGGGTTTTATTCTGTACTTTCAACGCCTGGAGATGAAAAGCTTTATTTACACCGTTTCAAAAAAATTTAAAGCACCCTTGTTGAGATGGGCTCCCCGAACACACATGCACACATATCTACAGTCGACTGTTGTGACAGTCAGATTAGCAGCACATGAAGAAGGCTGAAGAAGAACAAACGTTTTGAGCCCTCTCTCTCTGTCTCTCTCCCTCCCTCCCTCCCTTCCTCCTTCTCTTCCTCCCTCTTCTCTCTTCCTTTCTCTCTCTCTCTCTCTCTCTCTCTCTCTCTCTCTCTCTCTCTGATGTGGGGAAGGGGGAAGGCAGCAGTCAGAAATAAAAAAAAAATATTGCTCTTTGCTTTCATTCCACACAGTGGAAAGGCTGTGGAAAAGTGCAGCCTGGCCTAATAATCTGTTTGTTTTGTTTTTGTTTGGGTAACAATATGCTTTCATCTTGCCACAGGAAGAACCAGCTTAGTGCAAACGTTGTCTCTCGTTGATCTTTTGCCAGATGCTTCGAGAACTGGTGTCACTTGTTTTCTTCTCATACAGCATCACTTTCTGAAGCCAGCCTCCCCTATCCTCTCTCCCTCCACTCCCACCAACCCCTGAGGCCTTCTCAAAGGGCAGAGAAGAGGGCAAAGCCTGGTGCCCGTTGGAAAGTGGAAAATACATCAGTGATAATGTAATTGTGTGTATCACAGGGCTGGGAAAGCCTGGACATACCAAGAAGAAAAAAATCTGCTGTTAATGTATTAAAATTAGGGGGGGTAGAATCTAAGAGCTTTTTTTTTTTTTTTTTTTTTTTTTATCAATTGCAATTAGATGGACAGTCTTTCCGCTCATTCCCTGCTCTAGTCTGGGATGATAATAAAAATTTAATGAAGCCTGGGACGAGCAGAGAGCTCTGTCTAGGGACCGTGGAATAGAATATTTTAACTGTACATTTATACCAACTGTCTGGCTTCAAAGACGTGACTGCTTTTAATCTCGAATTAGAAAACCACAGACTTGAAATTAAATATTAGATACCCCCGGATCCCCTTCCTTTCTGAAATATTGTCACGACTGTTTTCCTCCATTGCCCCGTAACACACATATCTTAGGTCTCCAATTACATTTCCGTGAATAATAGATGGCTTTGATAGGGTGCAGTATTCTGGTGCTTTTGTGTTTTGTGTGTGTGTGTGTGTGTTTGTTTTTTTAAAATAGAGTTAATGCAATATTAATTGGCTGTAGATGTTATAAGAATGCACAGCCCCATTTTCAGGAACAAATCGATGAGATAGGGATGCGAGAGAGGGAAGACGAAGGCTTTTCCCAGTGTAGGTCACTTCTTTGCGGAGAGTCCTTCTCAGAGCTTTGGGTAAGTGAAGAGGCGCCTTAAGTTCCGCAGTCCCAGCTGCTCAGGCTCTGCAGCCTGGAGGCGGGAAAGGGAACAGTGAGACTGAGAAGCAGGACGCGGGGACAGGCGATCGCCCAGAAGCTTTCCTCGCTTTTGGAGGCTAATGCTACGCGCCCGCCTGCGGGGCTCAGGCGGCACCAAGGAATCAAGATCCTCGACCCCACCCTCGGACTCACCACCTAATGCTTTGCACAAGCTGGCCTTGGGTTCCCTGCCAGTCCCGTCTCCCCTTTCTTCCCCTCCGGTTCCTGGTGTGCACTGGTGACAGGCGTTTTGGGAGAGGGTGAGGGGCAGAGTCCAAAGGGCTGGGGGTGCGTGGGATCAGAGCAGAACCTCCCTCCCTCGCTGGAGGAGCTCGCCTGGGCCCCAAGGGGCCCCCAGAGCTGGGGGAGCAGGCGCCTCACCAGGCGCTCAGCCAGGAACCCTCAAGAAAGAGAGGCCCGGGCGCCTCGCCCCCTTGCATTTTACTAATCACGTCTATTTAAATTCTAGCGCGGTCCGCCGCGCTCTCACTGGGAAAGCTCTGGAGAACTGGACCCATCAATTATTCTGAAAAAAATCCCTGACTACGTGAGGCTTCCAGCCAGCCGGAGGGAGGCGGCGGGAGGAGGTGGAGAACCCAGCCCCTACCCCTCTCCCCTCCTCTCCGTCCCTCCCAGCGCGGCCTCTTGATATACAATCAACTTCAGGGTTCTGGGGCCCCAGGGAGCCTTGCGCGCATTCTCAGGGTTCGAGCTTTTGTGGATGAGGAAGGAAGGTGGTGGTAGAAGGTTGAGACCTGGCCTGTGCAGCGCATCCGCTTCCAGAGCTGTTATCCCTTGTGCACCACCCCTTTCTCACTTTTTGCCAGGCCCCTGAAGCTGGCCTAATGGTTGGGGGCTGCTGGGCACGGAGCAGTTTCTACTCGGCCTTCCTCTGCTTCAAGGGTAGGGCCTTCGGGGAGAGTCTAGCTCAGAAACTTTTTAGGAACCTCAGCTTAAAGTCCTGTAGCACGAACCCCATCCCCCATTCAGGCTCCAGGATGCCCCGAGGCCGAGCTGCAATCCAGGCGCGCAGCTGGAAGAACGCGTTCGCCCTAAAGTAGGGAGGCGAGTGAGCCTGGCTAGTAATTACTGCTCCCCCCACCCCCGCCCAGCTTCACCCGCCCCCACCCCGCGCTGGGTCTGCAGCCATTACTCCAGCTGTCACTCGGCGGAAAGCAAGCTCCCTCCCCCCAGCCCCAGAATTGGCTGTAGCTAACAGAAGCCAGTGCCCCCCTCGCCCTCCCATAGGGTCTGGATCGTGGCTCTTAAAAACTTGTCCTAATTTTTCATCAATACTGTACTTCCTCTTTCCTCGCTCCCCTAACTTTTGCATTTTCTGGACCCTGGGAGCATACTCAGAGTCTTATTTGTGTATATGGGTGAGGGTTTTTGCTTTTTATCTCTGGTGGTGGGGGGCTTTCTGAATAATTGGAGGCAGCAAGAAAATGAGAACTGATATTTTTGAGAGAAGCCAACTAGCTTCTGAAATTGTTGTAAGATGCCAAGTCGTCCTGTTAAACTAACGGGGTTTGATTTTTTTAAAAAAAGTTACTGATGTGTTTGTAAGTGACTAAAAGGCTTAAACTAACACCCTCTGTATGATTCGTTCAGGGCAGTGTTTGTGTTCTTGGAAGGCCTGAATGACTCGGGTTGGCAAGGGACACCTGGAGATGCAGGGTTAATACACATAGGGCTGGACAGTCCTACTCTCCCTGTGGGCTACCTTGGCTTTGTTAAATGGCTGTCTGCATTTCTGTGCCTTTTGGTTAAACTGAGTGAAGACTCACTGACTTCCAGAGGCAGAGTAGGTCATGGTTTGGGGAATTATTGGTCGAGTGTGTGATATGATAGAGGTGAAGAATCTTTTTGCAAAAACAGTCACATGACGCTCCAAATTCAACAGCAGTCCCAAGCCCAAAAAATATAATAAGGCTTCTGACCTTTGCGAAGAAGGGGCACCTTTTGTGCTCACTAGTTATAAACCTAGGAGCCCCTATTTCTTGCACTGGGGTGAGGGTGGAGTGTCTCTCCCTAGGTGGCAGCTGGCTCCTTGGTGTACCGAAGCAAGGCCTGGATTCTAAAGGTTCTTTAAGAACTGACCTGAACCAAAGCATTTTACAACAGAGTGAAGGCACCTTTTGCAGCATAGCAGAGGGCCATTGTATACCCCCTATCAGCCATGCTCCATGGACATGCAGATTCCAAGATTCTCAACTTCAACTCTGGCATTTTCCTCAAAACTTCTCACCTGCATCACACACACACACACACACACACACACACACACCACAAAGCAACAAATGGGCACACTCCAAGCCATTCTCCTGCAATACCCCCTGCCAGCATGCTTGGTGAAACTTTTCAAACTCACTCAGAATGCCACTTTCTTAGTCTTACCAAGACGCTTGCTTCTCCTGGGAAGGTGCTTGAGACTCCTCTTTCTGTGTATCTTTTTTCAAAGCACCTGATGGGGCTTTTACCTTTTGTTTGCTACAGGTGTCTTGCCTGTGGGTCCTCCCTTTACGCAGAGCCCAACACGGTGTCTTTTTGGCAGGAGCACTTCTGGCTCCAAAGGTGGAAGCCATCTGCATTTCCCGGGGAACACAGGGGACCTGGCCTGCAGCTGGGCTCAGCAGAGACAGGCAGGGATGAGGATCCAGAATTAAAGTGAGGATCTCTTTGGAAGCAGTGTTCAGTGCTTCAGTCTTTACCCTCTCCAGGGTTTTGTGGTGGCTTTCAGAGAGGGTAGCCTGGCTAACTGGTTTTAAGTCCCATTTTGGTACCAACTCCAAGGTACCAAGTAATGGTGCCTAAGCGCTAACTTTCCATTTCAGTTTCTGGAGGTGACATTTTGTCACCTTGAGCCAGAATGAAGGCAGCTCCTTTCTCCTTCACCTCCAGAGTGTTAGGATTTTGTTGGGGAAGAGAACTCGGCCCCTGGCTTTTGAGCTAGAATGTCTGATTCCATCTGGGAAAAGAGCAGTTTGAGGACCCTGGGGTCCCCACCCTTAAATTAAATCTAACTTCCCCTAAATAGTCCTACTGGGTTAGGTAAGAATTGGTTGGCAACTTACACTTTCTTTCATCAACTTTTCACTTTACAGCCCTGAAAGCTTTTAATTACAGTATTGTCAAAGGGGCCCATTCTTCCATTTCCTAAATCATTTCATTGATTTTTTTTTTTTCTCACACTGCTTTCCTTTTCAGGGAGACTTATTTCTTTTTCCCTGGGATTCACTCTGGATTTGAAAGGTGAATAAGAAAAAGAGGGAATATGTGAGGGGGAGATGGGTGGCTAATAGAAGAGTTATCTATCTTTCCCCAGGGAGAGGAAAATAATGCAAAGATGACCACATATGTTATCTCTCTATCATAGATCCTGCAGTGTAGACATGCAAAGAGAAAGAGGAGCTATAATAAAATAGAAGGGCATCAGTGCGGGGAGCTAGACCAGTTTCATTTTGCCAAGTATTCTCAATTTGTTCTGAGGAGAGGAGCAGACATATCTGGATAACTGGTAATTAGACTCAGTAATATGCATTCATTCACTGTAAAGAAATCACAAAAGATGTTATAGTAGATCAAGTTTTCTGAGCTGAATGTGGCACACACGGCTTCTAATTCTGAAAAGCTCAGTCACATTTCCTCTCAAAACCAGGCAAGACTAGAATTCTTTGGTTCTGTCATTAATTTTGTTATTAAGGTAACTCCAGGTTTGTTTTTCAAATAGTAGTTTTACCAACCAGTTGTGGCATCAGTGCAGAACACAAGGTACCCAGTGGAGAGCAGAAATGAGCAAGAGGTTGCTGTCAGACAAAGGGAAAGCTGAGGCTGCTGTTTCTGTTTCCTCCCATTGCTGTAGAATCCTAAACTAGAAGGTAGCAGAAATGTCCGGATGTTTCCTACATGGCCTTTTTGCACTAGCAATGTGTACAATTGGGGAGGAAGTTTGGAGGGGAGAATAGACAGATTTAATTTAGGTTAAGAACAATTGTATTTATTGTACCCCAATTTGAAACTACTTCATGACTCAGTAACGATGCTCCTCAGCATCGTTGAACTCCACCATTTAACTCGCGGCCATTAGGTATCAGTTACTGCAAGATAAAATGATTTAATCAGCTAGGCGAAATCTCTTTACTGTTCAATCCTTCCTCCTTCCATTTTCCCCTCCCCCTTCTCTCTTTTCTCTCCTCTCATCTCTCAAATAGCTTGGATGAGGAAATCTTAGAAGCTGGTGTCACTGTTAGAAGCAACTCACTTATTGGGGCAGAATTTCTGTATCAACTTTAATGCTGCCCATGAGTTGCTTATAAAAACGATCCCCCCAAATCTGTATTTACCTTGCATGTGAAGGCAGAGGAAACTATCCTGAGATGCAATAATGCTTGGCTTTCCTGAAACAGCAAGACTGAGTTTTTATTTGTTTGTAACTAATAATAAACAAGCCATTGACAAGCTAGAGTTGGGTGTCTATTTAGGTTTTGCAAACTCACTCATACAAACTCTTTCCCCTTGTTCAGGAAATGATGCTATCCCTGAAACTGCAGCCAGATGCAGCTCCAAGCAATCCCAGTGTTACATATGATATTTCCCCCAGCTGGCTGATGGCAAGTAGATGTGATAAAGCAGAAACTGGACACAGGTAAGACCATCTTAGGCTAACTCTTCTCCCCAGCTTCCCATTAGGTACAATGAAAGGAATAGGTTGGAAGGAAACAAATTTTAGCAATCAGTCACCAAACCCTTTTGTACACTCTGATGACTTGAGACCTAAATCTTTTAATGAGGGAGTGTTGGATGGCACAAATAAATAATATTTATTTATTAATAAATAAATAAATTGAAAAACTAAAAAGCTACAATATCTCCTCCATTTTGAATTGGGCAGGTATTACTGTTCCTCCAACCTTTCTGTTTGAACTCCTTCAAGTTCTCTTTCACCATTCTTCCTCCCACCTCACCACTACTACACTCATCACTGTTCTCCTCCTCCTCTTCTTTCTTCTTCCACTCCCTTCCCCGCTAGCACACTCTTGCAGGATGCGAATTGTATGCAAAGCTAGGAATGAGATCTCAAGTGATTTCACAGTGAGAGGATTCAAAAAAGTGATACACAAGGCTTAGATCCCTGAAAATTGTCTGGGATATGTGGTTAGGGAGCCTGTGAAGCAGATTTGGGTCCTAGTGAATGATGGAGCTGTGACTGTTCTGGGTATGTTGGTGGGTGTGAGGTGCAGGTCAGAGGGGGATGAGTCTGAATGCTTTTTTTTTTTTTTTTTTTTTTTAACTTCTTTAACCATGTGGGGGAGGTGCCAAGGACATTTTTACTCTTTTGCTTGAAGAAGGCTACATCAACTCTAGAAGTTACCATATTTACTACCTAAACACACTGACTTTTAGATGAAAATGCCATCAGTTGTCTCTGCCCAGTTCTATTGCAGATCTATTAATCATATCCACAAGGATTGCCAAAATGGCAGGGCTCTCTTCGCTTTTCAGTTTATACAGAACAGAATCATTTACATAAAGTCCTTAAGGCAAATAACTGTTGGGGCTCTAATTTATATCTGATCGAAAATTAGCCGTCATTATGCGCTCCATTAGCAGCGTCTTTAATGTGCTTCTAAGCACCATTTGTCAAGCGGCTTGTTAATATCCTTCAAGTCTTTAAAGTTGAGAGCTCATTAAAGAGTACGCTCTGTTATTGATGTAATTTAGATGAGTTTGGAAGAGCAAGTACACCATGCCTTGAATGGGCAACCTCCAGAAGCCAGGGCAAGGGGGCATTTGGTCACCAAGTTCACTTTCAGTGATCTCCTAGAAGCCTTCATATTTCTTTGAGTGCAGATCTCTGAGTCCTGTGAGTGTGTTTTTGAAGGCCCTCTCCCTGAGCTGGGTGTAAGTCATTCATTTCTTTGGGAAGATCTATATTTGTCTACAATCTGCCCTTCTTTAACTTCTCAATTCATATTTACTTTGGCTTACTGAACCTTATGAGAAGAGTTTGGGTGGGAAATGGGCCCTAATCGAATGTTCTTTATGAAAGGACTCACCAGTTTCCTTTTTTCCCCCTCTTTTCACCTCCATCTTCTATTTACACTCAGTTGTTTGCTTCCTGAGGTTTCCGCCTTCATTCCACAGAGTAGAGGAAGTAAATATCCATTGAGAAAACCATAGGCTTAAAGACAGAGATACTGTCTTTAAACCTATTTTCACTGAGGTACAGTAAACCCGCTTAATTATGTACATATTATTACATTATCTATCAACCACCCCATCAGAAGAGCATAAAGGCCAATAAATTACCTCAGTTATTTATCTAAAAATCCATATATTTTGTCATTTTCTTTCTGGAGGAGATTATGTTAGTGTAACACAATAAAGAAAACCATTAGCACAGCCAGAAAATTGCAACTGAGTGCAACAATAATTCCACTAGCAGGAATAAATAACAGTTAGAAAGCTGCATTTCTGTCCGGGATTTTCTGGTAGGTTGAATCAGCTTCCTCTTGAATCCAGTTTTGAGTGTATACAGGAATCCTGCTATCAGGGGGGTTTATTCCGATTTTGCATGCACCCCCATCTCTAAATCCTACCTTAAAAGAAAAACATTCAAGCCACCATGATTTTTGAACCCCACTTCTATTCCTACTCTAAATTCATTTCCCCTCCTGAGACCTTCTGGGGATTCAGAGATTAATGCAAGATAATGAAAGACATTAGGCATTTTATTCCCTCCTCTAAATTTCCAACATTCTTTCAGTCTTACAAGCTCGGATGTGAAGGGGGTTCTCCTTTATCACACAGACGTAAAAATGGAACCAAGAGTTTAGGAACTGGACTTGTGCGGGGCTGGTCCAAATGCCTCAAAGTCTTCTCTGTCCTCACCCCCTTATCAGAGATAAGAATAATCTCATTTTCATTATTTGTTGAACGGCTTATTCTTGCGTTCCACGCCTTAAAAGAGTTCATTACATACACACGGAGAGAGAGAAGGGAGAAAGAAAGATATAATAAGATCAATTTAAGGACATACTGAGGTCATATAACAGCACAAATATTCTCAAGTGCTCTGTATAATGTGCAGTGGGGATTTTGGGCAGTTTTATTGTGTGGTAGGATCCTCATCTCCGTTGTTTTTTACAGGATTCCTCCAGGCTAAAGTAATAAAGCGAGTAATTAGAATGCTAAAGACAGATGTAAATAACAGGAATGAGACAGCGGTGACAGATGAGCGGCTGGGTCAGGAAGGAGCCCAGTTGGTGGAAATGACACCGCTTCCCCGCTCCGGGTCCCCTCCCCCACCTCATTCGGGTTTTCTCTCTCGGCCTCTCCTCCCTACTCGCCTTGGCCTTAGGCGGCCGACCGGGGACACACCGGTCAAAATTGCGTTTGGGCGGCGCGGCGATGCTGCGGTCTTGGGCAGCTGCGCAGGGGAGTCCCGAGCCCTGGGAGCCGCAGACTCGTCCAAGGATCCGCCGCTTGGAGGGTGCCTGGGCCCTCCGGGGACCCCTCCCGGGCCGCCTGGACTTGCAGGTCTCCCGCGCCACCCCCACTCCATTCCCCGCCTGCGCCCCCTGCTGCGCTTCGCCAGCGTCCGGCTGCAGCCTGCCGGGGACCGCGCGCGGAGTGAACGGGCGCCGCAGCCCCTTCGCTTTCCCATCGACCTCGCTGCCTTCTGGCTTTTCTCAAAGCCTTTTTTTTTTTTTTCTCCAGAGCCAGGGCGCAGATACCCCGGCGATGCCTTCGCCGCCCATTTGACCGAGGTAACCCAGGCCTGCCCTTGGTGCCTCCGCAGGCCGCTCCACCGCGGCCCAAAGCCGGGGAAGCGTCCCAAGCCCGCGAGGTCTGCCACGGAGACCCGGAGGACCCGAATACTCAGCGGAATGCCACCCCAGCCGGGTTCTCTGGATTCCCCTCCGAGGCCACCCTGCGGAAGCCGGCCGTCCCCACAGGGTACCTCATGTAACTGAGACCTAAGAAAAAACTCTCCATACCTTTTGACAAAAAGATGTACCAGAAGCAATTTGCCTTTTCAAACCAACTTACCAATCATTAGTCACATAGGAAGGCAAATCCAGTTGGTAATTCCTAAGTGGATGAGTTTCATTTCCCTCTCAACAATGTAAATGGGTTACACGGAAGTTAACAAATGGTCAATGCTACTTAACCATTATCTTTGACATTACAGCAAAAGAATAATCAGATCTGATTAAAATCTCATAATGAGCAGGTCCTTTCGTTACTAAACCCCATAGATAATTCGCAGAATTCGGTCGCCAGAGAGATGCTCTTACTCCTGCTTAGAGGAACCTCAGTCCTAAAATTGGGCCCTGTTCAGGTTCGTTTTAAGATGAATGTCAATTCTAGCGATATTGCTGCCCTTTGGAGTGACTGTGATTTAGACTGAAGTGACCGTGCATCGCCTTTCGCTTTAGAGCATTAAGTGCCCTGAGTACTCTTCAAATGAACACGTGTGCACACACACCTGAAACAAACAGAAAACTCGAGAGTGAACCAAACTAGCCTAGGAAGCATCTCTACTCTCCACTGATAATGTTGGGCCTGGGTTTGGGGTTTGTGTGTGTGGGCGTGAAGCTGCTTATGGAACAGTGACAAGCACACAGTGTCACTGAAGGATTCTTCTGCTACTTCCCAGATTATTAAAATTAGTTCTGCCCACCAGTGGAGGAAGAAAACCTCTTTTCCAGATGTTTTAAGGAGGATTGCAAATGGGTAGGGCCAAATAAGAGAATATGTCTGGAGACACCAAGATATAGGCCAATCAATTTTGGTTTTAACTAAACCAAATCGAGAAATGGATTTTCATCATTTGCATCAATAACTGCAATAGGTACAGCTCTTAACCTGTTTCTCACCTAATTCTGACTATTATCTTATTTTGAGTTAACATTTTTTAGGTTTTAAACAACTGTTTCTTCCTCAAAGAGAAAAGAGAACAAACTGGGCAATATCTGTGGCACATTTATGAAGCTGGTGAGGATGGAACTATTGCTCTCAGGCTCTGAGACCAAGTCTGTGGGCCACATTTTTTGAATCTATTGTTAAATCTATACCTTCCAGATAGAGGTGATTAAAGAATGAGCACTCTTTCCTAGATGAAAAGTTTATCAACATTGGTGGGTATTGATTAAAGATCACCATAATATTCATGCAAAATTGGAAGCCTACCCTGCATTATATATATACGTGTGTGTGTGTGTGTGTGTGTGTGTGTGTGTGTCTTTATGAAACTGGAGATCTGCTCCATTGTAAAAGAACTGGGCTTAAAAACTGAATTGGGCCTAATACTAATGCTTCTAGAGGTACATAACAGATAAATCCCCTCTGTTTTTGAGTTATTACATTTGATTTTGGAGAAAAAAAACATTGACACATTTACAAACTCAGTGTGCAGCCTCAGGACCTGAAATGTAGGTCTGATGAGGAATTCCGATGTAGTCATATGTCTGATAGCAATCTTCACTTACATTTCTATGAGAAAGCTTAATATGTTTTGTCTGAGAATCAGAGGCTGGTGCTGTTGTTGGTCCAGGGGAGGGAAGGGTGGGAGCAATGTCTCAGAAAAGGTTATGATGGAAATATGTGAGGTGGCCCAGTGCTGGGTGTGGATTCCTTTTAGCTAAGCCATGGGGCTGGAAATGAGGAGAGGTAGGAGAAGGGTGGGGAGGAGTGAAAAGTCCCATTGAATTGGACTTCCTCTGTAGGAAGTGAGAATCATCCACTTTCCCTGTACCTCTGTGAAGGACCTTTTCTGCGTGTAAAACTCTTTTCTGTTATAGAAATCTCAGACTTTAGGTTGCCGCTCATTAGTGGGTAATGAATTTAGTGGGTTATGACTAGCATCAAGAACATTTAAGAACACGTTTTTAAAAACAGAGTAGAATACAAACAGTCACTAGGGACCACATGCTCTGAGAATGAGTTTTGTTTGATAAAACTTTAGTTGTATTTATATTTGTATATTTATATTGGGCCATGGCAGAAAATATACTTTTTACTGTGTGTTTTACTCAAAACCGTTTGAGAACCATTGTGACTGGGCCTAGCTCACTTCCTTTCTGAGTCCCACCAGCCCTTAGTGGTTTATCAGTCCTTTTGCTTCATTGTCACTTATTGTTGCTACTTACTGAATGCTCCTCTAGTGCTTTCCTGTGTTATTAACTTCTCATGTCTATTTCTTTCTAATTGAATCTGAACTGTTTCAAAGCGGTGTACTTTAGGCTTCTTTGTATATTTTATGGTCTCTGAGGTGGTTCTGTACACTGTAGCAGTTGATAAATGTAGGTGGCTAATTATGTGCTTGACAAAATCAAGTCTGATCTAGGGATGCTTTTCTTTTCTTTTTTTTTCCCAACTTTTATTTTAAATACAGAAGGTACACATGCAGATTTGTTACATGGGAGTATTACGTGATGCCAAGGTTTAGAGTAAGGATCCTATCACCCAGGTAATGAGCATACTACCCAATAGGTAGTTTTTGAACCCCCATTGCCCACCCTCTGGTAATTCACAGTGCCTATTGGTCCCATTTTCATTTTCATGTGTGCCCAATATTTAGTTCCCACTTATAAATGAGAACATGCAGTATTGGATTTTCTGTTCCTGTGCTAATTTGCTTAGGATTATGGCCTCCAATTTTTCTTAATGTGTTCTCTGCCTCCACTAGAGGCTCACTTCTGTCCCCTTGTTACTGGCTCTCATAGTGCTTTGTAGTGCCTTTGTGATACTTAGTGGAGTTTGACTACAAATATTTATGTGCTAGGTGATTTGTTTCCTCCATCAGAGCATAGACTTCATTAGTGTAGACCAGGTCTGTTGAGCTCATTTGTACCTAGCACAATCCTTGGCACATGGTCGAAGCTCAATAAACATTTGTTGGCCAGCTGATTGACTAGTTGATGGGCGGAATGACATAACGAATGACCAGTCTTTGTTCTGGCAGAGGCAGCAGACCTTTTATTGCTTGCTGGCAGGAAGGTATTTTGCTAATGAACTTAGGATGAGAAGGAAAGACTAATAACTAATAATTTGAGGAAATTAAAACTTTGCGTGTGTGATATTGTCTTGTCCTTTTACTGCAATTATACTAGCAGTATATTATTTCGGTTCACTTGTGCCTAGCTATAGGAAAGGGCTCCTGTACAAGAACCAGGTAAGTGGATGACGTTTTTGCAATTTTTGAAAAATTGTTATGGAGAAAAGGGATTCTACTGTATAAGATTTAGTTTGTAACTTACACTAGACATCCTTTTTAGAACTTGGAAGTTGTTTCCTTCTTGACAGAATGAGAATCCTTTTTCCATTAGATAAATGAGAGCTGCAACTCTGTGAATTTCCTTTTCTTGGCTGACATATACTGCAGACCTGAGATTTGGGTTAAAATCCAGTAGGTCTTTTCAACATACATTTTGTTTTGGAATATTTATCTTTAGTTCTTTAGTCTTCTACAACTTGCTTTTTTATTGTTTGCTTTTAATTTTCTTTTGATTAGGGGCTTTCTGGTTTTATTACACTTATATCAGCATACTATAAAGGAAATGACATGTGTTGGCTTTGGAATTGGATAGACTTGGGTTCAAATTCTGAACAAATCAGCATTTTAATACTTCTTAGCTATGTGATTTTGGAAAAGAAACCTGTCTGTATCTTATTATTGTTGTCTGCAAAATCATATCAATACTACATTCCACATTGTTTTAATTATCGTCTGAAACATCACAGTATTTAGGACATTTTAGATACTCAGTAAATGTTAGTTCTCTTTCTATCCATTTATGATATGAAACTTTCAATCTGCTTTGGAAGGAGGTGGGTAGAACCCATGACAACAAAAGAGTTTGGTATGTTAATCTTATATTTTTTGTTTTTTTGAGAACCTGGGAAAATAATCTTTTTTCTCTAAATTACTTCATCTTCAAAATTCAGAAAATAATAATCACCATATATTACTTCAGACAATTATGTATTAATAATATTGATGTATACACTATTTGATACAGTTCATGTATTACCTTAAGGATAATTTCAAAAAGACACATGTTTATTTCTTTAAAAAGAGATAACCTGATATGCTGAGAACATCATTTCTGTTTTGATTATCAGGTTTTTGCATCAATAACTAAAAAATGTATAATTTTATTGGTACTTTAGTTTTAAGCTTATCATGTATTTATTGAGGAAATTTAAAAATCGCATTCTATGCCCTCCTAAGCAGTTACAGTGTTTATAGAGAAGTATGAAATAGATTACTGCTTCAGCTTTAGATACATAATTCTAAGGACATAGGTAGTGCTTTTAGTAGTATAATACTAAGATTTCAATACCAGCCAAATAGAACTGGTTAGGGAGGTACACAGGCTTCCGGCAGAACCAGCTATCAGAAATCAGCCAAAGATCTGGGATCTAGGAGGTTGATAATCTGGGAATGAGAAACCAGTTCTTGATGTTACTTCCAGGCAGGCAGGAGTTCAAAATACAAAGGATGAAGGTCATTCAAAATATACCATAAACAGGAACGTAGACATGAAAGGAACAGAGTATTTTTCTCTAGTTTCCTTTATACTTGTTGAACTCTCTATACAATCTGAAACTGAGTTTGAAGGTGTGTTCTGGAAGTAATTGAAATGTAGGGAATTCTGCTACTGTATTCATGGTTCAAGTGACACGTGAGACCTTGTATGACATGTGAGACCATTATATAATGCTTTTTTTCTCCCACCATGATTCCTGGAATTATTATGTTAATTAGTAACTTGAATATTTTAATCATTAAGTTAACAAAGCTTTAATAAATTTCAGATATTTTGAAAGATGCTGGAAATAAAAGATGTGTCCTACCTTTGAAAAGTTTACAGTCCTTTGGCGAGAAGAACACGGGAAAAAATTGATAAGCAAATGATGAGTGCTTGTGGGGTTAGGTCCGGAGTGTTATGGCAGTAGAGAAAGTGCTGCATCAATTTGTACTTCATCAAACGATGATAAACCCACTATTACCTTTAACCCTGCAACACAAACCCTGACTTGACAGAGGCAGAATGAAGAATTTATTTTCTTCAAAGCCAGTTTTGGCTAACATAAAACTGTAGTTATTTGTTAAAGTCATGAGGTAACTGTAGAGATGGTTCAAGAAAAGAGTGTTTTGCCTTTGAAGCTTGCATATTTTTTCTCTTTCAGTTAGCCATTTCAAGTAGAATACTTTTTCATACACTTGCTCAAGAATTTCAGGTTTATGCACATTCATTGTAAGCATTCTTAGCCAAATGAAAAAACGCCTCTATTCATCATTCCTTGAATGAGAATAGATAATTTCTTTTGGCTTCTAGAAAGCAGAATATTAGAAGTAGAAGAGAAAAAAAATTCCTTTCCTTATTTTACAAAGATGGTATGGTTTTATTTTTAGAATCCATACATTTTTGAGGAATTGAGTAGGTCGCAAACTGGGAAAAAGTTTCTCCTTTTACTTTTTTGTGGAACTATATGATTGTATTTTCTGTGCTACCACTTCAAGATGTTTCACTTTTGTTATTTGCAACATGTGTCAGTTCAATATTTTGGGAAAATGTTGTATTCAGAAGAGAGACAGCTACTGCATGCTTTAACAATTGTGGATGTGAACAGTGAACAGTTTGCATGATAACCTCAGAGAGCTGTTAAAGTTAGGAAAATGATAGCATGTCAATAAGCTCGAGTTATCTATTTGAAAGTCTATCTGTTTCTGATTTGCTTTTAGTATATAAGAATCTGGCTACTGAAGTTGCCCTACATTTCCCAGCACCTAGGGATCTGTCTTTGGCAGTCAGCTGCCCTGCAGGACTTGGCTAGGAGCCAGGCCACAAGAAAAGGCAGTATGGAAGTGGAGTGAGGAGAATTAGTTAAGCTTTTAATTAATTCACCCTTTCCTGTTATAGGGTTGTATAGAGAATCACTCTTCAGTTGTATTTCAAACACTCGAACTCAGCCACATATTGGCAGTAAACAATAAGCATGAAATAGCATGCTAATCTTTAAGGATGACAGCATAGACATATATAGCAAAGCTTCACAGAGATACTCAGCAGACCCAGGGGCCCGGAAGAATTTGTATAGAGATAGAGGGCTCTGAGGCATGTCAAGGCACTGGGAAGTCTACTTCAACTGGTATAGCCACCTTTCTGGGTCTGGAAGGCACAGATGATGTTTATTGAAGTAGTAAGACATTGGAACACATTCAGCTGACACATGTGCACATAACTAACCTGGATACATTTAGACATGCTCAGTTTACACTTGTAAACTATTACCTTTGTGAGTTCCTTAGTCTGGGTGTGTACTCTGTACCACTCCTCACTTACATTTCCTAATTCTTACAGATCACAATTTTGGGTAGTCATACACCAAAGTGGCCACTGTTACTGAAGTCAATTTTTAAAAAGTAAGAATGCATATTGTTATCATATAACAAGAAGTCCTGAATGAGCACGAATCAAGTTGGTTAATCCAATATGGAAGGAACATTTTATCCACTGAAGAAAAGGAAGCAAGTAGCCTATTGCCTAGTGCAATATGAAGCATGATCTACAGAGTAGTATGGGTCATCTGAGTCTCAGAACCTTCAATAAGGCAGACCAGTGTAGGTAGTAAAGGCGGAAGAGTCAGGGATGTGGTTGGCAGCTAAGTCAGCTGCTGGTGATTTCTGTATTCTGTGGAGAGGCTGAGGAGCATGTGTGTGTAATAAAGATAATTTGATCTTTATTTATTGTCTAGGGGATTTTGTAGAGATTAAGCATGATATAAAAAGTGATAAAAGTTGACTTCTTAGGTTATATTTTTTGAATACAAATGATAGGATTTTAACAGCTTTGGTGTTTTCTTAAAAAGTCTGTCTCCATATTGTCAAAAGTAAACAACCTTCTTCTTTCCTTCCTTCTCTTCTTTCTCCTTTCCTTTCCCTTCTGTACATCCTACTGCTATACATCATACCGCTCTACATCCTGTTCTGGATGTCCCCCTTAAATCTCTTTTCCTTCTTAACATAGATTTTATCTGAAATCCATTTTACATTACAGTGGATATTTAAATTTTACTTATATAGCAAAATTTTAATAGCTAAAATGTTTCTGTGAAAATATAAATTGAAAGTGATTCTTTTTGTTTTTCACGGTAACATTTTGATTTTTTATATTACTTAGTATATGTAGTAAGCACATGGGTAAGCTGAAAAGTTTCAAATTCATCCTGTGAGAAGAACCCTAGAAAAAGAGAGTTAGTGAGCAATAACAAAAGATGTTGGATTTATTGTGTCCTATATTCTGCAGGACAGTAGCTAAGACTTTGTAAAAAGGCTTCCATAGAATAACCAAATGTTACAGTCAAAAGAAGCTTGAAAGATGAATTTAGTTCAATCTTCTCATGTTATAGGAAAAAAAGGTGATGTGACTTATCTTTGATCACACAACAAATTAGCAACATAGTTAGTACTGGATGGACTTCTGGTAGAATGAGTCTTTATTAAGTGTCTTTTCTGCAAACAATGACCTCACAAGAAATTAGGATAACATAAAAGCAAAATAGATTGTTACACATATTAAACACTATATCTATACCTCTGTCTGACTTAGTTTCAAAGCAGTTTTTCATTTTGCTGACTGTGAGGCTGAACTCTAAGGGACCGTGGCAAGGAAATAGTCTATTCTGTCTGGGTAGCGTAATGAGGACGGGGCAGCCGTTGAGTGTGTCTCTGTCCCTGAAGCTGTCACGTCCCTATTGCCTCATCTTGCCTTATTGACCTCTTGACTAGAAGATAATTCTTAATGACCTTCCTCATCCTCCAGAGTAGAAACCTGGAGAGTGACATGAATCATAATGCAGGGGGGTTGTGTTGAGGTTGGGAACGAAGAGGGACAAGTGTGGATGGGGAGTGGGGTGGGTGAGGTCTGCGTACATCAGGGCTTGGGGTCAAGAGAATGGAAGGTCCGAAGGGTGGGGAGATGGTTTCTAGACCTTGTCTTAGTCATAAAAAGGTCTAGTTGCTTCTGTTCCATTCTCCATAGTTTAAATGTATCCTGACAGAAGTAACTGTGCATGGTGCCTCATGATGTTTGTCCCTGAATACCATATGTTTTAGATTCGGGAACCAAATGCTCTCTTTTCTTATAATTGACTGGCTTGTACCCCATTCTGTATGCTTTTTGTTTGTTTGATCACTTTTCTAGTGTTGGCAAAGGCCATTGGATCTATACAATTTACAATAATATTATGAATAAATAAACTGATTTTGGGAAACACCTGGTAAACTTGGGAACATACGAAATTCTAAGAACACTCATCTGATACTTAAGTGCTTGAGTGTTATAGTTTTTAAATCTTGAAGTTATTTTCATTAAAATTATACATTTGTTATAGAAAATACAGAAATGATAGAAGAATATTTGTAAAATATAAGGAACTCAAAGTCTGCTAACATTTTGGAGTTGTTTATTTGTTTCTTCTTGTCTCTTTTTTTCTTTTTTTTTTCTTGAGACAGAGAGATGGGGTCTTGCTCTGTCACCCAGGTGGAGTACAGTGGCACAATCCTGGCTCACTGCAACCTCTGCCTTCTGGGTTCAAGTGATTCTCTTGCCTCAGCCTCTGGAGTAGCTGGGATTGCAGGTGTGTGTCATGACACCTGGCTAATTTTTGTAGTTCTTATTTTTTTTTAAGAGATGGAGTTGTGCCATGTTGGCCAAGCTGGTCTCGAACTCTTGACCTGATATGATCTGGCCACCTCGGCCTCCCAAAGTGCTGGAATTACGGGAGTGAGCCACCTTGCCTGATCTCTTCTTGTATCTTTTCTATCTACTTATTTTTCCAGGTTTGTATATATACATACATTTGTAGTTTGCTTTCCCCCCACCCTTAGGTCAGGATTCCTGGTAATAGACTCCAGGTAGCAGGCAGTTTTCTTTATTATGGCAACATCATATTCTATTGTGAGGTTATACCATAATTAGCCTATTTTTGTTGTTGTTTTGTTTTATTTTGGTGGAGGGGCATCTTGCTGTGTTTCCCAGGCTGGCCTTGAACTCTTGGACTGAAATGATCCTCATGCCTCAGCCTTCCTAGTAGCTGGGACAACAGGTGCCTGCCCCGTTGTTTTTCTCTTATTGGACCCTTAGGTTAATGACAAGTTTTGGTATTAGAAATGTTGTTATAGTATACTTCTTGATAAATATGACTTCTGAGTTTGGATTCTTTTCTTGGCATAGATCGTGGTAATGGATTTATAGGGTCTTGTTTTACGTTGTCAAATTACTTTCCAAAAATGTAACGGTTTACACTCTGCATAGGACATCTGAAGCTCTGTATGTCAAGCCTCCCTTTTACTTCTTCTTCTGGTAAGAGTACCTGTCCTGTTTTGATTTATCTCATCCCAGTGATGGGATTTTGGGGCCTCAGGGTGCTGCCAGGCAGTAACATGCCTTCCTAGATCTTAGCGATTAATATAATGGGTACATGTGATCCAAACTAGGCCAACCAGACTTCTTCCTTTGAGATTTTATGTTCTGAAGCTTGAGATGTTCTGTCCTCTGGGGTTCCTAAGCTCTGATAATGTCACTTGGTGGTGTCTGCTGCTGGGATGCCTGACTTAGGGAGGAAACTCTGCAACTGGAGAGAAGGAGGAAAATGTAAAGAGAAGTTGAGACGAGACACTGTGGGTTGGGATTGGGGGACAAAAGAAGAGGAAAAGGAGGTGAGAGAATAGGGGAACAAGAAGAGGGGAGAAGGGAATGGGGGAAAGAAGTAGAACAAAAGAGAGAGGAGAGAGTTGAGTTTTTCTATCCAGTTATTCCTGAGGTCAGTGGCATCCATATTCTTTCAGTTCCTTGTGCCAATAAATTCTTTCATGTGATTATGTTAATTTAAACATAATTTCTATGGCTTGTCTCTGAAAGAGTCCTACTTTGCATTCCCACTTTTTTCTATAGTTTCAGTTGAAATTAAAAATCTACAGTATAAATTCCCCACTTGACCTTGTACCCATACCAAGTATTAATCATAATCAGCATCAGTATTAATCACAATGGATAGCCATGCTGGAACTCAAAATGTTAAGTTGGTTGTAGGTCGCTTGAACCAAGATTAGTGACAACTTTAACCAGAAATAAATATATTTTAAATTGATATATGAGGTGTTGAATGAGTATTAAAGGTTTACTGGACATTTATTCTTCACCTTAAATTTAATATGATAGGTTTTTATTATTATTATTATTATTACTATTATACTTTAAGTTCTAGGGTACATGTGCATAACGTGCAGGTTTGTTACATATGTATACTTGTGCCATGTTGCTGTGCTGCACCCATCAACTCGTCAGCACCCATCAACTCGTCATTTACATCAGGTATAACTCCCAATGCAATCCCTCCCCCATACCCCTTTCCCCTCCCCCCTCCCCCCTCCCCATGATAGGCCCCAGTGTGTGATGTTCCCCTTCCTGAGTCCAAGTGATCTTATTGTTCAGTTCCCACCTATGAGTGAGAACATGCGGTGTTTGGTTTTCTGTTCTTGTGATAGTTTGCTAAGAATGATGGTTTCCAGCTGCATCCATGTCCCTACAAAGGACACAAACTCATCCTTTTTGATGGCTGCATAGTATTCCATGGTGTATATGTGCCACATTTTCTTAATCCAATCTGTCACTGATGGACATTTGGGTTGATTCCAAGTCTTTGCTATTGTGAATAGTGCTGCAATAAACATGCGTGTGCATGTGTCTTTATAGCAGCATGATTTATAATCCTTTGGGTATATACCCAGTAATGGGATGGCTGGGTCATATGGTACATCTAGTTCTAGATCCTTGAGGAATCGCCATACTGTTTTCCATAATGGTTAAACTAGTTTACAACCCACCAACAGTGTAAAAGTGTTCCTATTTCTCCACATCCTTTCCAGCACCTGTTGTTTCCTGACTTTTTAATGATCGCCATTCTAACTGGTGTGAGATGGTATCTCATTGTGGTTTTGATTTGCATTTCTCTGATGGCCAGTGATGATGAGCATTTTTTCATGTGTCTGTTGGCTGTATGAATGTCTTCTTTTGAGAAATGTCTGTTCATATCCTTTGCCCACTTTTTGATGGGGTTGTTTGTTTTTTTCTTGTAAATTTGTTTGAGTTCTTTGTAGGTTCTGGATATTAGCCCTTTGTCAGATGAATAGATTGCAAAAATTTTCTCCCATTCTGTAGGTTGCCTGTTCACTCTGATGGTAGTTTCTTTTGCTGTGCAGAAGCTCTTTAGTTTAATTAGATCCCATTTGTCAATTTTGGCTTTTGCTGCCATTGCTTTTGGTGTTTTAGACATGAAGTCTTTGCCCATGCCTATGTCCTGAATGGTACTACCTAGGTTTTCCTCTAGGATTTTTATGGTATTAGGTCTAACATTTAAGTCTCTACTCCATCTTGAATTAATTTTCGTATAAGGAGTAAGGAAAGGATCCAGTTTCAGCTTTCTACTTACGGCTAGCCAATTTTCCCAGCACCATTTATTAAATAGGGAATCCTTTCCCCATTTCTTGTTTCTCTCAGGTTTGTCAAAGATCAGCTGGCTGTAGATGTGGGGTATTATTTCTGAGGACTCTGTTCTGTTCCATTGGTCTATATCTCTGTTTTGGTACCAGTACCATGCTGTTTTGGTTACTGTAGCCTTGTAGTAGAGTTTGAAGTCGGGTAGCGTGATGCCTCCAGCTTTGTTCTTTTGATTTAGGATTGTCTTGGAGATGCGGGCTCTTTTTTGGTTCCATATGAACTTTAAAGCAGTTTTTTCCAATTCTGTGAAGAAACTCATTGGTAGCTTGATGGGGATGGCATTGAATCTATAAATTACCTTGGGCAGTATGGCCATTTTCACGATATTGATTCTTCCTATCCATGAGCATGGTATGTTCTTCCATTGGTTTGTGTCCTCTTTTATTTCACTGAGCAGTGGTTTGTAGTTCTCCTTGAAGAGGTCCTTTACATCCCTTGGAAGTTGGATTCCTAGGTATTTTATTCTCTTTGAAGCAATTGTGAATGGAAGCTCATTCCTGATTTGGCTCTGTGTTTGTCTGTTACTGGTGTATAAGAATGCTTGTGATTTTTGCACATTAATTTTGTATCCTGAGACTTTGCTGAAGTTGCTTATCAGCTTAAGGAGATTTTGGGCTGAGACAATGGGGTTTTCTAAATATACAATCATGTCATCTGCAAACAGGGACAATTTGACTTCTTCTTTTCCTAACTGAATACCCTTGATTTCTTTCTCTTGCCTAATTGCCCTAGCCAGAACTTCCAACATTATGTTGAATAGGAGTGGTGAGAGAGGGCATCCCTGTCTTGTGCCAGTTTTCAAAGGGAATTTTTCCAGTTTTTGCCCATTCAGTATGATATTGGCTGTGGGTTTGTCATAAATAGCTCTTATTATTTTGAGGTACGTTCCATCAATACCGAATTTATTGAGCGTTTTTAGCATGAAGGGCTGTTGAATTTTGTCAAAAGCCTTTTCTGCATCTATTGAGATAATCATGTGGTTCTTGTCTTTGGTTCTGTTTATATGCTGGATTACGTTTATTGATTTGCGAATGTTGAACCAGCCTTGCATCCCAGGGATGAAGCCCACTTGATCATGGTGGATAAGCTTTTTGATGTGTTGCTGAATCCGGTTAGCCAGTATTTTATTGAGGATTTTTGCATCGATGTTCATCAGGGATATTGGTCTAAAATTCTCTTTTTTTGTTGTGTCTCTGCCAGGCTTTGGTATCAGGATGATATTGGCTTCATAAAATCAGTTAGGGAGGATTCCCTCTTTTTCTATTGATTGGAATAGTTTCAGAAGGAATGGTACCAACTCCTCCTTGTACCTCTGGTAGAATTCAGCTATGAATCCATCTGGTCCTGGACTTTTTTTGGTTGGTAGGCTATTAATTATTGCCTCAATTTCAGAGCCTGCTATTGGTCTATTCAGGGATTCAACTTCTTCCTGGTTTAGTCTTGGAAGAGTGTAAGTGTCCAGGAAATTATCCATTTCTTCTAGATTTTCCAGTTTATTTGCGTAGAGGTGTTTATAGTATTCTCTGATGGTAGTTTGTATTTCTGTGGGGTCGGTGGTGATATCCCCTTTATCATTTTTAATTGCGTCGATTTGATTCCTCTCTCTTTTCTTCTTTATTAGTCTTGCTAGTGGTCTGTCAATTTTGTTGATCTTTTCAAAAAACCAACTCCTGGATTCATTGATTTTTTAGAGGGTTTTTTGTGTCTCTATCTCCTTCAGTTCTGCTCCGATCTTAGTTATTTCTTGCCTTCTGCTAGCTTTCGAATGTGTTTGCTCTTGCTTCTCTAGTTCTTTTAATTGCGATGTTAGAGTGTCAATTTTAGATCTTTCCAGCTTTCTCTTGTGGGCATTTAGTGCTATAAATTTCCCTCTACACACTGCTTTAAATGTGTCCCAGAGATTCTGGTATGTTGTATCTTTGTTCTCATTGGTTTCAAAGAACATCTTTATTTCTGCCTTCATTTCGTTATGTACCCAGTAGTCATTCAGGAGCAGGTTGTTCAATTTCCATGTAGTTGAGCGGTTTTGATTGAGTTTCTTAGTCCTGAGTTCTAGTTTGATTGCACTGTGGTCTGAGAGACAGTTTGTTATAATTTCTGTTCTTGTACATTTGCTGAGGAGTGCTTTACTTCCAATTACGTGGTCAATTTTGGAGTAAGTACGATGTGGTGCTGAGAAGAATGTATATTCTGTTGATTTGGGGTGGAGAGTTCTATAGATGTCTATTAGGTCTGCTTGCTGCAGAGATGAGTTCAATTCCTGGATATCCTTGTTAACTTTCTGTCTTGTTGATCTGTCTAATGTTGACAGTGGAGTGTTGAAGTCTCCCATTATTATTGTATGGGAGTCTAAGTCTCTTTGTAAGTCTCTAAGGACTTGCTTTATGAATCTGGGTGCTCCTGTATTGGGTGCATATATATTTAGGATAGTTAGCTCTTCCTGTTGAATTGATCCCTTTACCATTATGTAATGGCCTTCTTTGTCTCTTTTGATCTTTGATGGTTTAAAGTCTGTTTTATCAGAGACTAGTATTGCAACCCCCGCTTTTTTTTGTTCTCCATTTGCTTGGTAAATCTTCCTCCATCCCTTTATTTTGAGCCTATGTATGTCTCTGCGTGTGAGATGGGTCTCCTGAATACAGCAGACAGATGGGTCTTGACTCTTTATCCAGTTTGCCAGTCTGTGTCTTTTAATTGGAGCATTTAGTCCATTTACATTTAAGGTTAATATTGTCATGTGTGAACTTGTTCCTGCCATTATGATATTAACTGGTTATTTTGCTCGTTAGTTGATGCAGTTTCTTCCTAGTCTGGATGGTCTTTACATTTTCGCATGTCTTTGCAATGGCTGGTACCGGTTGTTCCTTTCCATGTTTAGAGCTTCCTTCAGGGTCTCTTGTAAGGCAGGCCTAGTAGTGACAAAATCTCTAAGCATTTGCTTATCTGTAAAGGATTTTATTTCTCTTTCACTATGAAACTTAGTTTGGCTGGATATGAAATTCTGGGTTTAAAATTCTTTTCTTTAAGAATGTTGAATATTGGCCCCCACTCTCTTCTGGCTTGTAGAGTTTCTGCCGAGAGATCTGCTGTTAGTCTGATGGGCTTCTCTTTGTGGGTAACCCGACCTTTCTCTCTGGCTGCCCTTAAGTTTTTTTCCTTCATTTCAACTTTGGTGAATCTGGCAATTATGTGTCTTGGAGTTGCTCTTCTCGAGGAGTATCTTTGTGGCGTTCTCTGTATTTCCTGGATTTGAATGTTGGCCTGCCCTACTAGGTTGGGGAAGTTCTCCTGGATGATATCCTGAAGAGTGTTTTCCAACTTGGTTCCATTTTCCCCCTCACTTTCAGGCACCCCAATCAGACGTAGATTTGGTCTTTTTACATAATCCCATACTTCTTGCAGGCTTTGTTCATTTCTTTTTCTTCTTTTTTCTTTTGGTTTCTCTTTTCGCTTCATTTCATTCATTTGATCCTCGATCGCTGATACTCTTTCTTCCAGTTGATCGAGTGGGTTACTGAAGCTTGTGCATTTGTCACGTATTTCTCGTGTCATGGTTTTCATCTCTTTCATTTCGTTTATGACCTTCTCTGCATTAATTACTCTAGCCATCAATTCTTCCACTTTTTTTTCAAGATTTTTAGTTTCTTTGCGCTGGGTACATAATTCCTCCTTTAGCTCTGAGAAATTTGATGGACTGAAGCCTTCTTCTCTCATCTCATCAAAGTCATTCTCCGTCCAGCTTTAATCTGTTGCTGGCGATGAGCTGCGCTCCTTTGCCGGGGGAGATGCGCTCTTATTTCTTGAATTTCCAGCTCTTCTGCCCTGCTTTTTCCCCATCTTTGTGGTTTTATCTGCCTCTGGTCTTTGATGATGGTGATGTACTGATGGGGTTTTGGTGTAGGTGTCCTTCCTGTTTGATAGTTTTCCTTCTAACAGTCAGGACCCTCAGCTGTAGGTGTGTTGGAGATTGCTTGAGGTCCACTCCAGACCCTGTTTGCCTGGGTATCAGCAGCAGAGGCTGCAGAAGATAGAATGTTTCTGAACAGCGAGTGTACCTGTCTGATTCTTGCTTTGGAAGCTTCCTCTCAGGGGTGTACTCCACCCTGTGAGGTGTGGGGTGTCAGACTGCCCCTAGTGGGGGATGTCTCCCAGTTAGGCTACTCAGGGGTCAGGGACCCACTTGAGCAGCAGTCTGTCCCTTCTCAGATCTCAACCTCCGTGTTGGGAGATCCACTGCTCTCTTCAAAGCTGTCAGACAGAGTCGTTTGCGTCTGCAGAGGCTTCTGCTCTGTTTGTTATTGTTTACTGTGCCCTGTCCCCAGAGGTGGAGTCTACAGAGACAGGCAGGTTTCCTTGAGCTGCTGTGAGGTCCACCCAGTTGGAGCTTCCCAGCAGCTTTGTTTACCTACTTAAGCCTCAGCAATGGCGGGCGCCCCTCCCCCAGCCTCGCTGCTGCCTTGCCGGTAGATCACAGACTGCTGTGCTAGCAATGAGGGAGGCTCCGTGGGCGTGGGACCCTCCCGGCCAGGTGTGGGATATGATCTCCTAGTGTGCCTGTTTGCTTAAAGCGCAGTATTGGGGTGAGAGTTACCCGATTTTCCAGGTGTTGTGTGTCTCAGTTCCCCTGGCTAGGAAAAGGGATTCCCTTCCCCCTTGAGCTTCCCAGGTGAGGCGATGCCTCGCCCTGCTTCAGCTCTCACTGGTCGGGCTGCAGCAGCTGACCAGCACCGATCGTCAGGCACTCCCCAGTGAGATGAACCCAGTACCTCAGTTGAAAATGCAGAAATCACCGGTCTTCTGTGTTGCTCCCGCTGGGAGTTGGAGACTGGAGCTGTTCCTATTTGGCCATCTTGCTCCGCCCCAATATGATAGGTTTGTAACTCTTTTTCTGTCTTTTCAATATTCTCTAAACCATTTATTTCTAGGTAGAAAGACTCCAGAAAAAGTTCAATTTTTGCTATTATTGGATTCTTGGTTTGCTCACAAAAAAGAAAATCTTATATTTATATCCTTCTAGAGCATCCTAGAAATATGCTAGCTTTTTGTAATGTTTGGATTTTATCTGGGACCGTATTGGAGGATATGTTGCACTTACTCCAGGTTTCTTGATATGCACCAAAGTGGTTTTGTTGCTATTTGCCATTGATTTGAGCAATACTATTAATAAAAGTCCTTCACCATAGAGTAAATGTGAGATGGTCTCTGGGAAAAAAGCAGAGGGAAGGGGTGTCTGGGTTAAAATGGTAGGATTCTCAAAGCTGTTAAAGTACTAATTTGCATTATCAATTGTCCAAATGGGACTGCAAAAGGCAGCATTTTCAAAACAGGGTTTTAAACACCTTTTTCACTTAACATTTCACCAGGTATGTGTTCAGTCCTGGAAATAGAGCAGTGAAAAAGATAAAACGTTGCTTTGCTCTCACAGAATTTGTACAGCTTACAGTCAGTCATTTGCCATGCTGGAACATCAGTACAAATGAGCGCCCATATCATATTAAATATAATCATAAATATCACATAGCAACATAAATACTTAAAAGCTATACATTAAACTAACTGATTGTTAAAATGTGTTGCATGCTCTTCCCTTGAGTGGTATATCTGCAAAGTGATCTGGAAGGCCAAGATTTCATTTAGAATTTGCATTATTTGGAGTTTTGTGCCCTGATGACAGAACGCACTTGCTTCTGGCTCCCTGTTTGTGAGCTCCTTTCTCACTTATCTTCCCACCCCAAGAAAGTTTTGCATGGATATTGGGGATATCGCAACCCCTACTTCCAGGGTCTACCTCCTGGGCACCCTTCCCCTTACATCCTTTGGGTGTAGAAACTGTGGAGGGGTGAGATACATTCCAAGTGAGTACACCTCTTTGGCCCCTCTAAGCTTCTGCTAAAGTGTGAGCCCTGAGGAAGCCAGGGCACCAAGGGTTGTGGGGAGGACTCAGGGTGGGGGCCCTAGCTATTGGGTTCTAAGGATAGTATTGTTTATTACCTATGATTAGCTTGTGTTCTGTGGAACACACTTTGGAAACATGGTTTACTGGTTGTGAAAACAAGGACAACCTTGAGAAGACTAGATGTAGAATTTTTGTTTAAACATAGTTAGTATTGCCTTTTGTGACAGGATGCCAATTAAAATATTGGAAGAGTTACCATAAAAGGCTGGAATTGTATTAGATGAACAAGCCACTTTCCCAGAAGTCAGATTTGAACTGTGATGGTTAATATTGAGTGTCAACTTGATTGGATTGAAGGATGCAAAGTATTGTTCCGGGGTGTGTCTGTGTGTGTGTTGCCAAAGGAGATTAACATTTGAGTCAGTGGGCTGGGAAAGGCAGACCCACCCTTAATCTGGGTGGGCACCATCCAATCAGTTGCCAGTGTGGCTAGAATAAAGCAGGAATGGACAGAGCAGACCTGCTGAGTCTTCTGGCCTCCATCTTTCTCCCGTGCTGGATGCTTCTTGCCCTTGAACATCAGACTCCAAGTTCTTCAACTTTTGGACTCTTGGACCTACACCAGTGGTTTGCCAGGGGCTTTCTGGCCTCAGGCCACATACTGAAGGCTGCACTTCAGCTTCCCTACTGCCTCCCTACTTGTGAGGTTTTGGGACTTAGAGTGGTTCTCCTTATTCCTCAGCGTGCAGACAGCCGATTGTGGGACTTCACATTGTGATTGTGTGAATCAATACTCCTTAATAAAATCCCCTTCATATATACATCTATCCTATTAGTCCTGTCCCTCTGGAGAACCCTGACTAATACATGAACTATAACATATTTTGTCTTAAACCTGGAAGTAATTGGCACAGGTTTCTTAGTACCAAAGACCTAACCAGAGCACTGGCATTTGGCTCTGTTAGTGCAGTCTAGTCCTCGCTCAGTGTTTGAAAAATAGGCAGCACTTATTAGTCAGATGAAGTAATGGCAAATAGCAGACAAAAGACGGAAAATGCAAACAGAATGTAGAAGAACTATAAAAGCATAGTCAGTGGTGGTCAGACGATACATAGGAATAAACAACCTTACATCCCTAATCCTTGCTCCATACAAGTGTATAGAAGCTCCACAAGTCTCCATAGATTTAAATGGTGAAATTATTTTTGCAATACTCTTTATTTTTTAAATGGAAATGTGATGCAATAGATATTTTTACATGCTTAAAATGAAAAAAAAGGAAATTGCTTTGAGATAATAGCTTCTGTTGTAATATTCACTTATATGAAATACTGAACAGGGGTATTGATATATTTGTTTAAGAGTTGCTGAAAACTTCAAGATTAATGGCATTCACTAACAAAAGAGTGTTCATTTTATACTTAAAATCCTGTGCAGCATGTCTTGTCTTCTTTTTTAAAGGAGGCTGTGCTGTGCTTTTTCAGAATCATTTTACTACCACCATGTAGAGTCCCAGGAAGACTTTGGGAGACAAGAGCCTATATCTTTCTTGATGGATGTACTAGGAATAACAAAAATCACTCCCTGATCAGAATTCCTTTGAACACTTGATGGGAGAATCCTTCCTGCCCATTGACTCATGGGCCTTTTGAGGCTGGAGCAGTGTTTGCTGAATCATTCCTGAACTGGCTGGATCATTCATTGCTTATTGGACCTGATTAAATTCTCTTTTGTTTTCTTCAGAATATGTTGCAGACATTTTCTGAAAGTGTTTTGTCATCTTATTGTGACAAAATATTTATTTGCCAGTATATTTAGTGGATGAGGAGGGAGAATAATGAGTGTGTTGGTATTATGTATGCACCATGAATTTCAGTTGCTGACAGACGTCGTCTATGACAATATTGTGCTACAGGTTTCTTTATTCTTTGCAGTCGAGGTTCAGAAACATGAATGAAACTTGATTGCACAATATCTCCTCATAGAAATTATAAGGAGAATGGCATGCCCTGACAGTGCTTATTTACACAGAACACCCTAGTTCACTGTTTCCCCTCTGGCTTTTCTTAAGCAATTTATTCACAACAGTTTTAAATTTAAAAATCAATATTTCTAATAAAATGGTTTTACACTTTTCATCTTTATGTATGGACATGTATTGGAAGGGAATCCAGATGAGTTTAAGAGTAAAGATGACACTATTAATAAAAACCAGTCTAGGAAAGTCTATGAAAACTAGCTATTGTTGTTTCTATTTCAACACTAAAGTATATGTGAATGGAATATAGTGTAACTTTTCATTCATTAACTAGGCATTAAGTAGTAAAATTGGCTTCAGGCAAAAAAGTAAATCAATTGTGGTCAAATTAAAAAATGCATTTGGTAGTTTAAAAATATTTTAAAGAGTTTACTCTTTTAAAATAAGTACTGAGTCCTTGTCATTGATGGTGTGCTTCAGTAGAACACATGTAGAGAAATTTTACTTTGGGGTTCAAGGATTTGTAAAATTTCTTGAACTTGCTCAAAATGCTTATATGAAACATTACCTAAATTATTCTCCATTAATTTGGGGAAGCGGGATGATGTGTTTTTAGAGCTTGTGTTAAGTCCTTTTTAAAAGGCATTAATTAATCCCACCCAGAAGGGAAGAGTCCTCACAACTCAATCACCTCCAAAATCTTTACCTCTTAATACTATCACACTGGTGATTAAGTTTCAACA
Organism: Macaca nemestrina; assembly: GCF_043159975.1. Lineage (NCBI taxonomy): Eukaryota > Metazoa > Chordata > Mammalia > Primates > Cercopithecidae > Macaca > Macaca nemestrina. The sequence goes on along the minus strand of NC_092127.1, from coordinate 43,093,210 downwards.
TGAATTTTGGAGGAGACATAAACATTCAAACCTTAGCATATACTGTATATGTTATTCTGCACCTTGCCTTTTTAAAGAATATCCTAGTGATGTTTCCAAAGATGCCTGTAGAAAACACCCTCATCCCTCTCTCCTCTACCTCATTCTCTTCTTTTTCTCCTCCTCTTCCTTCTTCTTCCTCTTCCTCTTCTTTCTCTTCCTCCTCCTTTTCTTTTTACTTCCTTCACCTTCACCTTTCTTCTTCTCTTTCTCCCCTCCCCCGCCCTCTCCTCCTCCTCCTTCTGCTCCTCCTCCTCCTTCTCCTCCTCCTCCCCTTCTTCTTTCCTCCTCCTCCTCCTTCTTCTTATCCTTCTTTTTCTTCTTCTCTTTTTACTGCTGCATAATATTCCACTGTATAATGTAATCCAATATATTTAACAAATTATCCATCAATGGATAGCTGTATTGTTTCCTTTTTTTGTCTTCTACTAAAATGTTGTAATGAGAAACTACATGTGTATGTAATTTTATATTACTGCAGGTATATTTATAGCATATGTATTTATATAAGATTAAAAACAAAAGAATGCAAATTCATAGCCTTTGCTTCAGCAGTTTTTGAAACCGACAGCAAATTATTGTTTTATTTTGGAAGGGATTAGGATGTCATAACAAAAACAACAGTATAATTAAGATGATCTAGCCTAAATATTTTCAAAATGTGCCCTACAGAAACCGGGGGACTCTACGATAATTTCAGGCAATTGAAGAGGTCAAATTATTTCATACCGGTACTAAAACATCATTTTATTTTATCACAGCTGACATTTGCATAAATGATGCAAAAATAATAGTGGGTAAAACTTTGTGCAGACTGGTACAAATCAACCAGTGGGAGCAAACTGTACTGGTAACCATTGACTTCTTCACTGCCATGCAATCATATTTTTTGAAAAGTAAGTTTCAATTAAGAATATCTAATGAAACAGAAAAAATATCTTAACTACATTGAACATCAACACCAAGTCTACTTTAGAAAATATGTTGTGTGATCAACATACCAGAATCTCTGGGACACATTTAAAGCAGTGTGTAGAGGGAAATTTATAGCACTAAATGCCCACAAGAGAAAGTAGGAAAAAATCCAAAATCAGCACCCTAATATCACAATTAAAAGAACTAGAGAAGCAAGAGCAAACAAATTCAAAAGCTAGCAGAAGGCAAGAAATAACTAAGATCAGAGCAGAACTGAAGGAGATAGAGACACAAAAATCCCTTCAAAAAATCAATGAGTCTAGGAACTGGTTTTTTGAAAAGATCAGCAAAATAGACCGCTAGCAAGACTAATAAAGAAGAAAAGAGAGAAGAATCAAATAGACACAATAAAAAGTGATAAAGGGGATATTACCACCGATCCCACAGAAATACAAACTACCATCAGAGAATACTATTAACACCTCTATGTAAATAAACTAGAAAATCTAGAAGAAATGGATAAATTCCTGAACACATACACCCTCCCAAGACTAAACCAGGAAGAAGTTGAATCTCTGAATAGACCAATAACAGGTTCTGAAATTGAGGCAATAATTAATAAGCTACCGACCAAAAAAATTCAGGGTCAGGTGGATTCATAGCTGAATTCTACCAGAGGTACAAAGAAGAGCTAGTACCATTCCTTCCGAAACTATTTAAATGAATAGAAAAAGAGAGAATCCTCCCTAACTCATTTTATGAGGCTAGCGTCATCCTGATACCAAAACCCAGTAGAGACACAACAAAACAAGAGAATTTTAGGCCAATATCTCTGATGAACATTGATGCAAAATCCTGAATAAAATACTGGCAAACCAAATCCAGCAACACATCAAAAAGCTAATCCACCATGATCAAATCAGCTTCATCCCTGGGATGCAAAGCTAGTTCAACATACCTGAATCAATAAATGTAATCCATCACATAAACAGAACCAACGACAAAAACCACATGATTATTTCAATAGATGCAGAAAAGGCCTTCGACAAAATTCAACAGGCTTTCATGTTAAAAACTCTCAATAAACTAGGTATTGATGGAACGTATCTCAAAATAATAAGAGCTATTTATGACAAACTCATAGCCAATATCATACTGAATGGGCAAAAACTGGAAGCATTCCCTTTGAAAACTGGCACAAGACAAGGATGCCCTGTCTCACCACTCCTATTCAACATAGTGTTGGAAGTTCTGGCTAGGGCAATCAGGCAAGAGAAAGAAATAAAGAGTAATCAAATAGGAAAAGAGGAAGTCAAATTGTCTCTGTCTGCAAATGACATGATTGTATATTTAGAAAACCCCATCGTCTCAGCCCAAAATCTCCTTAAGCTGATAAGCAACTTCAGCAAAGTCTCAGGATACAAAATCAATGTGTAAAAATCACAAGCATTCCTATACACCAATAAGAGACAAACAGCCAAATAATGAGTGAACACCCATTCACAATTACTATAAAGATAAAATATCTAGGAATCCAACTTACAAGGGATGTGAAGGACCTCTTCAAGGAGAACTACAAACTACTGCTCAATGAAATAAAAGAGGACACAAACAAATGGAAGAACATACCATGCTCATGGATAGGAAGAATCAATATCGTGAAAATGGCCATACTGCTCAAGGTAATTTATAGATTCAATGCAATCCCCATCAAGCTACCACTGACTTTCTTCACAGAATTGGAAAAAACTACTTTAAAGTTCATATGGAACCAAAAAAGAGCCCATATAGCCAAGACAATCCTAAGCAAAAAGAACAAAGTTGGAGGCATCATGCTACCTGACTTCAAACTATACTACAAGGCTACAGTAACCAAAACAGCATGGTACTGGTACCAAAAGAGATATAGAGACCAATGGAACAGAACAGAGGCCTCAGAAATAACACCACACATCTAAAACCATCTGATTTTTGAGAAACCTGATAAAAACAAGCAATGGGGAAAGGATTCCCTATTTAATAAATGGTGCTGGGAAAACTGGCTAGCCATATATATAGAAAGCTGAAACTGGATCCCTTTCTTACACCGTATACAAAAATTAACTCAAGATGGATTAAAGACTTAGATGTAAGACCTAACATCATAAAAACCCTAGAAGAAAACCTAGACAATACCATTCAGGACATAGGCATGGGCAAAGACTTCATGTCTGAAACACCAAAAGCAATGGCAACCACAGCCAAAATAGACAAATGGAATATAATTTAATTAAAGAGCTTCTGCACAGCAAAAGAAACTATCATCAGAGTGAACAGGCAATCTACAGAATGGGAGAAAAATCTTTGCAATCTACCCATCTGACAAAGGGCTAATATCCAGAATCTGCAAAGAACTTAAACAAATTTATAAGAAAAAAACAAACAACCCCATCAAAAAGTGGGCAAAGGATATGAATAGACACTTCTCAAAAGAAGACATTTATGCTGCCAACAAACATGAAAAAATGCTCACCATCACTGGTCGTCAGAGAAATGCAAATCAAAACCACAATGAGATACCATCTCACACAAGTTAGAATGGCAATCATTAAAAAGTCAGGAAACAACAGGTGCTGGAGACGATGTGGAGAAATAGAAACACTTCTACACTATTTGTGGGAGCGTAAATTAGTTCAACCATTGTGGAAGACAGTGTGGCGATTCCTCAAGGATCTAGAACTAGAAATACCATTTGACCCAGAAATTCAGTCCCTCAATATATACCGAAAGGTTTATAAATCATGCTACTATAAAGACACATGCACACGTATGTTTATTGCAGCACTATTCACAATAGCAAAGACTTGGAACCAACCCAAATGTCCATCAATAACAGACTAGATTACAAAAATGTGGCACATATACACTGTGGAATAATATGCAACCATAAAAAAGAATGAGTTCATGTCCTTTCCAGGGACATGGATGAAGCTGGAAACCATCATTCTCAGCAAACTATCACAAGGACAGAAAACCAAACACCACATGTTCTCACTCATAGGTGGGAGCTGAACAACAAGAACACATGGACACAGGGCAGGGAACATCACACACCAGGGCCTGTCGTGGCATGGGGGGAGGGGGGAGGGATAGCATTAGGAGAAATACCTAATGTAAATGACGAGTTGATGGGTGCAGCAAACCAACATGGCACATGTATACCCATGTAACATACCTGCATGTTGTGCACATGTACCCTAGAACTTAAAGTATAATTAAAAAAAAAAAAGAAAACATGTTGTGTGACAAAATGGGAAGTATTCATAAAGTGCTTCTGCATATCAAATTACAATGATTGAGTTGAGGAAAATCACTCAAGAGAATGAACTGTGGGCTGAACTAGCCACTTTGCCCTCATAGGACACTATTTTTACTTGAAATATGGCTAGCATCTGGCAGACATTTTCTTCAGAATTAACAAAGTGAGACTGATCCCTTTAAGAAAATCAATTGACAGCACATGTTGCCAGTGATAAAAATTTAAGTTTTTAGGTAACTATTAGAAGTTGGGTAAACTTGTGTCTGCTATCAAGAGCTTAATAGCTTCCTAATATGCAAATATTTTCTGATGAAGTTCGTAGTAATAGTAATACCTGCGATTTAAAAAAAGTATTGCATACAGAAAAAAGTATTGACATACAGAAATATGTGTTTCTGTATTGACATACAGAAATTGACATACAGAAATATGTGTGACATACAGAAATATGTGTGAAATATGTGTGACATACAGACATATGTGTTTCTGTATTGACATACAGAAATATGTGTGTATTGCATACAGAAAAAAGTATTGACATACAGAAATACGTCAACATTTGGGAGACTGACTTAACTTTGTCAACCAATATTTTAATGCACACTTAAAAAATCATGCATGGGTTTATATGTAAGATAAAGCAATGATGTTAATGCAACAAAGCAGAAAAAGTTCATCAGTGTGTTCACATTCATCCAACTTTTAAGAAATTATCATTTGTCAATTTTTAGTGTAGTATCATAGAAGAATATTATCAATTATCTGAAAATTCTGTTAAGTTTTCCTCTTTCCCAACTGCATAACTATGTGAGGCTGGATTTTCTTCAAAACAAGATGTTGCAACAGATTGAATACATAAGCAGATATCAGAATTCAGCTGTCTTCTGTTAAGCTAGACATTAGAGACTTGCAAACATGTAAAATAATTCTCACTAAATTTTTTATTTAGGAAATATAGTTTTTTTTTTGGCCGGGCGCGGTGGCTCAAGCCTGTAATCCCAGCACTTTGGGAGGCCGAGATGGGCGGATCACGAGGTCAGGAGATCGAGACCATCCTGGCTAACACGGTGAAACCCCGTCTCTACTAAGAAATACAAAAAACTAGCCGGGCGAGGTGGCAGGCGCCTGTAGTCCCAGCTACTCGGGAGGCTGAGGCCGGAGAATGGCGTGAACCCGGGAGGCGGAGCTTGCAGTGAGCTGAGATCCGGCCACTGCACTCCAGCCTGGGCTAAAAAAAAAAAAAAAAAAAGGAAATATAGTTTTTTTTCATAAAAACATGCCATTTATGTTAACATGTAATGGGCTTATTATGTTACTGTAAAACAAGTAAATATTTAAAATTTTCTGTTTCAATATCTAATATGATAAGTATCAGTATATACAACTTACACAAACAAAAGCTCTTTAGGTTCATAATATGGTTTGGCTCTGTGTCCCCACCCAAATCTTACCTCGAATTGTAATCCCCACGTGTGGAGGGAGAAACCTGATGGGAGGTGATTGTGTCATGGGGGCAGTTTCCCCCATGCTGTTCTCGTGATAGTGAGGGAGTTCTCAAGAAATTTGATTGTTCAAAAGTGGCAGTTTCCCCTGAATTTTTCTCTTTCCTGCTGCCTTGTGAAGAAGGTACTTGCTTCGCCTTCACCTTCCACCATGATAGTAAGTTTCCTGAGGCCTTCCCAGCCATGTGGAACTGTGAATCAATTAAACTTCTTTCCTTTATAAATTACCCAGTCTCAGGCAGCTCTTCATAGAAGTGTGAAAATGGACTAATACAGGCTATCAGTAATTCTTTAGAGTCTCAAGAGCCATGAAATTAAGAAGTTGAGAACCATAATTCTTGCTATTCTGTGAGGGTTGGGGCAATTTGAGAGTAGGTAAGGTCTGAAGGTTCAAGGCAAAGTATTCATTTAAAAAATATGAATGATGTATTCTCTGAGTGAGTAAAAGTATCACAAGTAGAAATTTCTTTGCTTTAGAAGAGTGTACACACTGAGCTAAAATATTATGAACAATTTTTATCTTTTCCTATTTCTATTTTTACCATTTTAATTTCTGCCAGATATTCATATAATTTATTCATTTATAGCAATACCTTTTATGCCTCAGATAACCTTGTTTTTATTCTTTTATTCAGAATTCACCATGAAGCTCACTTTGTCCAAGTCCATTCTGAAGGACTGCTATTACAAAGGGGGATAAATAGGGAATGGGATTTTGTTATGATTGATGGTTGCCTAAGGGGCTGCTATGAAGTGGTGTAAGTGGCAGTGGGTTATAAGATGAGAATAAATCATCATTATGAACAAGAACAAGAGCATTCATGGCATGATTCATTGAGGGCCCTTATGTTTCATCTCTGTTTTTTGTAGGCATGCAAATTAAAAGTTTGAAGATGAAGAATTTGTGTATGTATTTATGTGAATATGGCATAAAGTTCTGTCTAGGAAATAGATACTTGGCCTATACTTCTTTTTAGGGTTATACCATAGTTGGTGTTAGCTTCAGTATTTGGCCAAAATTTTTGTCTTTGTCTCAAGCCACAGCTTTTGGAAAGCTGAGTAGTTCAACGCCTACTTCAAATGTCAGATCTAAATGTTTGCAGGATCACTGATGTAAGTGTATAGGATACTAGTGCACTGAATCAGCATTACACTGCCAATAGCATGAACAAGACATATAATTCAGATTTATTGTTACTAGCTGAATAGTCACTTTTGAATATAGATATGTATCTATATGTAGTTTTGAATGAAAAATATCTCTGTATGCCTTAAATGTTGATAGTCTATAGGTTTGTTGAAGCATAAATGTAAATGTTATTGCAAGAGTCAAATGCAGCAAAAATTAATGATGATTGTGAAAACTGTTAACTTTATATCCAAAAATAACCAGGCCATTTCAAATAATAAGTGTATAAAGAAATACATTTAAAATAAAGATTAATGTTGAGAGAGAATATATTAGCTAGATAACCTTAACAAGAATATTATATCTTATTAGAGCCAGTAAATATTTATAAAATTGAAATAATACAAGAAAGAGTAATAGAAATCTTATCATTAAGATTACAATCTTTGAAAATGTTTGTTGTGTTAACATTAAATTATCAAAGAAAATAACCTTTAAAATTCTACTAGTATTTTGTAGTTATTTAGTTCTATTTAGGCCATGAGTCTTGCAGGAAAAAGTTATCTATGGGAACATTTCACATCTTGAAGGATGAATAAAAAACAAAATTAAGTTTGCCTTGTTAAAATTTCACAAGGCAGGAAAACAACCCAAACCATGTACAACAACATCTGTGATAAATCTTCTTTGATCTAGACACAACAAAGAATATAAAGAATAAAAGAGGAAAGTGTTAAAGAAAAATGAGGAATTCCTAAAATATCATGTTTCTCTACCAACCCCAGTTGAAAGAGTGTGTCTATTTGGTATCACAGATAAGCCGTAGCGTGAACGCAAGAGCAGTCTAGCAGCTGACAGTACTGAGAAATGGTTCTTCCTCTATTATGTCAAATTTTCAAAATTTTACTGCTGGTTTTAATGATAAAATTATAATGAAATTACTTTTTGGGTAACATTCCCAAGTTTCTTACATCTGAGAAGTCCAATCTCTGATGGTGAATATAGGCACAGGTCTTGGTTTCGGCTGAATATTGATTTTAACATTAGTTCCTTCTGCATTATCTCATAATTTGTCCTTGATACACCTCTTCTTCTTTACAACATTCCTCCTCCAATGTTTAATAAATAAAAAAGCAAGAGCTCACAGTCCTACAAATGAGAACGGACATACTTTCCTTCATGTTTTTCTTTGTTGTTGTTTCATTATTTTTTCTTCTATGAAATGCTTTTTTTGTGGTAGGGGGGATATTTATATATTTTTCTTAGAGTTCTTCTGTCTATGCTTGTTTTATAATTCATTTTGTGTCTTGTTTTCTTTACACTCCTCTTTTGGTATCTTTTGATGAACAGAAGTTCTTTATTTTAATTTGTCAAATTTATTGATATCTTTGGCTTAGTAATTTTGTTTGAAAAGTTTTCAAGCCTAATGTCATAAAAATATTCTTCTATAATTATCTGAAAAAGTTTTCAAATTTTGTTCTTCATATATAAGTTTTTGATTCATTTGAAATTAATTTTTATGTATGTGTTAAGGCAAGGATCTAATTTTTGTTTCCATTTGAATAATCAGTTTTCCTGGTACAACTTATTCAGTAGTCTGTTTCAGTAATTTTCATTGCCATCTCTGGCATCTCCGTGTGGTTCTGTTTTAGGCCTCTGTTCTATTCCATTGGTCAATTTATCTTTCCCTTTACCAATACTACATTTAACAATTATAATAGGTTAATAATAAATCCTAATTTTAGTGCAAAAGTGTTTGCCCACATTGCCCTCTACCTCCTCCTTCCTCAGCAGTGTCTTGACCATTCATAAGCTTTGCTTTTCCTCATACATTTAAAATTGGGTTGCCAAATTATTTGAAAATTCTGCCAAGATTTTTGTTTATTGAGGTAATCTTTACAAGCAGTTGAACACAGATTTTAAATCTACAACTCAATGAGTTTTGAAAATTGTGTCACTTTACCTAACCAATATCCAATCAAAATATAGAATATTTCCATCACTCAGAAAGTTCCCTCATGCCCCTTTTTGAGTCAAGCTCCTAAGCAACCACAGTTCTGCCATCTATTCTGATAGATTAGTGTTGTGTTCCTGAATTTTAAATAAATGAATTCAGTTCTCTTTTGTGCCTGTTATTTTTCTCAACATAATGTTTTTGAAATTCATTCATGTTCCTGAGCATACAAAATTTATTGATTTGATTCATCAATATATTCATTCATGTTTTGTAGTTCATTTTTTTGTTGTTGAGTATTATTTCATTGTGTGGATTTACCACAAATTGTTAGTCTATTTTCTTGCTGATGATCATTTGGGCTGTTTCATTTTTTTGGCTATTATGGATAAAGCTGCTATAAATTGTCACATACAAGCCTTTTTAATTTTTATTTCTTTTGATAAGTACCTACGAGTGGAGTTGGAGGGTCATAGGGTAGGCATATGTTTAAATATATAACGAACTGCTAAACAGTTTTCCAAAGTGGTTGTAACATTTTTAATTCCCACAACAAATGCATAGTTGCTCCACATCCCTGCCCAATGTTTTGAGGTGTTCATCTTTTAAATTTTAGCCAGTGAGAAAAGTAACATCTCATTGTGTTTTTAATTTGCATTATGCTGATGACTAGCAACGTTAAGCACCTTTCCATGTGCTTATTGTCCATTCATAAATGTTTTGTGAGATGTCTGTGCAAGTCTTTCCTATTTATGAAATTGGAATGTGTGCCTTGTTATTAGTGAGTTGTATGACCTCTTTTTATATTCTGGATATAAGACCTTTGTTATATACTTGCATTGTGAATAATTTACCCTGGTCTGTGGTTTTCATTTTTATTATTTTTATTTATTTTTATTTATTTATTTTTTTGAGACAGAGTCTTGCTCTGTTACCCAGGCTGGAGTGCAGTAGTGCGATCTCCGCTCACTGCAACGTCTGCCTCCTGGGTTCAAGTGATTCTCCTATCTCAGCCTCTGGAGTAGCTGGGGACTACAGGCACATGCCACCAGCCTTTTTTTTTTTTTTTTTTTTTTTTTTTTTTTTAAAGTAGAAACGGGGTTTTACCATATTGACCAGGCTGGTCTTGAACTCTTGACCTCAGGTGAGCTGCCCACCTTGGCCTCCCAAAGTTCTGGGATTACAGGGATGAGCCACCATGCCTGGCCAGTTTTTAAATTTATAGAACAGTTAGTGTTCATTAACAGTTGAGGGCTGCTAGTTTTGATTGTCTGTGTTTTTGTTTATCTGCAAATGTCTTCAATCCACTCATGTGGGGTATATTCACTCAACAAAGAGTAAGTGAATATTTCAAACTTTTTTTTGAAAGTTTTTTTTCCTTTAGTAGTTTACAAGTGTTATTTGTCTCCTGGCTTCCATTATGTCTGATGAGAAGTCTGCCATTATTTGTATTGTCTTTTTCTCTGATCACTTTTAGATTTGTTCTTTAACTTTGGTTGTCAGCAGTTGACTTTGACATACACACATGCTCTCTCCTGTACACTTATTTTGTTTGAGGTCCATGGAGATTGTTGGATCATTAATTTGATGCTTTCTACCTCATTTGGCAAACTTTATTTTTGTAATATACATATATTTTGCCTTGTCTCTCCTCTCCACCTGAGACTTTAGTTACTATACACACATACACACACACACGTATGTATATCTATGTGTATAATGTGTGTGTGTTTGTGTGTGTGTGTGTGTGTGTGTTATACTATTTTATAATGGAGACTGAGTCTCCATTAGTTTTTTGTTTTTTTTTTTTCTTTGAGATGGAATTTCACTCTTGTTGCCCAGGCTGCAGTGCAATGGTGCCATCTCAGCTTACTGCAACCTCTGCCTCCTGAGTTCAAGCGGTTCTCCTGCCTCAGCCTCCTGAGTAGCTGGGATTACAGGTGCCTGCCACCATGCCTGGCTAATTTTTGTATTTTTAGTAGAGACAGGGTTTCACCATGTTGGCCAGGCTGGTCTCAAACTCCTGACATCAGGTGATCCACCCGCCTCCCAAAATGTTGGGATTATAGGCATGAGCCACCACACCTGGACATCTCTGTTATTTTTTTAAATCATTTTTTTCTCTGTTCTGGTAGACAATTTATTTGATTTGCCTTCAAATCCACTATCACCTTCTTCTGTAGTCTTCACAATGCTGTTAAAAGAATTTGTGCCTTATATATTTTCCACTCTAGGACTTCAACTCTTTAAAAAATAGTTTATTTCTCTGCTGAGATTCCTCATGTGTTTACTAATTATGACCATATTTTTTCTTTAAGCTTATGAATAAACTTATAATATCCACTTTAAAGTTTGTGTCTGCCAATACCAACATCTGGATCATTTCAGGACTGTGTCTGCTGCTTGCTTTTGTTTTTTGGTTTTGAGTCATATTTTCTTAATATTTTACATCTAGTAATTTATTATTGTATGCTGGACATTGTCATGGTACATTTTTAGGATACTGGCTTTTTTTTTCTTTTAAAGGCTGTTGAGAATTGTACTTTAGGACACAATAAATTATAGCAAATACTTTTGTTCCTGACAGGTATGCTGTGATTTTTTCCCCCTTTATCCAATTGCTTGGGAAATTTACAAAATTTCTCATATGTGTGTTTACACACATCTATTTGCATGAAGTTGAAACCTATTATGCTACTTAAAGAGATTTTACTGATCATTCTTTTCTATTATAATTTTTATATAATTAATCTATTATTAATTTCTTTGTTAGTATAGTCCATTTCCTTAATTACATTGTATGCCTCAGGGACAGATTTTTATGTTATATTTCTTTGTATAATTATGGCATTTGACACACAGCTGGCATTCAATAAAAGTAATAACTTCCAGTGAATATAAGAAATGTTTTACTTTAGTCCTTTGGACTTTACTCCAGTATTTCTTTCATAGCTAGTCTTACTCTGCTGTTGAGTATTACACACTGAGTTTGTTAATTCATGCACTCATACATCCATTTATCAATCCATTCAACAAATCTTTATTGAGGACCTACTATATGCCAGTTCCTGTGGTGATACTATAGCTACAACAGTGAATAAGATGAACAGTGTCCACATCCTCATAGAACTCATAACTAAACAGGGGAGGCAAATAATAAACAAATGATCATGGAAAATAAAACTAGATAGTAGTTTATGATGAAAAAATAAAGCAGAGGAAAGGGATGAAGAACAAAGAAGGTAGCTATTGTGATGATGAGGCATGTGTGTTTTTAAAAATAGGGTTGTGAGGAAAGCCTCTCTAAGTAGATGACCTCAAACTGCAGTAATTAAATAAGTGTATATAAACAGAATAAGGGGCTAATTATTACGTGTGATTCCAGGAGCATTACAAAGGCTGCTGTCCCCACAAATCTTCTGAAATCCAACGGTTTATACTTTGCAACTTTATCTTAAGGCTTTGTTGCCTTAAAATGCAAATCCTTAAAATGTAGTTATGACTTAAGTGTTTAAGTGTCAAATACTTTTGTGTGAATGAGCTTCAGACTTTTTTTCTGAACAAGTGAAAATAATAAAGCAAAAACATAAGGAGTTAGCATGGTGTAGTAGTTAAGAGCATGTATTGTCAGGCTTTCAAGTTCTGGCTCTGCCACTGACTAGCTGTATGAGCTTGAAGTAGTTGCCTAATATCCTTGTGCCTCAATTTCCTGAACTGTAAAATGGTGATAATAATAGTGCCTACCCTCATATGTTGACATGACGATAATACCTTGTATTTTCAAAATCTGTAGGGCCCCTGTCTATGAGATTATCCATCCCTACTTCATTGTCAGGTTTGGCCAAGTCACTTTATTGGCCTGTAAAGTGTTAGTCTAACTGCTGTATATAACTTATGTGCAGAAATTTCAAGAGCTCACTGCAGCCACTGCATGTTTCTGCCATTCTCTCTTCTCTCTTTACCATAAGAATGGTGATATCTGAGATAGGGTTCTCCTCAACATGGATCCTAGACTGAAGAGGACAGGAAGCAGAACCACAGTCAAAGCCAACATACAATGTAGTGAGGAATAAATCTTTCTTGTTGTGAGCCCCTGAAATTCAGGATCCTTTCTTACTGCTGCCAGACTTATTGTAATCTTACTGATATAAATTATTATTTCTAACATGCTTACAACAGTACCTGGCACACAGTGCACATTAAATAAATGAACACATATCATCCTGAGGGAGGCTAGTTGTTGAAAAGAGAATGTAACAGAATGTAACAGAATTGCACCTAAACCAGACTTTCTGACTACTTTCTGATTCTTTAATAATTTTGTGCTACAGAAGTAAGATACAATGATGTACCATTGTTCCTGATATCTGAACCAGATATTAGAAATAAGATGCTGGAGTTGAATGATTTGCTTATGGGATGCACTGTCATTTTTTCCAAAGTATTTCTTATGCAGTCTTTACTCTCCAGCTCCTATTTACACTTCTTAAGACTAAGCATTATAGGGTCTATTGAAAAATATGTACACAATGCTTATTACAGTGTTCTCACAGAACAATCACTTCTTGATACTTGTTAACTAGGTAGCCATAAGAAAAATTAAATTGTTAATCTTGATGGTTTGGAAAAAAAGAGAGTTTCTATTCATACTACATGTTATGAGAGTAACCATGGTTTTCCTAATCCCATTCTGTTTGCTTGGTTAGCTAAATTATTATACTAAATGCTAAAGCTTATATGTCCACTTGGATGTTTTAAAATTAGAAATATGGTTATTTCTAAGCTATTTTCCCATGAGTTGCCTCTGATGAGTTAGCTGGGTAAAAGAAAGATGAAGAATGCTCTTTTAAAAAAATGTTTGTGTCTACTAAACTAAGGACAAGTTTAATAACACAGTTATGCACTGCATAATGATATTTTGATCAATGAGGTTGCATATATGATGGTAGTCCCATAAATTTATCATACTGTATTTTTACTGTATCCTTTTTATGTTTATATTTGGTTAGATACACAAATACTATCTTGTTACAATTACCTACAGCACTCAGTACAATAACATGCGGTACAAGTTTGTTGCCTAGGAAGGTAAAGCCTAGATGTGTAGCAGGCTATAACATCCAGGCTTGTGTAAGTATACTCTATAATGTTTGCATGATGATGAAATCCCTAATGATACATTTCTCAGAATGTTTCTCCTTTACTAAGCAACTGTATATAAAAAGTTAATCATAGCAGTATTCTTTATAAAAGAGTAGATTACTTGAAGATTAAATACATTGTGATTAAAGAATAATGTTAACCTTGTACACTGTTGGTGGGAATGTAAATTAGGATAGCTATTACGGAAAACAGTATGGAGGTTCCTCAAAAATTTTAAAAAGAACTACCATATGATCCAGCAATCTCACTACTGGATACATATCCAAAAGATATGAAACCAGTACGTGGAAGAAATATCTGCATGCTCATGTTCATTGCAGCATTATACATAATAACCAAGATGTGGAATCAAGCTTAGCATCCATCAACTGGTGAGTAGACAAAGGGAATGTGAGATATACACACAATGGAGTACTATTCAGCATCAAAAAAGGAAACCCTGACATTTCAACAGCATGGATTAACCTGGAGGATGTTATGTTAACTGAAATCAGCCAGGCAGAGAAAGGCAAATACTGCACGTTTTCACATCTGTGGAATCGAAAAAAGCAGAATGTAAAGAAATGTAAAGTGCTGGTTACCAGAGTCTAGAAGCTAGCGGTTTGGGAAAATGTTGATCAAAACCTCAAAATTTTACTTAGATAAGAGGCATAATTTCAAGAGATATATTGTATGCTATGATGAGTGTGTCTACTAACAATATGTTATACGCTTGAAAATTGCTAGGAGGGTAGATTTGAAGTGTTTTAACCACAAAAAATAAATAATGTGAAGTAATGCATATGTTAAATAGCTTGATTTAGACATTCCACAAGGTATACATATATCAAAACATCGTGTTATACACTGTAAATATATACAATTTTTATTTGTCAATTAAAAAATCATGTTAAAATTTGCCTGAATAATTTCCCCCTTGAATCACTAAATAACATTAAAAATGTCTAAGCTCTTAGAAAACACTCGGCAGATAGTCTGGAAATGGAACAGCTGGAGGAAGTTTACTGCAAACTTGTAATCATTTATTTTGTATATTATCCCTTATTAAATGTTTACAATTATCTTTTAATTAAATGTCATTTAATTATATTCAAAGGTACTTTGTCATCAAGATTAATAAGGAAGAAATTTAACCAAAACCAAATGAAATATCAATAAACAAATGAGAAAAAGCAGTGTCTTTGTTCTATTTTCTTATATTTTCTCTTTTTGTAAACAGGGTCTCTATGTTGCTCAGGCTGGAGTGTGGTGGCTATTCAGTGGCACGACCATAGCACGTGGTAGCCAGGAGCTCCTAGCCTCAAGTGATCCTTCCACCTCAGCTATCCAAGTAGCCGTGACTACAGTCTCATGCCACTGTGGCCAGCAATATTTCTTTTTGGCTGGAGACTGGAAGGCATCAATATTTTTTCTTTTACTTCCTAGTAATTACTCATTATTATATAGTAAGCTTGGAAAATATAATTTATACCTGTGTGCCCACCATTTACCTTTATTAACTCTTTCTATTAGTCTATTGAATTCAGTTAGGTGTTTTAAAATAAGTTAGTACAGATATAATTGCTGCCTCATGTATATCCCTCCATAACCCCATTTTTTTCTCCTTCCCTCTGTAGAGATAACCATTATTCTGAATTTGTTGTTAATTATTCTCAGGCTATTACATATATGTAAAATATATCACATTGTTTTACACGTTTTGAAATTTTGTTAAAATCAAATAGTGTACATATCTTTCTGAGTTTTTTTGTACACAATTATATTTTTGGAGATTTGTTCATGCTGATACATGTACCTTTAGTTCCTTCATGAATGGCTGCATATGATTTCCATTGCATGAATGCTTCCATGTATCCATTCTCATATTAATAGATATTTTCCTGGTTTTTACTTACCATAAACTAGGATGTAATATATATTCTTAGTCTGTCTCCTTATGCATTTGTGAAACAGTTTCTTTGAAGTATATTCTCAGAAATGGAATTGCTGGTCCATAGAATGTAAGAATCTTTACCTCTACTAGATATTGCCAAATTGCTCTCTAAAGTGTTCTATTTCTCCATATTCTCACCAACACTTGGGGGTTATTAGAATTTTAATTTTTTTGCCAAATTGGATGAGTATAAAATGTATCTTTTTTAACTATGTATTTTCCTGATTAGTAACTGTAAGGGTGTTTATATTAATATTTTCTAGTTTTATTTTAATTTATTATAAAATACTTATTTTAGTATTTAATATTAATATATTTCATATTTTATTGGCTATTTGGTGTTCTTTGTCTATGAATTGTCTGTTCTTATACTTTGCCCATTTTTCTGTTTTGTTGTCTTTTTCTTACTGATTTGAATGTTTTGTTCAATTCTAGATAGTAATATTTTATCAGTTGTATGTATTACAAATTGTTGTATATTTACTCTATTAATGCTATGAGTTAGGAGCAGATGGGCATGTGTACCCAAACAAACTTTTGACTTCTTGGAAAAGCCTGTTTTTTATCACTTACATAGCACTTCTGATGGGTCAACTTTTTTTCTTTAAGCACTTAATGAATATTAACTCATTTAAATCTTGGTAACAACCCCTGAGGTAGACGTGAAACAGGTTTGCTGTGTGTTGATTACCAACTTGTTTGAGTCCAGTGAGGCAGATTACCCACATATACAACAAGCTACATGAAGCAAGTTTATTACTTACACATAGGCAGCAAGGGACAACAGAAACGTAAGATTTAGAGTGAGTTGGTCCTCCAAGGCTCAGGAAATCTTCCAGGGTCACATGGAGTCTCCCTGTGTGTGCCTTACTTGTACCACAGCTGAAGGACTCCCAAAAGCAGCCCACCCGAGGTTATATGCCACAGGGGCAAGTTAACATGCTGGGCTAAAGCACTGAGGGACATCCTGTTTCTAGGAAAGACAGGAACAGAGCCCAGGCTGTTCCAGCCAGTCCCTCCCCATCTCAGGAACATTTTACAGTTATTCTTGGGAACTACAGTTAAGAATAGGGGAGAGAATTGGGTCTATTCAAGGCCACCCAGAGAACTGTCCTGGAACTGTAATTAACCATATTCTTTTTATTGTTACTTTAACAAATATCAGCTTTGTGGAGGTAAATTCATACACCATGAAATTTACTCTTTAAAAAAGTGTGCAATTTTGCCAGGTGCATTGGCATGTGCCTGTAGTCCCAGCTACTTTGGAGGATGTAGTCCCAGCTACTCGCAAGGCTGAGGCAGGAGGATTGCTTGAGGCCAGGAGTTTGAGTCCAGCCTGGGCAACATAGCAAGATCCTGTATCTAAATAAAAAGCATACAATTGAGGGGTTTTTAGTATATTCACAAGACTGTGCAATCAGCGTCACTATCTGATTTCAGAACATTTTCCTCACCCACAAAAGTAACACTACACCAATTAGCAGTGACTCTCTATTTCCCTTTAAATCCTCCATGTCCCAGGCGGCCATTAATCTACTTTCTGTTTTTATGAATTGCCTATTCTGGATAGTTTTTGTAAATGAACTCATACAATACATGGTCTTTTGTGTCTGGCTTCTTTTACTTAGCATATTGTTTTCAAAGTTCATCCATGGTGTATGTATCATGTATACAACATGTATATATATTTTCTTTCTTTATTTTTTTTTAATTTATTTATTATTATTATACTTTAAGTTGTAGGGTACATGTGCATAACGTGCAGGTTTGTTACATATGTATACTTGTGCCATGTTGGTGTGCTGCACCCATCAACTCGTCATTTACATCAGGTATAACTCCCAATGCAATCCCTCCCCCCTCCCCCCTCCCCCCCCCATGATAGGCCCCGGTGTGTGATGTTCCCCTTCCTGAGTCCAAGTGATCTCATTGTTCAGTTCCCACCTATGAGTGAGAACATGCGGTGTTTGGTTTTCTGTTCTTGTGATAGTTTGCTAAGAATGATGGTTTCCAGCTGCATCCATGTCCCTACAAAGGACACAAACTCATCCTTTTTGATGGCTGCATAGTATTCCATGGTGTATATGTGCCACATTTTCTTAATCCAATCTGTCACTGATGGACATTTGGGTTGATTCCAAGTCTTTGCTATTGTGAATAGTGCCGCAATAAACATACGTGTGCATGTGTCTTTATAGCAGCATAATTTATAATCCTTTGGGTATATACCCAGTAATGGGATGGCTGGGTCATATGGTACATCTAGTTCTAGATCCTTGAGGAATCGCCATACTGTTTTCCATAATGGTTGAACTAGTTTACAATCCCACCAACAGTGTAAAAGCGTTCCTATTTCTCCACATCCTCTCCAGCACCTATTGTTTCCTGACTTTTTAATGATCGCCAATCTAACTGGTGTGAGATGGTATCTCATTGTGGTTTTGATTTGCATTTCTCTGATGGCCAGTGATGATGAGCATTTTTTCATGTGTCTGTTGGCTGTATGAATGTCTTCTTTTGAGAAATGTCTGTTCACATCCTTTGCCCACTTTTTGATGGGGTTGTTTGTTTTTTTCTTGTAAATTTGTTTGAGTTCTTCATAGGTTCTGGATATTAGCCCTTTGTCAGATGAGTAGATTGCAAAAATTTTCTCCCATTCTGTAGGTTGCCTGTTCAATCTGATGGTAGTTTCTTTTGCTGTGCAGAAGCTCTTTAGTTTAATTAGATCCCATTTGTCAATTTTGGCTTTTGCTGCTGTTGCTTTTGGTGTTTTAGACATGAAGTCTTTGCCCATGCCTATGTCCTGAATGGTACTACCTAGGTTTTCCTCTAGGATTTTTATGGTATTAGGTCTAACATTTAAGTCTCTAATCCATCTTGAATTAATTTTCGTATAAGGAGTAAGGAAAGGATCCAGTTTCAGCTTTCTACTTATGGCTAGCCAATTTTCCCAGCACCATTTATGAAATAGGGAATCCTTTCCCCATTTCTTGTTTCTCTCAGGTTTGTCAAAGATCAGATGGCTGTAGATGTGTGGTATTATTTCTGAGGACTCTGTTCTGTTCCATTGGTCTATATCTCTGTTTTGGTACCAGTACCATGCTGTTTTGGTTACTGTAGCCTTGTAGTATAGTTTGAAGTCAGGTAGCGTGATGCCTCCAGCTTTGTTCTTTTGACTTAGGATTGTCTTGGAGATGCGGGCTCTTTTTTGGTTCCATATGAACTTTAAAGCAGTTTTTTCCAATTCTGTGAAGAAACTCATTGGTAGCTTGATGGGGATGGCATTGAATCTATAAATTACCTTGGGCAGTATGGCCATTTTCACGATATTGATTCTTCCTATCCATGAGCATGGTATGTTCTTCCATTTGTTTGTGTCCTCTTTTATTTCACTGAGCAGTGGTTTGTAGTTCTCCTTGAAGAGGTCCTTTACATCCCTTGGAAGTTGGATTCCTAGGTATTTTATTCTCTTTGAAGCAATTGTGAATGGAAGTTCATTCCTGATTTGGCTCTCTGTTTGTCTGTTACTGGTGTATAAGAATGCTTGTGATTTTTGCACATTAATTTTGTATCCTGAGACTTTGCTGAAGTTGCTTATCAGCTTAAGGAGATTTTGGGCTGAGACAATGGGGTTTTCTAAATATACAATCATGTCATCTGCAAACAGGGACAATTTGACTTCTTCTTTTCCTAACTGAATACCCCTGATTTCTTTCTCTTGCCTAATTGCCCTAGCCAGAACTTCCAACACTATGTTGAATAGGAGTGGTGAGAGAGGGCATCCCTGTCTTGTGCCAGTTTTCAAAGGGAATTTTTCCAGTTTTTGCCCATTCAGTATGATATTGGCTGTGGGTTTGTCATAGATAGCTCTTATTATTTTGAGGTACGTTCCATCAATACCGAATTTATTGAGCGATTTTAGCATGAAGGGCTGTTGAATTTTGTCAAAAGCCTTTTCTGCATCTATTGAGATAATCATGTGGTTCTTGTCTTTGGTTCTGTTTATATGCTGGATTATGTTTATTGATTTGCGAATGTTGAACCAGCCTTGCATCCCAGGGATGAAGCCCACTTGATCATGGTGGATAAGCTTTTTGATGTGTTGCTGAATCCGGTTTGCCAGTATTTTATTGAGGATTTTTGCATCGATGTTCATCAGGGATATAGGTCTAAAATTCTCTTTTTTTGTTGTGTCTCTGCCAGGCTTTGGTATCAGGATGATGTTGGCCTCATAAAATGAGTTAGGGAGGATTCCCTCTTTTTCTATTGATTGGAATAGTTTCAGAAGGAATGGTACCAACTCCTCCTTGTACCTCTGGTAGAATTCAGCTGTGAATCCATCTGGTTCTGGACTTTTTTTGGTTGGTAGGCTATTAATTATTGCCTCAATTTCAGAGCCTGCTATTGGTCTATTCAGGGATTCAACTTCTTCCTGGTTTCGTCTTGGAAGAGTGTAAGTGTCCAGGAAATTATCCATTTCTTCTAGATTTTCCAGTTTATTTGCGTAGAGGTGTTTATAGTATTCTCTGATGGTAGTTTGTATTTCTGTGGGGTCGGTGGTGATATCCCCTTTATCATTTTTAATTGCGTCGATTTGATTCTTCTCTCTTTTCTTCTTTATTAGTCTTGCTAGTGGTCTGTCAATTTTGTTGATCTTTTCAAAAAACCAACTCCTGGATTCATTGATTTTTTGGAGGGTTTTTTGTGTCTCTATCTCCTTCAGTTCTGCTTCGATCTTAGTTATTTCTTGCCTTCTGCTAGCTTTCGAATGTGTTTGCTCTTGCTTCTCTAGTTCTTTTAATTGCGATGTTAGAGTGTCAATTTTAGATCTTTCCAGCTTTCTCTTGTGGGCATTTAGTGCTATAAATTTCCCTCTACACACTGCTTTAAATGGGTCCCAGAGATTCTGGTATGTTGTATCTTTGTTCTCATTGGTTTCAAAGAACATCTTTATTTCTGCCTTTATTTCGTTATGTACCCAGTAGTCATTCAGGAGCAGGTTGTTCAGTTTCCATGTAGTTGAGCAGTTTTGATTGAGTTTCTTAGTCCTGAGTTCTAGTTTGATTGCACTGTGGTCTGAGAGACAGTTTGTTATAATTTCTGTTCTTGTACATTTGCTGAGGAGTGCTTTACTTCCAATTACGTGGTCAATTTTGGAGTAAGTACGATGTGGTGCTGAGAAGAATGTACACTCTGTTGATTTGGGGTGGAGAGTTCTATAAATGTCTATTAGGTCTGCTTGCTGCAGAGATGAGTTCAATTCCTGGATGTCCTTGTTAACTTTCTGTCTCGTTGATCTGTCTAATGTTGACAGTGGAGTGTTGAAGTCTCCCATTATTATTGTATGGGAGTCTAAGTCTCTTTGTAAGTCTCCAAGGACTTGCTTTATGAATCTGGGTGCTCCTGTATTGGGTGCATATATATTTAGGATAGTTAGCTCTTCCTGTTGAATTGATCCCTTTACTATTATGTAATGGCCTTCTTTGTCTCTTTTGATCTTTGATGGTTTAAAGTCTGTTTTATCAGAGACTAGTATTGCAACCCCCGCTTTTTTTTGTTCTCCATTTGCTTGGTAAATCTTCCTCCATCCCTTTATTTTGAGCCTATGTATGTCTCTGCGTGTGAGATGGGTCTCCTGAATACAGCAGACTGATGGGTCTTGACTCTTGATCCAGTTTGCCAGTCTGTGTCTTTTAATTGGAGCATTTAGTCCATTTACATTTAAGGTTAAGATTGTTATGTGTGAACTTGATCCTGCCTTATATTAACTGGTTATTTTGCTCGTTAGTTGATGCAGTTTCTTCCTAGCCTCGATGGTCTTTACATTTTGGCATGTTTTTGCAATGGCTGGTACCAGTTGTTCCTTTCCATGTTTAGTGCTTCCTTCAGGGTCTCTTGTAAGGCAGGCCTAGTAGTGACAAAATCTCTAAGCATTTGCTTATCTGTAAAGGATTTTATTTCTTCTTCACTTATGAAACTTAGTTTGGCTGGATATGAAATTCTGGGTTTAAAATTCTTTTCTTTAAGAATGTTGAATATTGGCCCCCACTCTCTTCTGGCTTGTAGAGTTTCTGCCGAGAGATCTGCTGTTAGTCTGATGGGCTTCCCTTTGTGGGTATCCCGACCTTTCTCTCTGGCTGCCCTTAAGATTTTTTCCTTCATTTCAACTTTGGTGAATCTGGCAATTATGTGTCTTGGAGTTGCTCTTCTCGAGGAGTATCTTTGTGGCGTTCTCTGTATTTCCTGGATTTGAATGTTGGCCTGCCCTACTAGGTTGGGGAAGTTCTCCTGGATGATATCCTGAAGAGTGTTTTCCAACTTGGTTCCATTTTCCCCCTCACTTTCAGGCACCCCAATCAGACGTAGATTTGGTCTTTTTACATAATCCCATACTTCTTGCAGGCTTTGTTCATTTCTTTTTCTTCTTTTTTCTTTTGGTTTCTCTTCTCGCTTCATTTCATTCATTTGATCCTCAATCGCTGATACTCTTTCTTCCAGTTGATCGAGTCGGTTACTGAAGCTTGTGCATTTGTCACGTATTTCTCGTGTCATGGTTTTCATCTCTTTCATTTCGTTTAGGACCTTCTCTGCATTAATTACTCTCGCCATCAATTCTTCCACTTTTTTTCAAGATTTTTAGTTTCTTTACGCTGGGTACGTAATTCCTCCTTTAGCTCTGAGAAATTTGATGGACTGAAGCCTTATTCTCTCATCTCGTCAAAGTCATTCTCCGTCCAGCTTTGATCCGTTGCTGGCAATGAGCTGCGCTCCTTTGCCGGGGGAGATGCGCTCTTACTTTTTGAATTTCCAGCTCTTCTGCCCTGCTTTTTCCCCATCTTTGTGGTTTTATCTGCCTCTGGTCTTTGATGATGGTGATGTACTGATGGGGTTTTGGTATAGGTGTCCTTCCTGTTTGATAGTTTTCCTTCTAACAGTCAGGACCCTCAGCTGTAGGTCTGCTGGAGATTGCTTGAGGTCCACTCCAGACCCTGTTTGTCTGGGTATCAGCAGCAGAGGCTGCAGAAGATAGAATATTTCTGAACAGCGAGTGTACCTGTCTGATTCTTGCTTTGGAAGCTTCCTCTCAGGGGTGTACTCCACCCTGTGAGGTGTGGGGTGTCAGACTGCCCCTAGTGGGGGATGTCTCCCAGTTAGGCTACTCAGGGGTCAGGAACCCACTTGAGCAGGCAGTCTGTCCCTTCTCAGATCTCAACCTCCGTGTTGGGAGATCCACTGCTCTCTTCAAAGCTGTCAGACAGAGTTGTTTGCGTCTGCAGAGGCTTCTGCTCTGTTTGTTATTGTTTACTGTGCCCTGTCCCCAGAGGTGGAGTCTACAGAGACAGGCAGGTTTCCTTGAGCTGCTGTGAGGTCCACCCAGTTGGAGCTTCCCAGCAGCTTTGTTTACCTACTTAAGCCTCAGCAATGGCGGGCGCCCCTCCCCCAGCCTCACTGCTGCCTTGCCGGTAGATCACAGACTGCTGTGCTAGCAATGAGGGAGGCTCCATGGGCGTGGGACCCTCCCGGCCAGGTGTGGGATATGATCTCCTGGTGTGCCTGTTTGCTTAAAGCGCAGTATTGGGGTGGGAGTTACCCGATTTTCCAGGTGTTGTGTGTCTCAGTTCCCCTGGCTAGGAAAAGGGATTCCCTTCCCCCTTGAGCTTCCCAGGTGAGGCAATGCCTCGCCCTGCTTCAGCTCTCGCTGCTCGGGCTGCAGCAGCTGACCAGCACCGATTGTCCGGCACTCCCCAGTGAGATGAACCCAGTACCTCAGTTGAAAATGCAGAAATCACCGGTCTTCTGTGTGGCTCGCGCTGGGAGTTGGAGACTGGAGCTGTTCCTATTCGGCCATCTTGCTCCGCCCCATGTATATATATTTTCAATGCTGAATAATATTTCGTTGTATTGATATGCCACATTTTATTTACCCATTCATCAGTTGTTGGACATATGGGTTGTTTCACGTTTTGGCCATTATGAATAATGCTGCCATGAACATTTATGTACACATTTTTGTTTGAACATGTATTTTTAATTATTTTGGGTAGATACTTAGGATTGTAATTGCTGGGTCATAAGTTAACTCTATGTTTAACTTTTTGAGGAACTGCCAAATTTTCCAAAGCAGTTGTACCATTTTACAGTACTACTAGCAACGTATGATGTTTTAATTTCTCTCTACATCTCCTACAACACTTGTTATTATTCACCGTTTTTTCTTAATGCCATCTAAATGGGTGTAATGTGCTATTTCATGACAGTTTTGACTTGCATTTCCCCTATGCCTAATGATATTGAACATCTGTATGTGTGCTTACTAGTTACTTATAGATCTCCTTTGGAGAAACATACATTAACTTATTTTTTCATTGTAAAATTGGGTTGTCTTCTTAATTGTTGAACTGTAAGAGTTCTTTACATGTTAATTTTCTTTATTTTAAGCATAAGAAAAGTTACTTGCAGGGAAGTTAAGTAACTTGCTTAAAGTCATATAGGTAGTATATAAATGTTTTGCATAAAATGTGGCAATGATTTAGAATGAAGGGCACTATGAATTCACTGTAATGATCTGCTACTTAGAAATTCGTCAGGATTTTTGGCTTGAAGTCCTAGTGGCTACCATCTCCCATGACAAAACTTTTGGATGTGCAGTATTGGGCTTACAGTGAGTGTTGTGTGTTGTTGGGTTTATAGAGATTCTTCTTGACATGATTTTGGTAGTTCTGTCATGAGTAAGTGATTTTATGGTAAGAAATTAGACATCTAAGATGAATATTTCTCTCTGGGAATGAACTTTTTCCTTGTTGTTACTTAAAAAGTAATTTCAGGTTCTAAATTTTATTTTCAAATATATGCATTTATAAATATGCACTTTTTCATGAATCATGAATCTATAAGTGTGATTTCTTCCTTTTGGTACTGCTATGCTTTATGTTAACATAAATTAACAAAATTTATTTCCTTTTCCTATACTCAAACTTACTCTACTTACATTTTGAATTGTCTATCTCTATTTTGGCTCTTATTCTTTGACTACTATCCATATTCTGTTAACTTACAAATTATTATCTCTAGCCTGATTTCTTTTCTGAATCCTGAACTTTTATGTCTAATTGTCTCTTTAACCTCTCCTGTAGGAAGTTTAATAGACATCTTAAATTTGTGCCTAAAATAGAGCTCTTGATTTCACCTGCAAAGTTTGCTCTTCTTGTAGTCTTTCTCTTCTTAGTAAACAGTACTACTAATCATACTAATCACTAAGTTGCTCAAGATGAATCTTTAGGATCTATCCTGCTGATCTTCCCCTTTGTTTTACCGTGATCCTATCAGCAAGATTATGGATTGTTGCTTAAAATATCTTTTAAACCATTTGCTTTTGTCCATCTTCACTGATACTCTCATTCTTAGTGACTCATCTACACTTGCTTGGACTTCCACAGTAGCCTTCTAACTGGTCTTCAAGGTTTCACTTTTGCCCTCCTATAATCTCCTCCCTACACAACAACCAAAGTTAACTTTCAAAAATAGGTAAGTTCACATCTCTTCTAGGTTCAAAATTTTGAATGTCTTCTCATTGGTATTTAGGATAAAATCTGAATTCTTTACTCTGTTCTAATGACAGTTATATGGTATGTATCTTAGTTCATTTCTGTTGTTGTAACATAATATCACAGACTGGGTAATTTATAAAGACAATAAGTTTATTTAGCTTACAGTTCTGGAGGCTGAAAAGTCCAAGGGCATGGCAGCAGCTTCTGGCAAGGACTTTTGTACTGTGTCATATCATGGCAGAAATGTGGAAGGGCAAGTAAGCACATGCAAAAGAAGCCACAAGAGTGAAGAGAGCTCACTCTTATGATAACAGCATTAACCCCCTCTTAAAGGCTTCACTTCTTAATATTGTTACAATGGCAAGGTTTCCAACACATGAACTTTCGGGGGACACATTTAAACCATAGTAATGTGGTACCTGCCTGTTTCCTTAATTTCATCTGGTGCCACTCTCTTCCACTCATTTATTGCAGTTACATTATCCTTCTTATATTCCATAGACAGCTGAAACTCCTTCTTGCCTTAGATCCTTCACATTACTGTTCTCTCTGCTAGAATATTTATTTTGGCTTTTCATACTGCCATCTTATTCTCATCTTGCAGGTCTCGATTTAAAGTTACTTCCTCAGAGAGACCTTCCCTGGTGACCTTATGTAAAATTGTCCCTTTTCCATTTTTATCTATCACATCTCCTTTATTTCTCTTACATTTTTTATAACACTCTGTCTTGTTTATTTACTTATTGTTAAGACATTGTTTGTATCTTGAATGTTGGCTCCAGGGATGTGGGCTCTTTGGTTTTTTTTCACTGTAATTAACAATATTCGCAGTGCTAGGTGCTGAGGTGTTAGGTGCTATCATTATTCTCATTGAATAATGATAGTTCAGGAGGTGTAATTTAAAAGCCAGAATAAACTTATAGCATTTTGACAATGAGGAAAGGTGAATAAATAATTACATTGGGAAATTTGATCTTAAATGAATTATGTCACCTTAAAAAGAAATTATAGCTTTCTACAGTGTGTAAAGTGCACAAAATGAAGACTTAATTTTATGTAGCTTTGATGGTTTCCTTCCTTCCTTCATTTTTTAAAAAGCCCAGATTGAGCCTGTATATAGAGTTAAGTGGCAGATTTAGAATCAAAAACTTTTGGAGCTGGAAAGGATGAAAAATGTGATGTAGTTTGTTTTACTGGTTAACAAACAGAGGTTCAGAAATGAGAAACATTTTCCCCCAAGGCCATAGATGGTCAATGGAGAGAAAAGTCCAGGAATTATTTTGTCTCTATTACATATTATTTTTATTTTGCCAATAATACTTGTTCATTAAAAACACAGAAAATTTTAAAATTAAATTAATATTACTTAAAATTCTATGTTTTAGAAATAATCAATCAATGTTTTGTGATATATTTTTAAGGAATTGCTTCTCTGCATATTCAGTAATATAAATAAGCCAGTAGGAATTCCAGGAATTGCTCCTAGATATATTCACTAATATAAAGAAACCAGTTCCAACCTACATGTTTGTCTCTCTCTTGTCACTTTAAATAAACATGTCTTTTTTCTTCATTTAATAGTATTATAACATTCTTCTTTCTGCCATTAAGTATAGCGCCAAATCCAAGGATGATATTACAAATATTTAATAATTACTACTTCAAAGCCACCAAACAATTAGAAAGAACAGACTGTGGCCTGGGGGTTTACTGCTGTGGGAGGCATCAGTCCTTTAATTGCTAGATCAAAAGGTGGGACCGTGGTCTTCCTAGGGGAGGAGCTGGGAGAATATCCAGGTACTGGGTAGAAGGTGGAGACCAAGGCAATAGCTTGTTGACAAATGCTACAGAAATATTTCCATATGTAATAACGAATTTATATTTTTTTGAAAGGCAACCCCAATATCAACTCTATTATCATTTGTAGTTATTGTATTTTATTCCATGGTGCAGTAGAGAGTTTTAGCACCCAATTTGTCCCACCCAAATCCCTGGAACTTGTGAATATGAGGAGGTATCAATCCTGTGATTGTATTCTGGTATATGGCACAGTTGGCTCTAAGACAGAGAGGATATTGCGTGGGCCAAATCTAATCACATTAGTCTGGAAAAGCAGGGAACTTTTTATGGCTGGTTGCAGAAGAGGAAGTCAGAGAGCTTTTAAACCTGAGCAAGACTCTATTATGTAGCACTGTTGCTTCTAAGATAGAAGGGGCTATGTGAAGGAATATAGTGGCCTCAAGTTGGTGAGGGTGGACCCTGGCTGACAGGCAGCAGTGAAAGAGGGACCTCAGTAACTGCGAGGAACTGAATTTTTCCAAGAACCTGAAAGAACTTGGAAGTAGATTCTTCCCCACACTCGTCAAATAAGAACTCGGCTAGGCAGATACCTTCATTTTCGCCCTGGGAGACCTAAGCCGAAAACCTAGTTAAGCCTTCTTGGTCTTTTGACCTACAGAACTGTGAGATAATAAATGGGTACTGCATTAAGCCACTAAGTTTGTAGTAATTTGTTACAGCAACAACAGAAAACAAGTGCACTTGCTAGGAAGGTACTATACCCGATTTGACCAGTTATTTAATATTGGATATTTAGGTGGAATCTAAGTTTTATCGGTTTGCTTTATTTGTTCTTATGCTAGCACAAGAAAGAAACTTCAATGAACAGCTTTTTACCTTCAGCATTTCTCATTTGTCTCATTATTTCCTAAGATAAATTCTTAGAAATGAAATAGCAGAGTTAAAGTGTTTTTAAAGGCTTTTGGTGCATATTGTCAAATTGTTCTCTGATTTTTTTTTTTTTTTCAATTTACGTGGTTACCTCTTTTTTTAAACCCCCTTTTTTTTTTTTGTTTTTTTTGTTTGTTTGTTTTTGGAGACAAAGTCTCGCTCTGTCACCAGGCTGGACTGCTGGACTGCAGTGGCTCAATCTCAGCTCTCTGCAAGCTCTGCTTCCTGGGTTCAAGTGATTCTCCTGCCTCAGCCTCCCTAGTAGCTGAGATTACAGGCACCCACCACCATGCCCAGCTAATTTTTGTATTTTTTAGTAGAGATGGGGTTTCACTGTGTTGGCCAGGATGGTCTCAAACTCTTGACTTTGTGATCCAACCGCCTCGGCCTCCCAAAGTGCTGGGATTACAGGCGTGAGCTACCGCGCCCGGCTAAACCCACCATTTTCACACCAGTTATTCTTTGTAACTTTTGATAAAATGATAGGTAAAAGATTAGTGTTACAATGCTGTTTTAATGTACATTTCTTTGAAGACTGGGGTTGTACAACATGTTTAAACGTTTCAGGATTGTAGGCAATGATAAAATTTTTGTTCTGTAAGGCCATATTTACTCAGGCTGGTGGATTCTAGATTGTTCAAGCAAATAACTAGTGAAAGTTTTTTTTTGTTTGTTTTTGTTTTCTTTTTTTAAAGTATTGAGCCAGGCACAGTGGCTTATGTATGTAATCCCAGTATTTTGGGAGGCTGAGGCAGGAGGATCGCTTGAGGCTAGGAGTTCAAGACCAGCCTAGGCAACATAGCAAAACCCCATCACCACCAAAACAAATAAATAAATAAAAATAAAAGAATTAGTTGAGCAGGGTGCTGGTAGTCTCAGTTACTCAGGAGGAGGCTGATGCAGGAGGATCCCTTGAGGGCAGGAGTTCAAGGCTGCAGTGAGCTATGATCATGCCACTGCACTCAGCCTGGAAGACAGAGCAAGATTCTGTCTCAAAAAAAAAAAAAAAAAGAGATAATTTGTATATACTCAAAATTTTGGGCAGAATTTCTTAAATCAATTGCAATATCATAAAATGTATAGCTATAATTCTATAAAGAAGTGTTATTTGATCTAGGACTTGAGAAGTTATATACCAAAGCAAGATATTTGGAAGTTCTAAGCAACTTTTAGTGAAGTACTAATTAAATCTACACTATTTCTGTCTTTTTTTCTTTAATGTTCAGTCAATTCAGATAATTTTTAAAAATCCCATAATCATTACATGGTCACGTTACTGTCTAGGGTATACTTATCTATAAGTATATATATTATTACAGATAAGAAGTAGCATTTGATGCAATTGTGATTTGCATCTATCATCCATGAAACCTTGATTTTGTTTTCAGATTTGTTTTCAGTTTCACAAATAAAAATGAATCAAATTGAAATTTAAGAAGAAAGCTCCAAAGAAACCTTTTGATTAAATTTATCAGAAGGGATAGCACTGTGCCCATTTAGCATTTGATGGTAAATTACAGTTTCTGTTGACCTTGCCAACAGGTTTATGTTTGATATATCTCATTTTCTGAAGTGTTTTCAAAGATGTGGGCGTTTTGATTACAAATATTCTCACAAAACTTTTCAGACATCTTTTTAAGGAAACTTAAAACTAATTTAAGAAGACACTATATAGGGTGTGTGTATGGGAGGCAGAGAAAAGATAAATATCAATAGTAATAATGGTAATATAATACATTTCTTTAAAATATCTGGGTAAAGTCACATTGGAAAGAAGACATTAAAGCTTTTTGCCTTAATAGAAGCTATGTTCATTACTTTTTCTAAAGACTTCCTATATTTCACCTGTAAATATGGATCTTGAAAGTTAACCAAATATGTCTTCTATATTTTGACATACACCATCAATCCTATGTAGAAATACATATCACTATCCTAGGAGAGGAAAGGAAGGCCCCCTAGAAGGGAAGAACTGGGGGACAGAAGAAAAATACAAGGGCCTTAACAATTAGATAAAAATATATTGTCCAGGATTTTTTTAGTGTTATATAAAGTGTGGGAGCACAAACATACTTTCTTTTAAGAGGCGGGGTATCACTCTGTCTCCCAGGTTGGAGTGTAGTGGTGTGATCACAGCTCACTGCAGCCTCAAGCTCCTGGGCTCAAGCGATCTTTCTTTTTTTTTCTTCTTATTCTATTATTATTATTATTATTATTATTATACTTTAAGTTCTAGGGTACATGTGCATAACATGCAGGTTTGTTACATATGTATACTTGTGCCATGTTGGTGTGCTGCACCCATCAACTCGTTAGCACCCATCAACTCATCATTTACATCAGGTATAACTCCCAATGCAATCCCTCCCCCCCTCCCCTCCCCATGATAGGCCCCGGTGTGTGATGTTCCCCTTCCCGAGACCAAGTGATCTCATTGTTCAGTTGCCATCTATGAGTGAGAACATGCGGTGTTTGGTTTTCTGTTTTTGTGATAGTTTGCTGAGAATGATGGTTTCCAGCTGCATCCATGTCCCTACAAAGGACACAAACTCATCCTTTCTTATGGCTGCATAGTATTCCATGGTGTATATGTGCCACATTTTCTTAATCCAGTCTGTCACTGATGGACATTTGGGTTGATTCCAAGTCTTTGCTATTGTGAATAGTGTTGCAGTAAACACACGTGTGCATGTTTTATAATCCTTTGGGTATATTCCCAGTAATGGGATGGCTGGGTCATATGGTACTTCTAGTTCTAGATCCTTGAGGAATCGCCATACTGTTTTCCATAATGGTTGAACTAGTTTACAATCCCACCAACAGTGTAAAAGTGTTCCTATTTCTCTACATCCTCTCCAGCACCTGTTGTTTCCTGACTTTTTAATGATTGCCATTCTAACTGGTGTGAGATGGTATCTCATTGTGGTTTTGATTTGCATTTCTCTGATGGCCAGTGATGATGAGCATTTTTTCATGTGTCTGTTGGCTGTATGAATGTCTTCTTTTGAGAAATGTCTGTTCATATCCTTTGCCCACTTTTTGATGGGGTTGTTTGTTTTTTTCTTGTAAATTTGTTTGAGTTCTTCATAGGTTCTGGATATTAGCCCTTTGTCTGATGAGTAGATTGCAAAAATTTCCTCCCATTCTGTAGGTTGCCTGTTCACTCTGATGGTAGTTTCTTTTGCTGTGCAGAAGCTCTTTAGTTTAATTAGATCCCATTTGTCAATTTTGGCTTTTGTTGCCGTTGCTTTTGGTGTTTTAGACATGAAGTCGTTGCCCATGCCTATGTCCTGAATGGTATTACCTAGGTTTTCTTCTAGGGTTTTTATGGTATTAGGTCTAACATTTAAGTCTCTAATCCATCTTGAATTAATTTTCGTATAAGGAGTAAGGAAAGGATCCAATTTCCGCTTTCTACTTATGGCTAGCCAATTTTCCCAGCACCATTTATTAAATAGGGAATCCTTTCCCCATTTCTTGTTTTTCTCAGGTTTATCAAAGATCAGATGGCTGTAGATGTGTGGTATTATTTCTGAGGACTCTGTTCTGTTCCATTGGTCTATATCTCTGTTTTGGTACCAGTACCATGCTGTTTTGGTTACTGTAGCCTTGTAGTATAGTTTGAAGTCAGGTAGCGTGATGCCTCCAGCTTTGTTCTTTTGACTTAGGATTGTCTTGGAAATGTGGGCTCTTTTTTGTTCCATATGAACTTTAAAGCAGTTTTTTCCAATTCTGTGAAGAAACTCATTGGTAGCTTGATGGGGATGGCATTGAATCTATAAATTACCTTGGGCAGTATGGCCGTTTTCACGATATTGATTCTTCCTATCCATGAGCATGGTATGTTCTTCCATTTGTTTGTGTCCTCTTTTATTTCACTGAGCAGTGGTTTGTAGTTCTCCTTGAAGAGGTCCTTTACATCCCTTGGAAGTTGGATTCCTAGGTATTTTATTCTCTTTGAAGCAATTGTGAATGGAAGTTCATTCCTGATTTGGCTCTGTGTTTGTCTGTTACTGGTGTATAAGAATGCTTGTGATTTTTGCACATTAATTTTGTATCCTGAGACTTTGCTGAAGTTGCTTATCAGCTTAAGGAGATTTTGGGCTGAGACAATGGGGTTTTCTAAATATACAATCATGTCATCTGCAAAGAGGGACAATTTGACTTCTTCTTTTCCTAACTGAATACCCTTTATTTCTTCCTCTCGCCTGACTGCCCTAGCTAGAACTTCCAACATTATGTTGAATAGGAGTGGTGAGAGAGGGCATCCCTGTCTTGTGCCAGTTTTCAAAGGGAATGTTTCCAGTTTTTGCCCATTCAGTATGATATTGGCTGTGGGTTTGTCATAAATAGCTCTTATTATTTTGAGATATGTTCCATCAATACCGAATTTATTGAGCGTTTTTAGCATGAAGGGCTGTTGAATATTGTCAAAGGCCTTTTCTGCATCTATTGAGATAATCATGTGTTTTGTTTTTGGTTCTGTTTATATGCTGGATTACGTTTATTGATTTGCATATGTTGAACCAGCCTTGCATCCCAGGGATGAAGCCCACTTGATCATGGTGGACAAGCTTTTTGATGTGCTGCTGGATCCGGTTTGCCAGTATTTTATTGAGGATTTTTGCATCGATGTTCATCAGGGATATTGGTCTAAAATTGTCTTTTTTTGTTGTGTCTCTGCCAGGCTTTGGTATCAGGATGATGTTGGCCTCATAAAATGAGTTAGGGAGGATTCCCTCTTTTTCTATTGATTGGAATAGTTTCAGAAGGAATGGTACCAACTCCTCCTTGTACCTCTGGTAGAATTCAGCTGTGAATCCATCTGGTCCTGGACTTTTTTTGGTTGGTAGGCTATTAATTACTGCCTCAATTTCAGAGCCTGCTATTGGTCTATTCAGGGATTCAACTTCTTCCTGGTTTAGTCTTGGGAGAGTGTAAGTGTCCAGGAAATTATCCATTTCTGCCAGATTTTCTAGTTTATTTGCATAGAGGTGTTTATAGTATTCTCTGATGGTAGTTTGTATTTCTGTGGGGTCGGTGGTGATATCCCCTTTATCATTTTTTATTGTGTCTATTTGATTCTTCTCTCTTTTCTTCTTTATTAGTCTTGCTAGTGGTCTATCAATTTTGTTGATCTTTTCAAAAAACCAACTCCTGGATTCATTGATTTTTTGGAGGGTTTTTTGTGTCTCTATCTCCTTCAGTTCTGCTCTGATCTTAGTTATTTCTAGCCTTCTGCTAGCTTTTGAATGTGTTTGCTCTTGCTTCTCTAGTTCTTTTAATTGCGATGTTAGAGTGTCAATTTTAGATCTTTCCTGCTTTCTCTTGTGGGCATTTAGTGCTATAAATTTCCCTCTACACACTGCTTTAAATGTGTCCCAGAGATTCTGGTATGTTGTATCTTTGTCCTCATTGGTTTCAAAGAACATCTTTATTTCTGCCTTCATTTCGTTATGTACCCAGTAGTCATTCAGGAGCAGGTTATTCAGTTTCCATGTAGTTGAGCGGTTTTGATTGAGTTTCTTAGTCCTGAGTTCTAGTTTGATTGCACTGTGGTCTGAGAGACAGTTTGTTATAATTTCTGTTCTTGTACATTTGCTGAGGAGTGCTTTACTTCCAATTATGTGGTGAATTTTGGTATAAGTGTGATGTGGTGCTGAGAAGAATGTATATTCTGTTGATTTGGGGTGGAGAGTTCTGTAGATGTCTATTAGGTCTGCTTGCTGCAGAGATGAGTTCAATTCCTGGATATCCTTTTTAACTTTCTGTCTCATTGATCTGTCTAATGTTGACAGTGGGGTGTTGAAGTCTCCCATTATTATTGTATGGGAGTCTAAGTCTCTTTGTAAGTCTCTAAGGACTTGCTTTATGAATCTGGGTGCTCCTG
Organism: Macaca nemestrina; assembly: GCF_043159975.1. Lineage (NCBI taxonomy): Eukaryota > Metazoa > Chordata > Mammalia > Primates > Cercopithecidae > Macaca > Macaca nemestrina. The sequence goes on along the minus strand of NC_092127.1, from coordinate 43,059,109 downwards.
TATTGGATGCATATATATTTAGGATAGTTAGCTCTTCCTGTTGAATTGATCCCTTTACCATTATGTAATGGCCTTCTTTGTCTCTTTTGATCTTTGATGGTTTAAAGTCTGTTTTATCAGAGACTAGTATTGCAACCCTTGCTTTTTTTTGTTCTTCATTTGCTTGGTAGATCTTCCTCCATCCCTTTATTTTGAGCCTATGTATGTCTCTGCATGTGAGATGGGTCTCCTGAATACAGCAGACTGATGGGTCTTGACTCTTTATCCAGTTTGCCAGTCTGTGTCTTTTAATTGGACCATTTAGTCCATTTACATTTAAGGTTAATATTGTTATGTGTGAACCTGCTCCTGCCATTATGATATTAACTGGTTATTTTGCTCATTGGTTGATGCAGTTTCTTCCTAGCCTTTACATTTTGGCATGTTTTTGCAGTTGGCTGGTACCGGTTGTTCCTTTCCATGTTTAGTGCTTCCTTCAGGGTCTCTTGTAAGGCAGGCCTAGTGGTGACAAAATCTCTAAGCATTTGCTTATCTGTAAAGGATTTTATTTCTCCTTCACTTATGAAACTTAGTTTGGCTGGATATGAAATTCTGGGTTTAAAATTCTTTTCTTTAAGAATGTTGAATATTGGCCCCCACTCTCTTCTGGCTTGGAGAGTCTCTGCCGAGAGATCTGCTGTTAGTCTGATGGGCTTCCCTTTATGGGTAACCCGACCTTTCTCTCTGGCTGCCCTTAAGATTTTTTCCTTCATTTCAACTTTGGTGAATCTGGCAATTATGTGTCTTGGAGTTGCTCTTCTCGAGGAGTATCTTTGTGGCGTTCTCTGTATTTCCTGGATTTGAATGTTGGCCTGCCCTACTAGGTTGGGGAAGTTCTCCTGGATGATATCCTGAAGAGTGTTTCCAACTTGGTTCCATTTTCCCCCTCACTTTCAGGCACCCCAATCAGATGTAGATTTCGTCTTTTTACATAATCCCATACTTCTTGCAGGTTTTGTTCATTTCTTTATCTTCTTTTTTCTTTAGATTTCTCTTCTCACTTCATTTCATTCATTTGACCCTCAATCGCTGATACTCTTTCTTCCAGTTGATCGAGTCGGTTACTGAAGCTTGTGCATTTGTCATGTATTTCTCGTGTCATGGTTTTCATCTCTGTCCGTTCGTTTATGGCCTTCTCTGCATTAATTATTCTGGTTATCAATTATTCCACTCTTTTTTCAAGATTTTTAGTTTGTTTGCGCTGGGTACGTAATTCCTCCTTTAGCTCTGAGAAGTTTGATGGACTGAAGCCTTCTTCTCTCACCTCATCAAAGTCATTCTCCATGCAGCTTTGATCCGTTGCTGGCGATGAGCTGCGTTCCTTTGAATTTCCAGCTTTTCTGCCCTGCTTTTTCCCCATCTTTGTGGTTTTATCTGCCTCTGGTCTTTGATGATGGTGACGTAATGATGGGGTTTTGGTGTGGGTGTGCTTCCTGTTTGTTAGTTTTCCTTCTAACAGTCAGGACCCTCAGCTGTAGGTCTGTTGGAGATTGCTTGAGGTCCACTCCAGACCCTGTTTGTCTGGGTGTCAGCAGCAGAGGCTGCAGAAGATAGAATACTGCTGAACAGCGAGTGTACCTGTCTGATTCTTGCTTTGGAAGCTTCCTCTCAGGGGTGTACTCCACCGTGTGAGGTGTGGGGTGTCGGTCTGCCCCTAGTGGAGGATGTCTCCCAGTTAGGCTACTCAGGGGTCAGGAACCCACTTGAGCAGGCAGTCTGTTCCTTCTCAGATCTCAACCTCCGTGTTGGGAGATCCACTGCTCTCTTCAAAGCTGTTAGACAGAGTCATTTGTGTCTGCAAAGGTTTCTGCTGCTTTTTTTTTTTTTTTGTTGTTGTTGTTGTTGTTGTTTAGCTGTGCCCTGTCCCCAGAGGTGGAGTCTACAGAGACTGGCAGGCCTCCTTGAGCTACTGTGAGCTCCACCCAGTTCGATCTTCCCAGGGCTTTGTTTACCGAGTTAAGCCTCAGCAATGGCGGGAGCCCCTCCCCCAGCCTGGCTGCTGCCTTGCTGGTAGATCGCAGACTGTTGTGCTAGCAATGAGGAAGGCTCCGTGAGCTTGGGACCCTTCTGGCCAGGTGTGGGATATAATCTCCTGGTGTGCCTATTTGCTTAAAGCGCAGTATTGGGGTGGGAGTTACCCGATTTTCCAGGTGTTGTGTGTCTCAGTTCCCCTGGCTAGGAAAAGGGATTCCCTTCCCCTTTGCGCTTGCCAGGTGAGGCCAGGCCTCACCCTGCTTCAGCTCTCGCTGGTCGGGCTGCAGTAGCGGACCAGCACCGATTATTCGGCACTCCCTAGTGAGATGAACCCAGTACCTCAGTTGAAAATGCAGAAATCACCTGTCTTCTGTGTCGCTCGCGCTGGGAGCTTGAGACTGGAGCTGTTCCTATTTGGCCACCTTGCTCCACCTCGCTCAAGTGATCTTTCTCTCTCAACCTCGTGAGTAGCTAAAACTACAGGTATGCACAGCTATGTGTAGCTAATTTTTATTTTTATTTTTAGTAGAGGTGAGGTCTCCCTATGTTGCCCAGGCTAGCCTTGAATTCCTGGGCTCAAGCTATCCCCCTCCTTGGTCTCCCAAAGTGTTGGGATTATAGGTGTGAGCCACTGCATCCGGCCCATGTTTGTTGCCTATAACCTGAGATGTACCCCGCCCCACCCCTGCTACCACCTTCAGGAATCTTATTAGATATGGTATGAAAACGAGAAAAGGAATGATGTCTTAGCAATTTTTTAAAGGAGAAGCTAAAAGCTGAAGTAATTATAGTATATGATAGAATGTTGTATTTTAGGCACTGTCATTTTGATAAAAAATGGAATTAGGGACCATTGTAAATGCTTACATGTTCGCAGTGAGTGGTCCTGGCTGCATTATTTATGGGAGGATGTTTTACAGATAAGAAGTAGCATTTGATGCAATTGTGACTCGCATCTATCATCCATAAAATCTTGATTTTGTTTTCAGATTTGTTTTCAGTTTCACAAATAAAAATGAATCAAATTGAAATTTAAGGAGAAAGCTCCAAAGAAACCTTTTTGATTAAATCTATCAGAAGGGATAGCACTGTGGCCATTTAGCATTTGATGGTAAATTCCAATTTCTGTTGACCTTGCCGATAGGTTTATGTTTGATATATCTAATTTTCTGAAGTGTTTTCAAAGACATGGGCGTTTTGATTACAAATATTCTCACAAAACTTTCCAGACATCTTTTTAAGGAACCTTAAAACTAATTTAAGAAGACACTATAGCAAAAAGCAGTTATTACAGAGGAAAAAAAAAGTATTTGTTATTTGAATTTGAACTTCAATTTGAACTTCAAAGCTAGAATTGTTCTTTTTTTTAAATTCTTTTTTTAAATTTTTTTATGTTTTATTATTGTACTTTAAGTTCTAGGGTACATGTGCATAACGTGCAGGTTTGTTACATATGTATACTTGTGCCATGTTGCTGTGCTGCACCCATCAACTCGTCAGCACCCATCAACTCATCATTTACATCAGGTATAACTCCCAATGCAATCCCTCCCCCCTCCCCCCTCCCCATGATAGGCCCCGGTGTGTGATGTTCCCCTTCCTGAGTCCAAGTGATCTCATTGTTCAGTTCCCACCTATGAGTGAGAACATGCAGTGTTTGGTTTTTTGTTCTTGTGATAGTTTGCTAAGAATGATGGTTTCCAGCTGCATCCATGTCCCTACAAAGGACACAAACTCATCCTTTTTTATGGCTGCATAATATTCCATGGTGTAGAATTGTTCTTATAAAAGGAGAAAGTTTTCTCCTGGTTAATCTACTTTTTAGATAGAGTAAGATGAGATGGGGTACTTGTAATGTAAATGGTTATGGTTAAAGAAACATTATATAACAAAGTAAGAGCCTGGCGTGGTGGCTCACAGCTGTAATCTTCAGGAGATCTCCAGATCTCCTGAAATTATACATGTAACGATCTCAGCTGTGTTCTTTCATTTGCAAGACACATTAGGTAAGGCTTGTAAGATGGAAGGACTTAAACTTTTTAAGTTGACATGGGTAAGTTTGATTATGTGCTATCAGCTAAAAGTATCATAAAATATACTTTTACACAGGTAAAGCAAACTGTTTCAAACAGTACTTATCAATATGGTAGTCTTAATTGCTTATATTCTTTTTATCTATGTTGAAAAGTTTCCCTAGAATTTTAGTAAATATTATCCTACATGAATTCAGCAAGAAAGATTTTCTTAAGCTTGTAATTATTTTCTCATTAGAAAATATTTTCTTATTTTGGTTTCATGGTATCACTATTTCTTGTGGAATAGTGGAGAAGAGGAAATTATTTATTTCCTGGATGATTGCTGATATTTCTAAGAATTGGAATATATTTTATTTTCATGGATTTAGATGTTTTGGACTAAATTTATAGTAATATACTGCAATACAAAATCCAATGAAAAGAGTCACAGTCAGTTTTTTTATAACTTTATATTGTCTGTAACATGTTTCTATTACAAGTATTGAAGTCTAAGGTGACATGATGGATTTCTTCTCGCTTTGATGTTAAGTGAAAAGCTGCTTTAAGTTTCATTTTTTTGATCACCTGGAAATCTGAAATAAAATAAATTGTAGATTTAACTTTTATATTGGGCTAGAAAGTAAAGAACATTTGTTTTGAAAAATAATTTGTTTTCTGTAATTTTCATATGTGGCTTCAAAATTAAAAATACTTAACCTTATGTGATATTTGACAATAAATCTGTGATTTTTTTTTTTAAAGCAGTGTTTCAGTATTAAGGTTATCAAGTGCTGGATGAAACTTCTCTTTTTGTGTTTGGAGAATGAGATTATACTTAGTATACTGCACAAAGTGGGTACTTAATAGAAACTTTTTACTTGATTTATCATACCTACTGAGTTCTTCCAAATGTTCTGAGTTTTGAGATACAGTTTCCACCGTGGATCCTCGAAACTCTTCTAAAAAAAAATATACAAAGTAAATAGTTTATCATGAACACGGTTTATAGTTATTTTGATCTTGAACCTGGGAATCCCTTTTCAGGGATATCTGTCCTTCACCTATAAACGTGTATGTATCACCAGGGCAGATTGTATTGTACAAAGATGGTCACAGCAATCTCTCCCACTCCACATGTTCCTGTACGGTATGATCTTGTCAATCCCCCATGAAGGAGCAGAATCTAGTTTTCTTCTTGAAATTGAGCTACCCTTAAGACTCTTTTGTGATCAGCTGAATGTGGAGGAAGTGACGAAAATGAGCTCTGGGGCTAGGTCCATAAAAGCTATGCAGGCTCTACCTGGTTATCTTAGGATACTGTTTTTGGAGGAAGTGAATCACCACATAAGTCCTCATACCCTGAGACTGCCATGCTGGAATGGCCGTGTATAGATGTTCTAGCAGACAGTCCCAGCTGAGTCCAGCCTTCCAGCCATCTTGGCCAAGTCTCCAGCCTGCCAGTGAAGCTGTCTTTGACCCTTCAAACCAGCCCATCTGTCAGCTGAATACCATTTAGTGACTTCAATTAATGTCCAGCCGAGCCCTGCTTGAATTCCTAATCCACAGAATTCTTGTGATATAATAAAATGGCTACTGAAAAGGCCACCTTGTTTTGGGTAAGATGACTTTAAAAAATATTACTCAAAAGGAAAATTAATTTAAGGAGCAATATAAAGTACCCAAATAATGAAGTCAAATATGGGAAGTTTATCTATCTATCTATCTATCTATCTATCTATCTATCTATCTATCTATCTATCTATCTATCTATGTGTGTGTGTGTGTGTGTATACATATAACTACATATATAAACATACATATATAAAAACTTCCCATATCTGGCTTCACTATTATGATATTATGATAATGAAGTCAAATATGGGAAGTTTGTTTATGTAGATATACATGTATAAATGACTTCATGTATCATATACCATATGTGTATATATATATAGAGAGAGAGCCATGTTAATTTGTTACTTAACTTTAACTTTCATATCTCCTCCTTTACTTTTGATTTGAATTCACTGGGATTAATCTAATAAGATGCTGTTTATTCCTGTTTATGACAGGCCCCAGTTTTCAGGCCCTTCATTCTATTTTTCATTACCTTTCGTGTTCTGTCCCCATCTCCTACCCACTGCAATTCCTAAAAGAGTTCTACTTTGCCTTTTGGAATATTTGATTCATTATTTCAGCAAAATGTCCTATATCTTTACCCTATTTTCTGAAATTACTTTTACTTTCTTGCTCTAACAGAAATTTGTCTCTTCTCTCAAGATACTATCAGCCCACAAACCCATTTTTGTTGTATTTTTCTTGGTCTTCTCACTGCTGGACCTGAAGATGGGTTGGTGTCCTCTTTCCTCCTTGTTCTGTCAGGACATTTGCCTTTCCTCTTTCCCTCTCTAACACTCATGTCATTAGATTATACAGTCAACCATTTGTCACTATTGTGATCTACCTACAAGTGGAATCATTCTCAGTTGATGTTATCATTGCCTCATTGTCACCGTACTACTACTTTCTTAACTTAGTAATTTCAATGTAGAGGTAGAAGATTATTCCACCCTAAGTCTCAATTCCTTGACCTCCTGTTCTTTTACATCTTGTCCTTTACATTACCACTGCCATTAATTCCCCTGGTCACACTTAGACCTTGTCATTATCAGTAACTATGAGCCCCCTCTAGCTCATTTTCCTGTATTTAACTGCTTGGCTGCCTCCTTTTGTATTTCCAGATCACTCCCTCTGCTATCCTGACCCCAGCAATTCTTCTACTTCATTGGAACCTCCATTCCTACCACATTTTCACTGTTTCTCCTAATTTTTCTGTCTCTTCTTCCTTCCTCATATAATTTAAATTCCATGGTTATGTACTTCCTTGCATAAAGTCTAAATTTCTCTTCTTTTCACTTTGTTTACTTACTTGGCAAAAGTATAGCCCTAGTTAAATCCAGTTATCTGCCGATTCCTCTCCTGCACTGTATAGTTCAACATGGCTGGAGAAAATACACAACTGACCTGAGATGCCTCATCTTAAATTCATGGTCACAAACATTAAGTAGACCCTTGTGCTTCCAGGCCTTTCTATGAAACATTCCTGGTCCACTCATTCTTCCACTGCCCTCGATGACTAAATCTTCTACTTTTCTCAGACCTCCCACCCTGCACTTTTCTCAGCTGATGATTTATTTCCTGGTTTCATTGAGGAAATAAATGACAGTAGGAAAAATCTTCCACAAGTCCTGTGGGGAGAGTTACTCACCTACTGCTTCTATTCTGTATACTCTGTCTTCCCTTCTGTTAGTATCAATGAACTGTTATCCCTCTACTTCTTCACTAGATTTCAGGCCCTCTTGTCTAGACAAGACATAGTTTCAGTCCTTCCTTCTGCCTCCCACTTATCAGTGCTCTTCCTCTCTATTAGGTCTTCCCTATCAGTAGAGAACTATTTAGTTAAAGCCATGTGACTTAAGTTCTCACCAATGAAATGAGCAAAGAAATATACAGTCATGTGTCACTTAATGACAGGGGTATCTTCAAAGAAATGAGTCATTAGGTGATGTTGTTGTACAAACATCATAGAGTGTACTTACACAAATCTAGATGGCACAGTCTACTACATAGCTAGGCTATTATATGGTATAGCATATTGCTTCTGGGCTACAAACCTGTTTGGCACGTTACTATAGTGAATATTATAGGCATCTGTAACACTATAATGAGTATTTGTATAGCTAAACATAGTAAAGGTAATGCATTGCAACACAGTGTTATGATGGCTAAAACGTCACTAGTGCATAGGAATCTTCCAGCTCCATTATCTCTTAGGACCACCATTGTGTATGGCATATATTGTTGACAGAAATGTCCTTATGCAATGCATGACTGGATACTTCTTCTGAGTCTGAGTGTTAGACATGGGTACTCACTCACCCCAGGACAGTTGACTCTTGGTTCCATCACTGCAAAAACACTCATTTGGATTATAACCTAGGTTTTGCACTGTGGGTCTGACTTAAGGTGTGATTTGAGATGTTTGATCTGTAGGACTTCAAGGGAGCTGGAAGACTGAGACCAGTACCACTCTAGTAAGGGAGACCAGAAGCAACAACACATTGAAGTGTGATATTTGCTTATATGATCTACATTTCAGTAGAAATTGGCACTTCCTTGTTGCTAATAGTAAAGACTCTGAAATGGTAGATTGAAGTGGGCAACAAAAAGATCTCATTTATACCACCACTTAGCCTATATGTTACAAAAGCAATAGAATAAGCCAGTAAATGCCAAATTGCTATAAATCCACCGTCACATCCCTTTTTTGAAAACAATGGAATATAATATTTATATTATACAGTATTATATGTAAACAAGATTTTTAAAATGTTATCTGTAGAGAAGTATGAGTTGAAATGGAGGAGACATTACCTGGTAGTTTGGTGACTAGAAAGGTAAATGAATTTTTATAATTTTGGCATGCTAAACATTTGTAGTGGCCTTACTCTCAAAAAGGGTAAATAACTCATTCATAAAGGTTGTATCAGAGTTTATAGACTAGACCCCTGGTAATGGATTCAACCTTTCTACAACAAATCAAAAGTATTGTTGTATGCTCACATGAATATACAGTAGTCATTACCTTAAATTTAAAACTCACTATAAGCAGCAAATACAGAGAGCACGATATGAAGGCTGTATTGTATCAGTGTGGTCTGCAGAGAATTTCTTCATATGGTTTTTGCCTTGTTGAAATATATGTTGCAGTTCAAAGCTAAAGGGATTACTTTTGAATAGTCATCACAGAGGTTGATTACATTCGTATATCATATTTAGCTGGACCCTGCAGGCTATTATTCCATTAGCTATGCTGGTCCTGCCATTGTCAAAAAGTTGATCACCTAATGTTAAAAGACTGTGCTTTCTGTTGACCTTATCCAAATGACTCAAAAGCTTTTGTTTGAAAAATAAAACTCAGATTATGTTTTATGAAACTGATTAAGAATAAATACTGCATATAAACTATGCTCCTATCTTATGGGTGATCTTAAAATTATGCTATTATTAACAATGAGATATTTTGTTTTTGTATTTCAGCAGATTTTACTGATAGTCATACATTCAATTTTAGTAGAAACAGTACTTCTCTCTCACTGATAGTAAAGAGTCTCAGAAACTGATTTCTGAAAAAGGAACAGAAATCTCCCTTCCCCATCATGTAAATCATATAAAATTACCCTGGAAGTAAGCCAGTATATCAATGTAAATATAATGGCACATCTACAATGGCCTACTTACAATATGATTTTACAAGGCCACTGTACTGAAGAGAACAAAGTTCTGTTTTGGGGAAATGTGTATATGAACTGAAAACTTATCAATCACACTTGATAATCAGAAAATCCCTTCCAGTAAATAAATAAATAAAATATTTAACTGTTTATTCTTCATATGATGGTTGTATAGGTTCACTCGTTTAATTACAATGAGAATATCTGATTCAGGGCTATAAATCTGGTTTTTATAAACCCAGAATCCCATTACCAATAAAAGGCATACTTAGATAAGCTTGACTTTTAAATTATTTTATTATGAATTAGCCACAAATAAGTAATGAGATGAGAGCTCATCTTTGAAAAAGATATCGACCGTTATGACTTTATTATTTAAAATAACATATACATTTTTTCATTAGAATCACATTACAAAAGCTGTCCTTTGGGAACAAAGATGATTTTGACACTATCTCAGTTGAACAGCTCAGTCCTTGAGCTGTGTTCCCAGGAGTGATGATGGATTGGCATAGACTCATGTTTGCTCTTTGGCATGGTCTTCCTTGTAACTGATAGTTTGTAAAATGGCTGGTCAGGGATGCAGGCTGTGATCCTGGAACACAGCCAGATACTAATTTTGGCCTCATTAGCACTGTTCTCTTAATCAATTGAACTTTTCAGCAGGTGGAGGTTTCCTAACATTTCTTGTACTAGCTTGTCTTTAGCTACTCACTTGAAACTCACAATAGATGAGTGGGTATCAGTCAGGAGGAAACAGATGGCACATACAACTGGGATTTTGAAGAGACTTTAATGAAGGGACTATTAAGAAATGAGGGCAGGGCTAAGGAGCTAATAAGGGATATTGAGGCACCTAGGGACTTGCAAAAGAGGGTGCCATGCCATTATCATCTCTGGGTCTAAATTCAGGGTAAGGAGACAGGACGGTGCCACTGGATGTTGGGTGAGGGCAGAGATTTAGAAAAGGGACTGCTTTTTCTAAATCTAGAAGTAGCAGTTGCAGAGTGTCACAGTTGTCAGAAAGGAGCTGAAGTGAGGGGCAGAGGAATAGTATTCTCACTCTCCACCTTCCTAACCTCTCATCTGCTGGTGACTCTCTTTGGCTAAATCCATATGATGAAGCCAGAAGGCAAGTCAGCCTGTGTGATGCAGTCTGAAGTCAGTCTCCTGGGACACAGAGCAGAGAAGGTGGGAGAATTGATCGTGTGTGTGTGTGTGTGTGTGTGTGTGTGTGTGTGTGTGTAAGGGGTGGGGGAGGGGAAACGAGCAGCATATAATAACCATACAATGCAAATGTTTTGCTTTAGCAAAAATTTAGTCATGTGAAGTGTGGTTTGGGCATCAATATATTTAATGTTGGCATATAATTGGATATTTCTTTATTCATTTTCCTCCTCCTCCTCATTGTATAATATTGGTTTGTCATTCATGGCTTTCTCGTCTTACAGTTTTGTAAAAAATTTATGAATCAAAGCCTAAGATTATAGAGTTAATCTCACTCTATCAAAAATATGTGATTTTGGAAGTAATATTTCTCTACATTTTGTTGTTAACAAAACAAAAAGTTAATCTGTCCTATCTGTGTTTTGAAGTAGAAATCATGATGTGGTAATTCTATATCTGATGAGCATAATAATCAAGATGGAAACTTTTAAGGCAGGAGGCATCTTTCAAGTTTGGATAGACTCTCTTGAAAGTGTCAAAAACTGACATGTGTTCTTTCATATCACAGGATCTGGTATATAACAATTCCCTTGCCAAGGGCTTTTATTAATATTCAAGCAATTAAAATTTATGCAAAAATCAGAAGTATATTCCAATTCAAAATTATATATTCTTTTTTTTTTAACCTTACACACCATTACTTTGAATAAATGGAATGCAACTAGGCTTGAACAAAGCACTGAAGATACCATATTGACACAGAATGATAACTGAATTTCTTTTTCTGGGCGTTTAAACTTTTAATGAGAATATCTGATTCAGGTCTATTAATCTGTCCAGACACTAAATATTTTCTTAAGATAAATAGTGTGTTAATGTCTTCATACAGTTCTTTTTATTTCTTTGATTTTTTGCTACATTATAAATCCTGCAATTTTTTTCTATTCAAGACAGAGTAACAGAAATCAGATTAACTTCTTTCCTAAAACACTCCACCCTACCCCAAAAAACCTGAACAAAATATATGAAACAATGATTTTGAAGACACTGGACATCAGACAACAAAAGCCAGTGATTTCTGAAAGACAAGAAATATGTTTTGAATACAAAACATGCAAAAAGGCACAATGAGGAGAAAAATCAATCAAAACTGACCCATAACTGACATAATTATTAGAATTAAGAACAAAAACAAAGTTACTCTAACTGTATTTTAGACATTTAAAATGTTAAGTAGAGACAAGGAAAATAAAATAAAACATTAATAAACTTGAAGACAGAGTAGTAGAAGCTGCAAAATGAAGAAAGAGAGTCGAAAAGATGAACATATTATCAGTAAACTATAGAACAGCTTCAAGCAGCCTAATAGACATGTATTGGCATCTCCATAAAAAGGATATGGAGAAAGAATTGAAAAATAGTTTAAGAAATTATGGCTGAAAATTTTCTAAAATTGATGAAGACTATAAGCCCACATGTCCAAGAAGCTCAATAGACCCCAAGCTTAAGAAACTTAAGAGTACAAAAATTAAAAAAAATAACAACCTATGAAACATACAATGCCATACCCACTGAAAATATCTTTATAAAATGAAGGCAAAAATACTTTTCAGACAGACAAAAGCTGAAGCAATTCATTAGCAGCATATTTGCACTACAAGTCCTCAAGACAGAAGAAAAATGATACCACATGACAATCTGGATCTATGTAAAGAAATGAAGAGCATCAGAGGTGGTAAGTACAACACATGATAACGTTGTACAAAGGTGAGAAGGGGAGAAATGCAAGGATGTAATTGTAAACTTTTTTTGACACAGGGTCTCGCTTACTGCAGCCTTGACCTTACAGGCTCAAGCAATCCTCCTGTCTCCTCAGCCTCCCAAGTAGCTGGGACTACAGGCATATGCCACCATGTCTGGCTAATTAAAAAAAAAAAAAAATTCTTGTAGAGATGGAATCTCGTTTCTTTGCCTACTGTGCTCTTGAACTCCTGGCCTCAAGTAATCCTTCTGTCTTGGTGTACCAAAGTATTGGGATGACAAGCATGAGCTACCATGCCTGGCCTATAAGATTCTTATACTATGTGTTACCATTGGTGGGAATGTAAATTAGTACAGCAATTATGGAGATTTCTCAAAAAACTCTAAAAATAGATGTCATGCAATCCAGTAATCCCACTGCTGGGTATTTATACAAAGGAAATAAAATAAATACATTCAAGGGATACCTGCACTTCCATGTGTATTGCAGCACTATTTACGGTAGCTAAGACATGGAATCAACCTAAGCATCCATTAACAGACAAAAGGACAAAGAAAATGTGCTGTATATACACAATAGAATACTATTAAGCTACAAAACAGAATGCAATCCTGTCGTTTGCCGCCACAGGAATAAGCCTGGAGAACATTATGTTCAGTGAAATGGGGCGGGCACAGAAAGATAAATACTGCATGTTCTCACTCACATGTGGAAGCTAAAATAATTCCAGCTCATGGAAGTGGAGAACAGAATAGTGGGTATTAGAGGCTGGGAAGGGTCAGGGGATGGGAGAAGGTGGGAGATGTTGGTTAATGGATACAAAATTACAGTTAGATAGGAGGAAGGAAGTCTGGTGTTCAGAAGCATTGCAGGGTGAATATGGTTAACTACAATTTATTGACTCTTTTCCAAAAGCTACAAGACAGAATTTTGAATGTTCGCAACACAAAGAAATGATAAATGTTTGAGGTGATGGCTATGCTAATTACCCTGATTTGATCATGACACATTGTAAACATGTATCAAAATATCACCCTGTATTCCATAAATATCTACAATTATAATGTGTCAACTAAAAATAAAAGGGAAAAAATTCTTACACTATATGTTAAATATCTAATGTCACTTGGAGGTAGGTTGTGAAAAGTTAAAGATATACACTGATCATTATTTTTGCTTTTACATTTTAGTTTACACTTTTCATTTAAATATTCTGAAAAAAAAAGATTTGAAAAATCAACATCCTTCGAATCTGAAAATAAGAAAACCTGTCTCTAATTTAAACATTAATTTGAAAACTTATCCTTCTCGTGTATTTCCCTGATCTGCGGCTTGAAGATAAGCTAATGAATTCAAAGAAATAACCATTTCATTATCACTCCAAAAGTTTAATTTTCTTGGCCAAATTATGTGCAGTGTAATACATAGAATATGAAACTAAATGCTGATAGATAAATAGATTTGATTTTTTTTTTCTGGTTACTTCAGAGTAACCGTTGGGAAAATATACAAGCTCTGTATTCATGTTCTTTTCATGTTGTCTGTACTTTAGAACAGAGAATTATGTGAAATAATTTTTGTAACACTTTACTGAGGTATGATTGACATAACAAAAGCTGTACATATTTAATTTATAAAACTTGATGGGTTTGCAGGTAAGTAAACCATTCAAAATCTATGCTGTAAACACATCCATCATCCAGGGGATGATATTTTTAATGAATAATCCAGAGATGTGAAAATGAATGTTTTTGTAAAAATTGAGTTTTCTAATGTATGTTGAGATTTCCAAAGAAAAGATTCTGTAGATATACAATATTCAGTTCAAATATAGTATTATGAGTAAATATATATCTGGTCAGCAGCAAAGTAGTTCCTAGAAATAACATCTCCGAAAAACCCAAACAATTCCCTTACCAAAATTAAAAATCAAAACTTTGCACATCCCAAGTAAGATACTCTTCCTCTTAAATTTTTGTAAGAATGAACTGGTCTGTTTAAAACAATGACAATGAGAAATACATTTTGAAATAAGTCACCAGTTTCCAGATGATCTATATATATGTCTGCTACTCAAAGTGTGGTCTCCAAACCAGCAGCATTAACATTACCTGAAGCTTGTTAGAAATGCAGAAATGTAAGCCACGCTTCAGACCTAGCAACACAGAATCTGCCTTTTAACAGGATCCCAAGGTGATTCATTCGCTCATTAAAGTTTGAAAATTGTTGCTTTATGGAATCTTACTCCTATTTATATTTAAATATTAAGAGTAGGAGTAAAATATTAATAGCATGTTGGTAAAAGGAGTTGTAGCTGCTTGTCTGTTGTTCAGTTGCAACATTTACATAATAAGTAAAAACAATTGTTTTCCTCATGTTGTAATAGAGAATGTGGTCAGCACTTTTATTGTTAACATTATTATTATTATTATTATTATTAATATTATTTTGAGACGGAGTCTCACTCTGTCTCCTAGGCTGAAGTACAGTGGTGCAATCTCAGCTCACTGCAATCTCCGCCTCCCGGTTCAAGTGATTCTTCTGTCTCAGCCTCCGAGTAGCTGGGATTACAGACGCCTGCCATAATGCCCGGCTAATTTTTGTATTTTTAGTAGACATGGGATTTCAGCACGTTGGCCAGGCTGGTCTCGAACTCCTGACCTCAGGTGATCCACCTGCCTTGGCCTCCCAAAGTGCTGGGATTACAAGTGTGAGCCACCATGCCCGGCCAGCACTTTATTATTTAGTTTTAATTTTTAATTGTATGTTGACAAATTATAATTATATGTATTTATGGGGTACAAAGTGATGTTATGATCTATGAATACAATGTGAAATTGTTAAATTAAGCTAGTTAGCATGTCCAACACTTCAAATGCTTATAATTTTTTTATGGTGAAAGCATTTGAGAATTACTGTCTTAGAGATTCTGAAATGTACAATACATTATTACTGACTATATTTACCATGATGTGCAATATATCTTAAAGAAAAAACCTTATTCCTCCTGTCTAATTGAGGCTTTGTACTTTTTGACCATTATCTTCCCATTTCCCTCACTACTCCTATCCTCTGATAACCATCCTTCTGCTCTCTGCTTCTTTGAGTTAGATTATTTTAGATTCCAATACAAATGAGAACATTTTATATGTGTCTTTCTATGCCTGGCTTATTTCATTTAGTATACTATTCTCCGATTCCATGTATGATATTGCAAATGACAGGATTTCTCACTTTTTAAGGCTGAATAATATATGTATATGTATTATTCATTCATATATACACATTCTGTGTATATATACACACACATTATATATTGTATATATATACACACACACACATATATATGCTTTTACATTTTAGTTTCCACTTTTCATTTAAATATTCTGGTTGGAAAAAAATAAGATTTGAAAAATCAACATCCCTCGAATCTGATTTTTTATATATATATATATACACACACACACACACACCACATTATATATATATGTATATATATATACCACATTATATATACACACACACACACACACATATATATATATACCACATTTTCTTTATCCATTCATTGGTTTATGGACACTTAGGTTGATTCCATGACTTGGCTATTAGGAATAGTGCTGCAATGAACATGGGAGTGCAGACATCTGACATGCTGATTTCAAATATCTGGGTAAATACCCAGAAGTAGGATTACTGTATCATATGGTAATTTTAATTTTTAGTTTTTTGAGAAAACTCCATATGGATTTCTGTAATGGTTGTACTAATTTATAGTCTCACCAATAGTGTACAAGGGTTCCCTTTTCTCCACCTCCTTGCCAACATTGATCTTTCATCTTTTTGATAACAGCCGTTCTAACAGGTATGGATTGATATCTCATTGTGATTTTAGTTTACTAGTGATTAATGATGGTCAGCAATTTTTCCATATGTCTGTTCACCATTTATGTCTTTTTTTTGAGAGATGTCTATTCAGGTCCCCAGTCCATTTTAAAATTAGGCCATTTGTTTTCTTTCTATAGAGTTGTTTCAGTTTTTTATATGTTGGTTATTAATCCCTTATCAGATGTATGGCTTGCAAATATTTCCTCCCAATCCATAGGTTGTCTCTTCACTCTGTTGTTTTCTTTTTTTGTGCAGAAACTTTTACTTTTGATGTAATCCCATTTGTCTGTTTTTGCTTTTGTTGCTACACTTTTGGGGTCAAATCTAAAAACTTATTGCCTAGACCAATGACACATAGTAGCTTTCCCCTTATGTTTTCTTCTAGTAGCATTACAGTGTCAGGTCCTATGTTTAAGTCTTCAATTCATTTTGAATTGATTTTGCATATGATATGTGTTAAGGATCAAATTTCATTCTGCATATGGATATCCCAGTTTTCTCAGTACCCTTTGTTAAAGAGACTGTCCTTTTTCTGTTGTGTATTCTTGGCATCTTTGTTGAAAATCAATTGACCATACATACATGTGTGGGTCCATTTATGGGCCTTCTATTCTGTTCTATTGGTCAAGAACTCTATTTTTATGCCAGTATCATGCTGTTTTAATTATTATCAGTCTGTAGTATATTTTGAAGTCAGGTAGTGTGATGCCTCTAGATTTGTTCTTTTTGCTCATCATTGCCTTGGCTATTGGGGTGTGTCTGTGTGTGTGTCTGTCTCTGTGTGTGTGTGTCTGTGTGGTTCCATATACATTTTAGAATTGCTTTTCTATTTATGAAAAATGACATTAAATCTCTCAACCACTCTATGCTTTAAGTATTATTATTCCTTTTGTATAGCTAAGGAACCTAAAGGTTGGAGAGATTAATGTGCTCAATCTCATACAGCTGATAACTGTTTCACTGGAGATTCAAACCCAGGTTAATCTGGATCTTAAATCCATCCTCATAGCTTCTGTGCTCATTCTCACTTCAATTAATTCAAAAGGTAGATGAGTCTTAAGAAAATCTCTTAGGCAAGTGTATAGTGTTAGGCTTGGAAAGATTGATTTATTTGACTTTGTGGCAAGAACTACTGCAGCAGACCTATTTAGTTCTTAATAGTTGTTTGTCTATTTACTTTCTTGTCTTTTAGAGACCATTTCTAATGCAGCAGTTAAGAAAACAGCCATATACTCCAGGGATCTCCCTGAAAACCACTAATCTGACATGTAGGCCATGACAACTGAGATTGGGCTAGTGAGAAACCAAATCTAGGGTTTCCATCATGTAAGTTGTTGCCTTTATTTCATTATACTTTGATTCAATCCCTAATGGATTCAGCTTCATAAAGTCAGAAAAAGAAAAAAAAAAAGCAATTTATTCATGTTTTCATTGGAGCTCACTGCAGACATGAAATTTCTCTAAAAATGCAAATCATTTGGTGCCACATAAGTGAAACTCGGTAGCTAAAGTGCTTAGAGGAAAATGCTTTCCCAGGGCTAATGTTTTCATGCCCAGTGATTGAATAAATCGATCCATTTATTACAACATCTTCACTTAAGATTTTGTCCCTAGATGAATGTATCTAAGAGTACTAGAAGATTTTTCTTTATCACTGAGAAAATTGATTACACTTGTTAATTTGGCTTTTAATCCTAGATATATAAAAATAAATACCATAAACATGTGTAGAAGAAATCAATATAGATTTGTTCAATATCAGATTGATCAAAAAAGGATTTAGTAAGACTCCAAGATGTAAAATACTAATGTACAAACTAAGCCCTTACTTATGTAATACGACTTTAGACAAGCTCAGTATAAACCTAAAAGAAACTATTTCTTAAAACAGAAATGGTGTACTTTTCTTGCATTAAAGAAAAACCCCCAGAAGGCCTACCTATCCAAGGTATTTAATGTGAACATTTGTTTTTAAAAGATTTCTTGTCTTTGGTCCGGCCATTGTTGTTAATTCATGGGGCACCATATCACAGATTTTTTTTTTATGTTACATAAAGCAAAAATTACACTTAACAAATGTAAGCTTAAGTCATAAAAAATAGATAAAACAACACTCCTAAAAGCCAAAATATCACATGGAAAGGCTATCAGTCATTCTTTTCAGAGAAAGTGAGGACAATGAGAAATAAAAGTCATATTCAAAGACTCCTGAAATGCCACTTAGACTGGCTCTGGCCTATTATGTCATGTGTTTTGTAGAACTCAATAGCAAACCAAGTAGACACTCTTTTGACTAAGTATATTTTTGATTCTGCTTGTATAATAATGAATAAGACAGAGATTTTCATGCTAGTCTACTCTCAGAATGATGAAAGTTTAAAACTGCTTCTCTGGTAGTAATATGGTTTATGTTGAATATACACTGTCAGTCACAAATGATAGTCTCTATTCATTTGTCATACACTCAACAGATATTCATTGAGAACCCAAGTGCAAAACACAGATTTGTGGGATAGGTGATTGGATGCAGTTTGTAGCTGTGTTCAAATTAGATAGATTCAGAGGTACATGGCCGAGGAGGGGCATGGGAAGTTTAATCTGCAATCATGGCATAACCCTCTGAATTAGTGCATGACCCTCAGAGAAGAAATGAGGTTTTTATGTACAACTTCTTAAAAGAATTAATTTAGTAGGGGGCACAGAGTTTCAAAACAAATACTGACTTTAAAAGAATACATTTAAATACATTTAAATGCTTGTCCCAGTAAAAATAGTCTACTGGATTTCCATGGTAGGACTCAGGTTCTTTAATAGTATAATTGGTGGGCCAAATATGACAACACACAGAAAAGCAGAGCATCTCTGTGTTAGAGCATGTTTTGTCAATACTCAACGTGCACACGATACAAATGTGTATACATTTTGACTGATAAATAAGTAGAAGTCATTTCTGGAGAACTTTTTATGGTTAGAATTTAAGTACATAATCACCATTTCCTTGTAATCTCCAGATTATAAATTTTTCTCTTTTGAAAACTAATATATTTGTCCCTGTATCTGTATTACCTTGCATGATATATTGGAGCTGGTATATACATAGTGTTTTCTGAGTGAATAGCCTGCAGCTTATGATTTACTTTAAAAATATGACATAATAAAATGTTGGTTGGCACATAGAAGGTGACCATTAAATGTCTATTGAAAGACAGACAGAGTGAGTGAATACATCTGTTCTTAAAAGTTTATATGAGAGTACAAAAGACATATAGTAAAGACAAAGCTGTGGGCTTGAAATGCCAGATTAAAAAAATTCAACAGCAAGATCTATGGACAACTCTTTAGTAAGTACATAAAAATTAGTTATGTAAGGAAGTCCTACCCAGAGCAATCAGGCAAGAGAAAGAAATAGAAAGCATCCAGATAGGAAAATAAGTCATAAAACGATCTGTTTGTTGATGATATGATTCTATACCTAGAAAACCCTAAAGACTCTGCCAAAAGGCTCCTGGAACTGATAAACAACTTCAGTAAAGTTTCAGGATGCAAAATCAATGTAAAAAAATCAGTAGCATTTCTATATAACAATAACTTTCAAGCTGAGAGTAAATCAAGAACACAATCCCATTCACAATAGACATACACACAACACACATACACACACAATTACCTAGGAATACATCTAAGGAGCTGAATGATCTCTACAAGGAGAACTGCAAAACACTGCTCAGAGAAATCACAGATGACACAAACCAATGGAAAAACATTCCATGTTCATGGATTAGAAGAACAAATATTGTTGAAATGGCCATAATTTCCAAATCAACCTGCCGATTCGATGCTGTTCCTATCAAGCTACCAACATCATTTTTCACATAATGATAAAAAACAATTCTAAAAATCGTGTGGAACCAAAAAAGAGCCCAAATAGCCAAAGCAATCCTAAGCAAAAAGAACAAAGCCAGAGGTCCCACACTACCCAACTTCAAACTACACCATAAGGCCACAGTAACTAAACAACATGGTACTGGTACAAAAACAGACACATGGACCAATGGAACAGAATGGAGAACCTGAAAATAAAGCTGCACACCTACAGTTATCTAATTTTCGACAAAGTTAACAAAAATAAGCAATGGAGAAAACACTCCTTATTCAATAAATGGTGCTAGAATAGCTGGCTAGCCATATGCAGAAGAAAAAAATGGACCTCTACCTTTTACCACATACAAAAAGTAACTCAAGATGGATTAAAGATTTATTTTATTTTATTTCTATTTTTTTGAGACAGGGTCTCACTCTGTTGCCCAGACTGGGGTGCAGTGGCACAGTCTGGGCTCACTGCAGCCTCTGCTTCCTGGGTCAAGCAATTCTCCTTCCTCAGCCACCTCAGTAGCTGGGATTACAGGTGTGCACCGCCATACCCTGCTACTTTTTGTATTTTTAATAGAGACAGGGTTTTGCCGTGTTGTCCAGGCTGGTCTCGAACTCCGGAGCTCAAGAGATCCACCTGTCTCAGCCTCCCAAAGTGCTGGGATTATAGGCATGAGCCACTGCACCTGGCCTGAATTAAAGATTTAAATGCAGGGAGATCACTTGAGGTCAGGAGTTCGAGACCAGCCTGGCTAACATGGTGAAACCCCGTTTCTACTAAAAATACAAAAAATTAGCCAGGTGTGGTGGCACGTGCCTGTAATCCCAGCTACTTGGAAGGCTGAGGCAGGAGAATCGCTTGAATTGGGGATGGAGGTTGCAGTGAGCCAAGATCATGCCATTGCACTCCAGCTTGGGCAACAAGAGCAAACACTATCAAAAAAATAGTTAAATGTAAGACCTCAAACTATAAGAATCCTAGAAGAAAACTTAGGAAACACCATTCTGGACATGGGCTTTGGGAAATAATTTATGACCAAGTCCTCAAAACAATTGCAGCAGAAACAAAATTTGACAAGTGGGATGTAATTAAACTAAAGAGCTTCTGTGCAGCAAAATAAACTATCAACAGAGTAAATAAACAATCTACAAATGGGAGAAAATATTCACAAACTATGCATCTGACAAATATTTAATACCCAGAATCTATCAGGAACTTAATTCAATGAGCAAAAGACAAAAACCCATTAAAAAGTGGGCAAATGACATGAACAGACACTTCTCAAAAGAAGACATACAAAGAACCAACACACATATGAGTAAGTGCTCCACATAACTAATCATCAGAGAAATGCAAATCAAACCACAATGAGATACCATCTCACACCAGTCAGAATAGCTATTATTCAGAAGTGAAAAAACAGCAGATGTTGGTGAGGCTGTGGAGAAAAGGGAATGCTTATCCGCTGTTGGTGAGAATGTAAATTAGTTCAGCCACTGTGGAAAGCAGTTTGGAGATTCCTCAGAGAACTGAAAACAGAACTACCAGTCAACCGAGAAATCCCATTACTGGGTTTATATCGAAAGAACATAAATTGCTGTACCAAAGACACATGCTCTCACATGTTTATTGCAGCTCTGTTCAGAATACCAGACATGGAGTCAACCTAGGTGCCCATCAATGGTGAACTGAATAAAGAAAAAGTACACATGTACACATGGAATACTATGCAGTCACAAAAAGAATGAAATCATGTCCTTTGCAGCAACATGGATGCAGCTGGAGGCCATTATCCTAAGAGAATTAATGCAGAACAGAAAACCAAATACTGCATGTTCTTACTTATAAGTAGGAGTTAAACATTGGGTACTCATAGACATAAAGATGACAAAAATAGACACTGGGGGCTACTAAGCAGGGAGGCAGAGGAAGGAGGCAAGGATTGAAAATCCAGCTGTTGGGTGCTATGCTCGCAATTTGGGTGATGGGATCTATTTATTGCAAACCTCAGCATCACAGAATATATCCAAGTAACAAACCTGCACTTGTACCCCCCGAATCTAAAATAAAAGTTGAAATTATAAAAAAAGAAATAATTTTTAAGAACTGATTTTCCTCTTGAATATATTATTTGCTCCTTTTGCAAGTAGAAATCTAAACTTTCAGCCACAGTTTCTAAAATGCTTTAGAGAAGAAATAAGATTTTTTATGTTCAACTTATTTTATTTTATTTTTTGAGACAGAGTCTCACTCTGTCACCCTGTCTGGAGTGCAGTGGCACGATCTTGGCTCACTGCAACTTCTGCCTCGTGGGTTCAAGCAATACTCCTGCCTCAGCCTCCAGAGTAGCTGGGATTACAGACGCCCACGACCACGCCAGGCTAATTTTTGTATTTTTAGCAGACACAGGGTTTCACCAAGTTGGCCAGGCTGGTTTTGAGCTCCTGACCTCAGGTGATCTGCCTGCCTGGGCCTCCCAAAGTGCTGGGATTACATGCCATTATGCCTGGCCATCAAGTTCTTAAAATAATTTAAAATAATTCCTTAGATAAACTTTTTTTTTTTTTTTTTTTTTTTTTTTTTTTTTTTTTTGAGACGGAGTCTCACTCTGTCGCCCAGGCTGGAATGCAGTGGCCGGATCTCAGCTCACTGCAAGCTCCGCCTCCCGGGTTCACGCCATTCTCCTGCCTCAGCCTCCCGACTAGCTGGGACTACAGGCGCCCGCCACCTCGCCCGGGTAATTTTTTGTATTTTTAGTAGAGACGGGGTTTCGCTGTGTTAGCCAGGATGGTCTCGATCTCCTGACCTCGTGATCCACCCGCCTCGGCTTCCCAAAGTGCTGGGATTACAGGCGAGAGCCACCGCGCCCGGCCAAAATAATTATTTAAGTTCAAAGAAATACATATTTGTTTTTCCTTTCTTAATGGAGGAAGATTTCAGCTAAACGACTTAATTTTTATGGATTCTGTGGTTTTTACGCAGTTTACAGGTATTGAGTCACCTTTCTTCATTGCCGTCAGTGTAACTGGAGTATATATGGGCATAGAGGGGAGAAGAGAGAAGGAATACTAGCGTTGGAAGATTGTTTATCCTTTCTACTCAAATAATCTGCCTCCTTCAAATTTAACTTCTTTGTTTCGATTGCACCGTGGTAGGGACAAAAAAGTACTGTATCTTAAAACCAAACATATTTTTCCTGGAAAGGCATTATATAAACTATACTTCAGTGAATGAGATGCTACTAAAAGACATGACAATACTTACTCAGATGATAAAAATTACTGCAAAGGCTAGACTGGTAGATCACACCTGTAATCCCAGCACTTTGGGAGGCTGAGGCGGGAGGATTGCTTGGGCTCAGGAATTCCAGGCCAGCCTGGGCAACATAGAGACCTTGGCTCCACAAAAAAATTTAAAAATTAGCCAAATGTGGTGATGCATTCCGATATTCCTAGCTACTTTGGAGGCTGAGGTAGGAAGATTGCTTGAGCCGGGGCAGGTCAAGGCTGCAGTGAGCAGAGATCTCACCACTGCACTCCAGCCTGGGTGACAGAGTGAGACCTTATTTAAAAAAAAAAAGTTACTGGAAAAAAGGTTACTTTTATGACTAATTCCACATGACTAAATTAGGTTGAAGAAAACTTTATATTGTCTCATCACCAAAAAGCCTGTTTTATATCTATCTGTCCATTATATCTGTCTGCCTGTCTATCCATCTTTCATCAAGGTGTTTGCCTGAATCATTCTTGCCATCTTCTGATCTAAGAAACTGAGAATAAAAAACCAAATAGGCTGTATAGTTTAAAGTGTTGATTTGCTCCAATACTGTAGAGCATTTCATTCCACATATTAGGAAAGCCAAGTAAATTACATATCTACT
This sequence comes from Macaca nemestrina, assembly GCF_043159975.1. Taxonomy (NCBI): domain Eukaryota; kingdom Metazoa; phylum Chordata; class Mammalia; order Primates; family Cercopithecidae; genus Macaca; species Macaca nemestrina. The sequence goes on along the minus strand of NC_092127.1, from coordinate 43,035,219 downwards.
TGAATAGAGTACCTTACACCTATACACCTATTTTATATTTTTCAGAGTCAAGGTCTCACTCTGTTGCCCAGGTTGGAGTGCAGTGGTGCAGTTATAGTCCACTGCAGCCTGCAACTCCTGGACTCAAGTGATCCTGTCACTTCAGTCTCCCAGATAATTAGGACTAGTGATGTGTACCACCAAACTCGGCTACATTTTTAAAAAATTTTTTATTTTATTTTATTTTATTTTTATTGTACTTTAAGTTCTAGGGTATGTGTGCACAATGTGCAGGTTTGTTACATATGTATACATGTGCCAGGTTGGTGTGCTGCACCCATTAACTCGTCATTTACATTAGCTATATCTCCTAATGCTATCCCTCCCCTCTCCCCCGCCCCACAAGAGGCCCTGGTGTGTGATATTCTCCTTCCTGTGTCCAAGTGTTCTCAATGTTCAATTCCCACCTATGAGTGAGAACATGCGGTGTTTGGTTTTCTGTTCTTGCGATAGTTTGCTGAGAATGATGGTTTCCAGCTTCATCCATGTCCCTACAAAGGACAAGAACTCATCCTTTTTTATGGCTGCCTAGTATTCCATGGTGTATATGTGCCACATTTTCTTAATTCAGTCTGTCATTGATGGACATTTGGGTTGGTTCCAAGTCTTTGCTATTGTGAATAGTGCCGCAATAAACGTACGTGTGCATGTGTCTTTATAGCAGCATGACTTGTAATCCTTTGGGTATATACCCAGTAACGGGATGGCTGGGTCAAATGGCATTTCTTGTTCTAGATCCTTGAGGATCGCCACACTGTTTTCCACAATGGTTGAACTAGTTTACAGTCCCACCAACAGTGTAAAAGTGTTCCTATTTCTCCACATCCTCTCCAGCACCTATTGTTTCCTGACTTTTTAATGATTGCCATTCCAACTGGTATGAGATGGTATCTCATTGTGGTTTTGATTTGCATTTCTCTGATGGCTAGTGATGCTGAGCATTTTTTCATGTGTCTGTTGGCTGCATAAATGTCTTCTTTTGAGAAGTATCTGTTCATATCCTTTGCCCACTTTTTGGTGGGGTTGTTTGTTTTTTTCTTGTAAATTTGTTTGAGTTCTTTGTAGGTTCTGGTTAGCCCTTTATCAGATGAGTAGATTGCAAAAATTTTCTCCCATTCTGTAGGTTGCCTGTTCACTCTGATGGTCATTTCTTTTGCTGTGTAGAAGCTCTTTAGTTTAATTAGATCCCATTTGTCAATTTTGGCTTTTGTTGCCATTGCTTTTGGTGTTTTAGACATGAAGTCCTTGCCCATGCCTACCTCCTGAATGGTATTGCCTAGGTTTTCTTCTAGGGTTTTTACGGTTTTGGGTCTAACATTTAAGTCTCTAATCCATCTTGAAATAATTTCTGTATAAGGTTTAAGGAAGGATCCAGTTTCAGCTTTCTACTTATGGCTAGCCAGTTTTCCCAGCACCATTGATTAAATAGGGAATCCTTTCCCCATTTCTTGTTTTTGTCAGGTTTGTCAAAGATCAGATGGTTGTAGATGTGTGGTATTATTTCTGAGGCCTCTGTTCTGTTCCATTGGTCTATATCTCTGTTTTGGTACAGTACCATGCTGTTTTGGTTACTGTAGCTTTGTAGTATAGTTTGAAGTCAGGTAGCGTGAAGCCTCCAGCTTTGTTCTTTTGGCTTAGGACTGTCTTGGCAATGTGGGCTCTTTTTTGTTCCATATGAACTTTAAAGTAGTTTTTTCCAATTCTGTGAGACAGGGGTCTCGCTATATTGCCCATGCTGGTCTCAAACTCCTGTCCTCAAGTGATCCTCCTGCCTTGGCCTCCCAAAATGTTTGGGATTACAAGTCTGAGCCATCTGCCGGTCTAAACCATCTATAAAAAAATTTCATCTGAGCACTTTGGGAGCCTGAGGCAGGTGGCCACTTGAGGCCAGGAGTTTCAGACCAGCCTAAACAAATGGTGAAATCCTGTCTTTACCAAAAATTCAAAAAGTAGCCGGGTGTGGTAGTGCACGCCTGTAATTCCTGCTACTCAGAAGGCTGAGGCAGGAGAATTGCTTGAACACAGGAGGCGGAGGTTGCAGTGAGCCAAAATCTCACCACTACACTCCAGCCTGGGCAATACAGTGAGACTCTGTCACAAAAAGAAAAAAAAAAATATTTGACTCAGTGTCTACCTTTACATCTCCTACTCAGTTATCTCTTACTCAGACTGGCCTGTTTTCTTTTTCAAATATTGTCATAAAAGTACTCTTTTCTTTTTGACACCTGTTATCTTGCTCAGGTTTTTGTGATAATTTTCATGAAGATGGTATATAGACAGCATATTTGGAACGATGTTAAGGGGAATCTACTGCCTTATGCATATTACTGTTTGACTCTATGAAGTCATCTTTTCTAAATTATAAAATACAAACTAACCGTTACTCATATAAGGGTTTGAACTTGGAAGAGTAACTGAATAGAACAGTTCCTTTGCATTGACATTATTACAGAAGAAATTTATTAAATCTTTTGTGAAAGAGTAAAGACAATAATAGGCCCTAAGAATTCTGTAATTATTCTCTGTGGATCACATTCCTTACTTTAAAAATTAAAAAATTTTGCATAGATGATTCATGCACGTGGTATATTTTTAAAAAAGAGTAGACAGTGAAAAATCTGTTTCAAATCCTTGATCCCACTTATTTACTTCCTCTCCTCTAGAGGCAACCACTGTTACTGTTTCTTACTCTTTCAGATACATTCCATACATTTATAAAAGATAAAATGGTATATATTTATACAAAATATATAATATAAATTTATGTTTTATATTTATATGAATGTCACCATACTATGCACAGATTTCTGTACTTTTTAAGAAGCAGTTTATATTGGATATCATTCTCTCTCTCTTTTTACATACTTTATTTTTTAGAGCAGTTTTGGTTTGTAGCAAAATTGGGCAGAAAGTACAGAGTTCCCATATACCATGCACAGTCTCCCCAACTTTGACATCGGGCACGAGAGTGGTGCGTTTGTTACAATGGATGAACCTACCTTGACAAATCGTAATCACCCAAAGTCCGTAATTTACATTAGGTTTCACTTTTGGTGTTATACATTCTTTGGGTTTTGAAAAATATATAATGAAATGTACTCACCATTATAGAATCATAAAATAGTTTCACTGCTCTAAAAATCCTCTGTGTTTTGCCAATTCATCTTTCCCTCCCTGCAACCACTGATTTTTAGAAATTATTTCCATAGTTTTGCCTTTTTCTAGAATGTCCTAGAGTTGAAATAATATAATATGTAGCATTTTCAGACTGGCTTCTTTCACTTAGTAATATGTATTTAAGATTCCTCCATATCTTTTCATAGGTTGATAACTCATTTCTTCTTGGCGCTGAATAATATTTCATTGTCTGGATGTACCACTGTTTATTAATTCACCTACTGAAGAACATTTGGTTGCTTCCAAGTTTTGGCAATTATTAATAAAGCTGCTATAAAATTAGTGTGCAGGTGTTTATGTAGAAATGTTTTTAACTCAGTTGAATAAATACCAAGGAGCATAATTATTGGATCATATGGCAAGAGTACATTTAGTTTTATAAGAAACTGCCAAACTTGTCTTCTCATTATCTTGGTAATTCTCTTTTAGTACACATGGAGTTGCTTCATTCACTGGTAACTGGAATAAGAATTCACATAGGGTCAGGCACAGTGGCTCATGCCTGTAATCCCAGCACTTTGGGAGACTGAGGTGGGTGGATCACCTGAGGTCAGGTGTTCGAGACAAGCCTGGCCAAAATGGCAAAACCCTGTCTCTGCTAAAAATACACAAATTAGCCGGGTGAGGTGGTGGGTGCCTATAATCCCAGCTACTCAGGAGGCTGAGGCAGGAGAATCACCTGAACCCGGAGGCAAAGGTTGCAGTGAGCCTAGATGGCGCCACTGCACTCCAGCCTGGGTGACAGAGTGAGAGCCCATCTCAAAAAAAGAAAAAAGAAAAGATTCCACGTAGGAATGTACCATAATTTAACCAGGCACTAAGTGTCCTGTTGAACATGTAAGTTGTTTGCAATTTTTTTTTAATACTGAAAATCAATTCCTGCACATATGTAGGGCTTTTAAAATTTGCTTGCCCTTCAGCCTGGACTGTCTCCCCGAAGATAATCATATGGTTCACTCCCTTCCTTTATCCAGGTCTCTCCTGAAATATCACCTTGTCTGAAAGGTCTTCCCCATCCATTCTATCTAAAATAAAATTGCCCCATTTATACAGGAACAGGGAATGATAGAATGGGGCAATTTTATTTATTTATTTATTTTAATATCACATTTTACTTTTACTACTACTACTACTTCTCTCTCTCTCTCTTTCTCCATATATATATAATATTGGGTACTAAAATGTGTATGTGTATGTGTATATATGTGTGTATATCTGTCTAGAGGATATATACACACACACACACACACACATATATATATATATGTCTAGATGCCCTCTGGTGAATAATCTCTCTGAAGGAACAGACTTTGTTTTGTTTTCTGCTGTATCCCCAGTGCCTCCCACAGACAATGCCTGGCACATAGGCATGTATTATAAATAATTGTTGAATGAATGAATGTGTTGGTACATCTATTGTACAAACTTTGAATTATTGGGCCAAAGCTTTGTTCATGCTTCATTTTGATATGTCAAACTACTCTCACTGGAGGTTGTATCTATTCTTTTCACTAATAATATGTGGGAGATCTGGTGTCATCTTATACTAACCAACAAATTGCATTATGAAACATTTGCTGATCTGATAGCTGAAAAATTGCTTCCTATATTTTTCATTTATATTTCTCCTAACATGAGTAAACTTCAGCATTTTTCACATTAAAGATGACTTTTCACTTAACTCTCTTTTCCTTTTTAAAACTGGATTGTTCATCTTTTGTTTATTGATCTATGAAGGAGAAAAACTCTTTGTGACATTTGAAGACTTTTTTCCAAGTTCATGTTTTATCTTTTAAACTTGTTTATCACATATTTTGTCATGCAGATTTTTTCTATGATGGCATGTTGTCATTTTCTTCATTTTTGATTGTAGAGCTTGGATGTTTGCTCTGTGATCTCAGGTCTCTAATGGGTTCAAAAAGTTTATTTTGTTATAAAGGTGGTGTATTAGTCTGTTTTCATACTGCTATAAAGAACTGCCTGAGACTGGGTAATTTATAAAAAAATAAAAGAGATTTAATTACTGACAGTTCCACAGGGCTAGGGAGGCCTCAGGAAACTTACAATCATGGCAGAAGTAGAAGCAAGCATGTCTTATATGGCAGCAGGTGAGAGAGCACTAGTGTGAAGGAGGAACTCTCAAACACTTATAAAACTATCAGACCTTATGACAACTCACTATCATGAGAACAGCATGGGGGAAACTGCCCCCATGATCAAATCCTCTCCCACCAGGACCCTCCCTTGACATGTGGGGATTATGGGGATTACCATTCGAGACGAGATTTGGATGGGGACACAGAGCCAAACCATATTAGGTGAGATTCACACTCTTTCATGGATTCTACAAGCAGAAGCTAGAATAGTATTAATCTTTACATATTAACTTTGTACTCACACATCTTACCAAGTTATCTTATTTTTATAAGGGTTTTCATTGGATTTTCCTTGTTTTTTCAGATCCTGTGTAGTATCTTCTTTCTTTCTCTACAATAATGTTAAATCCTGGGATGCTACACAGCCATAAAAAAGAATGAAATAATGTCATTTGCAGCAACGTGGAGGCAGCTGGAGGGTATTATGCTAAGTGAATTAACATGGGTGAATTAGAGTATGATTTTGGCCACTCTAAGTTTGAGGTATCTATTAACTATTCCAGTGGAGATATCAAGTAGGAATTATGTATACAAGTCAGGAATTGAAGAGAAAGCTTTAGGCTGGATAGATAATTTTGAGAATCATTAGTGAATAGATAATATTTAAGGTCATGAAATTGGATATAATAATTAGAGAATGAATGCAAATAGCAAAAAGAAGAAATTAAAGATTGAGCCATGGGTCACTTTAACAGTTAAGATTCAAGCAAATGAAGTGGAACCAGCAGAGGATGTTGGGAAGAAGCAGCTAGTGAGGAAGGAGGAGCCAGTATGGTATCCTGTAAGCCATGTGAAGGAAGAATTTATACGAGGAAGGAGTTATCAAATTTGTTCATTGTTGTTGATGGGTCAAATAAGATGAAGAGGACTGAGAAATGACTACTGTGTTTGGCAATGCAAAAGCCATTGATGAATTTGAGAACAGCAATTTCAGTTGAAGGTGGGACTGGAAACCTGATCCGAGTGGATTCAGGGAAGAATGGGAAGGGAGGAATTGGAAACAACCCAATGTAGATGATTCTTTTAAAGAGTGTTGCTATGAAGTGGAGCAGAGAAATAGAATAGTAATTAGTAGAGATTGTGAGGGTGAAAACTTCTGTAAAGACAGGAGAAACCATAGCATTTTTCTATGCTGATGCGAATGATCTACAGATCATTTGATGCAGAGCGGAGAATTGTTGGAGGTAATAACTTTGAGTAAATGAGAATGGATGACATATAGTACACTGGGAGAGAAACTGTCCTCTGCTAGGAGCATGACAGTTAATCCTTAGTAAAAGGAGAGAATATATATTGAGCGGAGATGTAGGTAGGTGGGTAGATATCATAGTGATACCTTATGGTCGTTATCTTTTGAGTGCTTCTTGGTGAAATACGAAGCAGGATCATTAGTTGAGAGCAAATACAGGGAGGAGGTATTGGAGGGTTGAGTCAAGAAAACCAAATATGAAATAGTTGGCTGGGAGAGAGGGAGAAAGAACGAACCAGGGAAATACAGTGACTGGGATTAGCATTAAGGGCCCACTTGAGGTTAGTGATCACAACTTCAAAATGAGACGAGCTAGCATTGCATGGCTGTATGTTTTTCTTCAGAAACATTCAATTGTAAGAGTGTAAACAGAGCAGAGAGAGAGTTGTATTTAGCTAGTGTTACGGTTTCACTAGGCAAGTATGAGGAAGAAAGAGGGACAAAGAATGGACCACAGAGTTTAAGCTGCTGAAAAAAAAGAAGTAGTGTTTCTATGTGGCAATTTCTTTCTGGGATTTCTCAGGAAAACGTATATTTTTCAAAATCTGAGTCCCAGAGAAAAAGATAAGCTGACAAATTGGTAAAATTGGTGAAATATTAAAATTCTCCTCTGAGGATTAGAGACTATCAGCATAAAGATGCTACTTTTGAAGGAATACATTTGTGCCAAATGGAAAGCAAGAGCAGGAAATGCTGACACTTGGGAATCAATGTTAAGGCTGACATTCCTGGAACCATAATGAGAGCATGTCAGAGAAAAATAGTCGTGGTCCAGTCAGTTAGTATTGCTTGTAGCTGCTGCCACATTATATGTGTTTGTAGCAATGTCTGCTGCTAATGGCAAGTCATTCTTGCAAATACTTGTTAATCAGCTTACATGAGTATACTTCATATAACTCTTTTGAGTGATGTTTCCAGAAGTAACAAGTTTTGGAAACAAAATAAATTCTTATGTTTGTGTTTTGATATGTAATTCTGAGTAGTGTTGTTAAACTGCTAGGAGATGGTAATGTTATGGTATTTAAAATACCATCCAATAATATTTGCTGGCATTTTCTACTATTTGAATATAGGTAATGGGTCACTGTTCTTTGTAAATTTTACTAAGCTTAGTATTTTTCACATATCTATAGTTTTGGGGTTATAGACTTTAAAAATATATAATAATATGTAAAGAGTATGAAGACTATTGGAAGTATTTTAAGAATACCTCATGATTTGGGGAATTTTTGATAATTCGTAGGAATTCTTTTTCTTGTTCCCAAAGATTAATCTGCTGGGAATTTATGAACACTAGACAGAAATACGGGCATGAGGAAACTGAAGGAAAATGAAAAGGTGGTAGGATCAACTCATGACACGTGTTGGTAGGAGTCATTTATTATACAAAGTGAACTGAAAGAACCTGTAAGAATAGGATGCTTAAAATTGAGTTTGTGGAGGGCAACAAAGTAGTTTGAAAAGTTTTGGGTTTAACTATGGGAATGAGTAGGCAAGATATGGTGGAAGACAAGACCATAGAAGGAGAAGAGGTCAAGGAAGTGAGAGAAGAAAATATTGGAAGGATCATCATGTAGATATTGAAATGACCAAAAGTTAGCAGGTGTGGAGATGGAGTGACAAAGAAGCAGGAGCTAAAAGCTTCAAGGAATGAATAAGGAAGACAGCGAGGTAGATAACTACAAGCCAAGAGAGGAAGAGGAGTATAGCCTTATTACCTGAGATTTATTGATAGGATTTTAGCCAGTAAGAAGTGGCAATAAAGTCAAGACTACTTGACTACTTTAGGCCCAAAGGTCTCAAGGACATGGGAGAGAAAAGACTCATCACTTGAGAGTACTGCAGAGGAAACGGCATCCTTGGGGGACAACCAGGCTTCAATTAGCACAAGGCAGTCAAAGGAATCGTGGGAGAAAGGTGGAAGATTTTGCCTTGCCTGGCCTGAGTTTCTGAAAGGTTCACAGGAAGGATCTCAGTAGTTGGGGAGATTTGGGAGACGAGGTCAGAAAAAAAGGATATGTGGAGAAACTTATGCATATGGGAGTCTTGGGAGACAGAATTTTTTCTTTACTGCTATAAACAGTGACTATAGATATCTTGAAATTACTCCTGATAGTCACAGGCTGAGGGTGTAAAGTTGGGAGTGATGAGCCCAGATTTGGAAGCTTCTTATTTAATATAGACATTACATGCTAAAGAATTTAGCATCACATTTTCATTAATTATTGAACATCTAGATAAAATACATATATGTTTGATATACTTCTGTAAGTATATGATATATATCACAATTAAAAAAATAATGAGCTTGTATGGAATAATGGCAGTGACTAACCTAATATCAAACTTGTTTCCCTTGAAAATCCAATATGGTAACACTTTATGGACTTTAAGAAGCATATTTAAAAATCTTATTAGACCTATTACTTAGAAATAATTCTGTATATTTATCCTACTTTATGTTAGTGTGTTGTCTGGCTATAGAAATAGTTGACTTATAATTTAAAATCAACTGGCGTTCTTCTTAAGGATGACAAATGCCTACTCAAAATGTCTTTTTGGGTGGCTTTCCCAACACCTTAAATAAGAGCTTGAGGAAATGGAAGTATTATGTTAATGATTTTCAGATAAATATTGAAATAAGCAAGGCTGTTATTAGTGTGTGAATACAACATCTTTTCAGTGTAACCTAGATGTCTACTTTTGCCTGAGAGATTATGGGGGTGTCTTTCAATGCATCAGTGGGGTATTTTTTTAAAAAATCAGATATTAATATTCATGAGACTCTCTAACTTAATTTGTAGCCAGAATAGCATCAGTGATTTGAAATGTTTCATCATCTTTTTAAAAAGAAAATGATAAAGCAAGCGTTTCTTTCCAATAAATGGAAACATTGGATAACTAAAGAAGAAATGTTAGACAACTGGCCAAAGGAGAGCTACAAATCTTTTAAATCCTAATGTCTCTCTGAGTCAAATAACTGGTCAGTTTTTTCAAAACATTCCCTATTATTTTATTCCTATAATATGATTGCAAACCAAAAGAGGTAGAAGAGTATAGTCTCATTACCTGAGATTTATAGGTAGAATTTTAGCCAGCAAGAAGTGGCAATAAGGTCACTCTATTACTGACTTTATATATAATTAAAAATTGGGGGAACTCCTGGGTGGCAGAACACGTGCAGGTTCTTGCAGGGTGGTGCGCCCAGGGAGTGTGTGAAAGCTCTGCACCCCTTCCCCCATACCTCACCCTATGCATCTCTTCATCTGTAACATTTGCAATGTCCGTATAATAAAACTGGTAAACGTTAAGTGTTTCCCTGAGTTCTGTGAGCCACTGCAACAAATTAACTAAACCTAAAGAGGGAGTCAGGGGAACCCCAACTTGAAACTGGTCCATCAGAAGTTCCAGGACTTGCAAGAGGTGTCTGGGGGTGTGGGAGACAGTCTTGGGGACTGAACCCTCAACCCGGGGGATTTGACACTATCTCCAGGTAGATAGTGTTGGAATTGAATTGGGGGACACCCAGCTGGTGTATGACTGCCGTAGTGTGAAAGTAGAGGAAAAACACGGTTTGAGAGAATTTTTGCTGAAATAATTGGTGGCAGTGATGGGATCTGCTAGACTGGCCCAGGCTCAGGAGAACATTTGGTTTGGGAAGAGAAAGGATAAAAGGGTGGGGGTTGAGGAATCTTTGATTCCTGGGTGGCCACATGGTCACCCATGGTACGAAGCCATAACTGTGTTGAGATCAGTCACTAAAGGTAAAAGTTATCATTGGAATTTAGAGATGGATCTAACTTCCAGGGAGTTGCTTCACTGGATGCATAAGGAAATGCAAACTAATAAGAAAAAAGCAAAATATTCAATCCATTGGTTATTGTTATCTGCAATAGCTAAAATGAAAATAAAAGAGAATGCTGGGTTGGACCTTAATGCTAGACCGAGCTTAGATTTTAGTCTGAGCTCAGGCCCCTGGACTCAAAGCCACCCCACTAAAGGCAGAATGATGCAGGGCAACAGAAAATACCTCTGAGACCGTGGTTGGTTACCAAGAAGTCAACGTGGGGGAAGGGAGGAACCAAGGAATTCTTCAAACCAGAGAGTACAGTATGAAGGAATTGTTCTATTTTGTCGATGGGTATCATCAGGTTTTTGAGGAACATTTACTAAAATGGATTATGAGAGTGACTAACTTAGGGACAGTATCTTTGGTTTTAAATACTGCAGAGTGGATGAACACATTGATGGAGGACCCACAGCTCACTACTGAACAATCATACATGGGTATCATGGTCCAAACACACAGGAGGTTATTCTGGAGGGAATAGCCAGCCTGGTAGCTTGGATAAAAACCACTGTAAGTCTTTTTACCCTGAGAATGGGGACTGTCCAACTCCACCTATAAATGCCAAGAGGCACCCCCTAGATGAGGCAGCTGTTATACTTTGTATGTAAGCCATGGGCGACTGGCTTTACAATGACAGGAATAGTCACCACTGAATGTGCCTGTTACCCAGGTCATGGTAAATGCTGTGGTAAATGCTGTGGTTAAATGGGCCCTTTCTACTTGGGCCCTCAACATGATGTTACTCTTGTAAAACTGAAAAAAAGTTCGAGAAGCCTTATCAAATTTGCTGTCTCAGCTTCCCTTCATGGGTTTTATAGATGCTGATAAAAACATCAGATTAATTAACAAGACAATGGGGAGAGGCAAAAAGTCAAAAGATTCATCCCAGCAAGGTAGAAATCTTTAAATGGTTATTAAGAAATAAAATGGAAACTGGTGAAGTTAAAACAAAGGTCTTAATACAATACTATCAAAGATTGGGTGGACCAAAAGGAGTCCCTGCTTGTCATCCAACGTTAAAGGACCTCAAACCAGTTTGGGGAAATTTAAAGGCTGGAGGGCAGAGATTATAATGAGAAATTTGATCTGAAATTGCCTGGAACAATAGTCAAGCAGATTAATCAAGATAAAGATTGAGGAAAGGGCCAGAGTTCTTTGGCTCAACCTTTGGCTGGGGACCCAAAGCCTTTTGCACAGGAGTGGGTAAAATGGTCTGGGTGGGAGTGGAGAAGAGAAGTTCCTGGAACTAGAACAAAAAAAAAAAAAAAAAAAAAAAAAAGGAAGGGCTAATAGGATTATGAAAGTTGGTATACTTGAATATACTTCATGTGATGTGGTCACCTGTCTTTTACCTGACTGTATCACGGAACGAACATTGTATCCGATTGGGAAATGTTATTTTTACTTACTAACATAAAACAGAAGGCATGTAAATCTGCCTTGCAAGCAACAGTAATTGGACATGCTCGACAGAAACCAGTAAGATTGCCCAAGCCCACACAGTACAGAGTAGAAGCCAGAGTGCTGGCAGGGACAAATTCTCCATCTGATAGCCCTTTATGCCTATGTGCCTCCCAGCAACGACTACTGAGACTCTGAACTAGAGAATTTCCACTTGATGGGCATTTATTACCTGTTATGGGACATTAAGTAAAGCTGCCCCTATGACTGAAGGACATAAAATGATCTTGAAACCTGAAATACTCATGATGTCTTCAGTGATGTCAGAGAAATGCTCTCATGGGGATAGCAGTACCCAGAAGTGTTCCACAATAAAATGAAAATGGTTTTATGCAGGATCTTGGTACCCAGGGAATGAAAGGAGGAGATGGTCACAAGCAGGGAGCCTCTGGGCTCGCCGGGACTGACTCTGAAACTCTGTGAGGTGCTGCTGGATTCTATTGACACTTGGACAGTGCATTATGAGCAGCTCTCAACTGACAACAGAAACTACTTGGTTTACAGATGGCAGTTCCAAAGTAAATGGACAACATCTTGTTTGAAAGGCTGCCACTTTGATCAAAGAAGGTAAAAATAGATCAGTTTGGTGGGCTGAATTGGGTGCTGTTTTCCTAACAGTTTTGGAAGAATTGAGCAGTGACAGAAGCTCCTATGTTTGGGTTTTTACCAGGCAGTGACCAATGGCCTGGCCGTAAGCTCAGGCGAGAGGGCAATGGAAACCTGCCCCTTTAAAGGAATGCCCATATGGAGGATGGCCCTGTGGAGATTGGGGGATGCATTAAAGGGGGATGCATTAAAGTAGAACAAGTCAATACCCACTAGAAGAACTCTTCTCCAGGCTTGGAAAGTGACTTAAATCAACAAGCAGATATTCCTGTGTTTCCCTGAGGTGGTCGCTGCAGCCGTGCAGAGATAGGATGAATCTAAACATGTTCCTTTTGCACCCTCTCAGGTGCATAATGACAGTAAGAACTGTTCTGGTTCGCAGCAAGAGAGACAGAGACTGCTGATGACTATGGGGCAAATTATCTGGTCGGAAGGCCCTGAACGCATCTGGCAAGTGAGGCTGACGCTAGTAGCCCTGGGGGGCTACAAATGGATCTTGACAGGAATAGCCACTGACTTTGGAGTGGGCTTTGCTTACCCAGTGGAAGACACAAATGCTCAGGGTGCCATTAAAAAAACCCCAGAAGATAATGCATGGGTTTGGATGGCCATCGTTTCTTCAGACCAAGGAACAAACAAACTGTTCAGCCCATAATGTCCAACAATGGGCAGAGATATATTTTTTTCTTTCTTTTCCAAATCATCTAAATAGTCTTTTTCCCCCCTCTCTGATGCAGCGGTCCTAAGGCCAGGGTTGCCATGACAAATGCTGGAAGCAGGGATGATTTCTAAGCCAGAAACTGTCCTTATGTTTATAAACTTTTATCAGCGTTCCTAAGGGACAGATGGGGCTGGATTGTGTCTTCACCCCATCTGGCAAAAGTGGGGTTAAGAAAAAATACAACTATGTTGCCTGGTGGCAAAAATGGCTCACTAGTTCAGAACCTAGGTCACCCTACCGTCTATGAGTGGAAACGGACTGAGCAGGAGGCGCTATCAGGCTAGTATTGCTCCCAGTGATCTGGATCAGCACGGCAGCAGAACCTAATGTTCCTTTTAAAAGTGAAAAAGTGGGGGTAAAAATAAATAACAAATGGAGAAAAGGAGAAATAATAGCTAATGGTGAAGAAATGAAGAAATGGGTTATCAATGGAGAGAAATTCAGTATTACATTAACAACTTTAAGGAACCTCAGAGCCAGAGAGGCCAGTGTCTCCTAGCTCAGTTATCCAGGTACCTGAAGTGGGGAAGCTATGTATTTGCCAAGACCGCTCCTGCTTTTGGAGGCTGACAAGATTAAAAGGAAGCCTGCAAACCTGAGTAGCCTCAGCCTGACAGACATTCATATAGTACGAGGGCCTGGACTAATTATTAAAGATTACATATATTTGTTTTGCTTGAAGGGGTCTGTGGTTGAAAACCAGAGGTGGCCCGTGGTCTTATGATATATGTTGTTCTCATCCACAGTTCCCAGTTCATAACTCCCATAGTCCTGTTACAGCCTTTCGTCATAATGTTGGACTGTTAGGTCTCAGGGGTAGGCTTCAGGAAACAGAATCTCTCTCCTGCCCTCCTTTCACCTGCCCCACAGCAAGACTCTAATCTTACCCAGCCTTTGTGATTGTGCATCTTAGGACCCTCCCCAGAGAGGGTCCTACCTTATACTCTGGGAGAAGGAATGTTGATGTCATGAAGTTTCCATAAAAACCCAAGAGGACAAGGTTGGGGAGCTTCTGGGTATCTGAACAAGTGGAGGTTCCTGGTGGGTGGCACCCAGGGAGGGCATGGATACTCCGCAGCCCTTTCCCGTACCTTACCCTGTGCATCTCTTCACCTGTATCTTTGTAATAGCCTTTATAATAAAATGGTAAATATAAAAAACAATTGTTTTTGAGCACAGTTTTGGCAAAATATTTTTGTTTTAAAATTTGTTTAGAAAATATAAACTTTCACTTTTTCAGAATTAAAGGAAACAGCTATGAATTTCCAGTAATATTTAAAGTCTATTACATTGGATAGATATATATAAACTGTTAAAGGATGAAGACTATGACAAAAACTGCGAAAAGGTGGACATGTTTTGGGAGTCAACAAAAATAGTAGCATGAATTGAATGCTATAGGAGATGATTTCCTGCCTTTACTGAGGAAAGAAAAAATAAAATTTAAAGTGCCCTTTAAGGCCTTATTCAAATACCCCCTTCACCATGACGTCATTCCTTATACTTCCAACTGTACGTGGTCTTTCTGTCTTTTGGAACTCCTGTAACACTTTCTCTTTTCTGTAGTCCATATTATGTTCTATTGTATATTCTGGCTATTTGTAAGCATGATTTTCTTACAAATTATGATGGCTAGACTACATCTCTCAGCCATCCTTTGCAGGTAGGTGTGACTTGGACTAAATTCCCTCCAAACCATGAAAACAACCTTGTCCTCTTGGGTTTTTATGGAAGCTTCATGACGTCAGCATTCCTTCTCCCAGAGCATAAGGTAGGACCCTCTCTGGGGAGGGTCTTAAGATGCACAATCACAAAGGCTGGGTAAGATTAGAGTCTTGCTGTGGGGCAGGTGAAAGGAGGGCAGGAGAGAGATTCTGTTTCCTGAAGCCTACCCCTGAGACCTAACAGTCCAACATTATGACGAAAGACTGTAACAGGGCTATGGGAGTTATGAACTGGGAACTGTAGATGAGAACAACATATATCGTAAGACCACAGGCCACCTCTGGTTTTCAACCACAGACCCCTTCAAGCAAAACAAATATATGTAATCTTTAATAATTAGTCCAGGCCCTCGTACTATATGAATGTCTGTCAGGCTGAGGCCACTCAGGTTTGCAGGCTTCCTTTTAATCTTGTCAGCCTCCAAAAGCAGGAATGGTTTTGGCAAATATGCAGCTCCTCCTTTTCGGGTACCTGGGATAACTGAGCTAAGGGACACTGGTTATTTGTATGCATGATTTTCTTACAAATTATGATTGTAAATATCCTTGAACTGAAGATTCAAAGTTATATTCCCCATTCTGTCACCCCAATTTACATTCTAGCACAGGGCTTTTCATAGAATAAATGTTTAGCAAATATTTATTGAATGATTTTCAGCAATGTCTAGAAAAAGACAACTGCAGTTTGGATATTCAGAGTGAAGGGTAATTGGTTCTAACATTTCATTAAAAAGATCTGTGTAGGCTGTCTTTTATGTTCATATATTCATACTTTTCCCCACAATCTCCACTTTTGACCAATAAATGCACCTCCCTTCTATACCTTTTTCCCTATTGTACAGATGGTGGTAATAGGTAGTTCTGGTGGGGACTGCTAGCTAACCACCAGATTTGTCTTCTCTGTTTTTGGGTACGTTGCTAGACTACATCTGTCAGCCATCCTTTGCAGGTAGATGTGGCTGAGACTAAATTCCCTCCCGAGAGGTATGAATACAAGTGTGCCTCTTACAGTCTGAGTCCTAGGAAAAGTCTCCTAAGAGCTTTATCTTTCAACTGGTTGGATGCAAACAGTAATGAGTCAGAGGAGGTGGTGGAGGCACTGGATGGAAGGACCTGGGAGGTCTCTGAATGATTATGAGAAGCAGAGGCTCCACAATGCTGACTGGGGACCTCTCTGGCCTATTAAATAAATAAGAAGCAAACTTCTGTTGCATGGAGTCATTGTAGTTTTGTATATTTTTGTTACTACAATCTAGCCTACCGTAAATGACAATAGAGAAAGTAATGGTGACTGCAAACTACATTTCACTGGCTCAGGAGAAACATGTCCTTGTGTGTAGCAGCTAGAATCGCTACAATGGCCATGCTTTTATTGTAGCTCAAGAGTAACAAAGAGGATGTTGAAGGAAACCAAACAATGAATCTATTAGCATGGAAAATAGATGACAGAGAATGGGTTGAAAATAATCTTTATGTTGTGTATGTTTTGCCCACCACTGTCCTAGCACCTAGCTCAGGCAGAAACAGTATTCAGTGAACAACTGGGTATTTGGATAAGTAAATGTGATACACAAAATCTTTATTTTTATTGAGAAGGGTATTCAAAGTACCAGACTTACAGTTCATTAGGGAAAATTTAAATTAGATATAAAATCATCCTAAATCTTTTTAAAATACTTTTTTATTTTTTTTTTATTTTTTAGAGATAGAGTCTCACTCAAGCCACTTCACTGCACCTAGCTGAATGCAGTGCGGTGGCTTGATCATAGCTCACAGCAGCCTTGAACTTCTGGGCTGGAGTGATCCTCCTGCCTCAGCCTCCCAAGTAACTGTAACTACAGGCACATGCACCACCATGGCTGGCTAATTTTTAAAAAATATCTTAGAGACGAGGTTTCATGTGCTGGTTCAAACTCCCAGGCTCAAACAACCCTCCTATGTCAGCCTCCCTAGGCGCTGGAATAACAGGCACGAGCCACCAACCATGGTGGTGCAATCTTATGCCTTAATGATTTCAGAGTTGAAGTCTGAATTGATCTTTCTGTCCTGGAAAAGTCATCCAGTAGTATGAACCTTACTTTGCCTTAGAAATGGAAGAATCTTTGTTTTCATATTTTGAGAAGAAGGCCGTTTTACTGCAAACACATGACACATAAGTAATATTTTAGATCCAGGGTGTGAAACTTTTAGATGACTATACGCAAGTATTTTTATGCTGGAATAAAAACTGAAGAACTTTGCTGCAGGAATAGCCACTGACTTTGGAGTAGGCTTTGCTTACCCAGTGAAAGACACAAATGCTTGGAGAGCCATTAAAAAACCTCAGAAGATATTGCATGGGTTTGGATGGCCATCGTTTCTTCAGGCCAAGGAACAAACAAAGTGTTCAGCCTATAATGTCCAACAATGGGCAGAGATATATTTTTTCTTTCTTTTCCAAATTATCTTAAAAAATCGTAGTTTTTTTTTTTTTTTGCTTTTGTTTTTTTTGGTTTTTTGCTTACTTTATTTGTCCCTTTTCTCCAATCCATGGAACATTGCCCTAATTCAGGTCATCATCTCTTCCCTAGATTATTGCAATAACTCTTAACTGGGATCTTTGCTTCTGGTCTCTCTTATCTCCAGTTCCTCCTCTACACTGCCACAGAGTTACATTTGCACATTCCCAAGAATCTCTGGCCATATTCTTAACATGTTCTAGCTGCCTGTACAACTGCAATACCTAAAACACACCATGTTCTCTCACGAGCCTTTGCCCTTTCTGGATTATCCTTTCTTTCCAGCTACTGGGTGAATTCCTACACTACTCCCATCACAACTTAAAAGCATTTCCACAGGAAGCTTCCCCTAAGTTAGGTGCTTCTCCTCAGCTCTTCATGGCACTGCATACCTTGATTTTAGAACTTATCAGATTCGACTAGGTGGCCAGTTCCTTCAGCCAAGGAACTTTATCATAATGGGAGTTAGCATTGTGGGAACTTAGTGGGTTCACATGCATTATCTCATTTAATTTATTGGGATAATATTATTATCCCCATATTACAGAAGCATACACAGAAGCACACAGTGTCTAAATGGCACAGCTGGTAAATGGTGAGGCCATGATTTGAACCTAGGTCATCTGACTCCAGAGTTGGCACTTTGCATCACTATTACATTTGCTGAATGAACCCTGCCTCCATGGAGTCTTCTCTCCTCACTTCCTTCCTTCCTTCCTTCCTTCCTTCCTTCCTTCCTTCCTTCCTTCCTTCCTTCCTTCCTTCCTTCCTTCCTTCTTTCCTTCTTCTCTTTCTCTCTTTCTGTCTGTCTTTCTTTCTTTTCCAAACTCAGCCTAGGGTACCTAGGTTGTACTGAAAAGTTAATTTTTTCTATTTTACTAGTGAAAAACCAATGTGTTTAATATTTGTTTTAGAAAATGCCTAGTCATTACAACTATTTAGTCCTTTCTGGGGCTAGGAAGCCCAGTGAGGGTTATGGGATAGCCGAGTTGCTTAAGGGCATAACTGGACATGAGGCTCTTGGGAGGTCACAGTCTGACTTCCAGCTTATGAGCAGGTGCACACTTTGTGACACTAGACTCTGCTGCAAGCCAACCACGAGCATTTCTCTGTGGCACTTTTGGAGTAGCAAAAGAACTGTATTGCGGGGGGTAACAAAGAACTCTAGAGGGACAGGTAAGAATTCTTCTTATTCTCTCTGTGAGGAAAGACTCCTTCCATCTTTTAGAGCTGAGATGGTATAGCTAACAGTTTGTCTAGTAAATATGTCTAATAATTAAAAGTAAAAGAAATACTTCAAAACATTGAAAAAAATTTGTATGCACCTCAGTGTAAACTAATCTTCCTTCATCTCTCCCTCCCCCACTTCCCTTCCCTTCCTTCCTTCGTTCGTTCCTTCCTTCCTTCTTTATTTCAATTCCTTCTTTCCTTTTCTACTCCTCCCCCTCGCCCCGCTCCCCTCCGCTCCCCTCCCCTCCCTTTCCCTCCCTTTCCCTCCCCTCCCACCCCTTCCCTGCCCTCCCCTCCCCTCTCCTTTCCTTTGTTTTCCTCCTCTTCCTTCCTCCTTTAAACCAAAATAGTTGATCTCAGTATTAGAATGAAGTAAAGATTAGATTAGATCAGGCTATGTATATAAAACATTTAAAATACTATAATCCGCTTTTCAGAAGAGATTTCAATGGAAATATAAAACAAACTAAGGCAACAGAAAACACAATGGAAAGAAAAATCCTCAGATAGAACTTTATAAGCAAAAACATCAGCTAACTTCCTGCCTGACATTACAAAAGAAATCAGTCCTTACGCTCTGGCCCTTTACTCTCCATCAGCATTAGTCAAAGACCTCTTGTCCTGCCGGGAAAGGCCAGGAAAAGACTTTAAATTTCATGTAGAAAACATTCTTGGGACATGCTTTTTTAAAAAAAGAAAATATGCAAGAAACCTTGAAAAACATTTTATAATTAGGCATTGGGAGGGTGGGTGAATGCAATACATAATTAATTTCATGAAGACAGATTTCATTTGAATACGTATTTTGAGTGTTCTAACTTGGGAAATTTCTATGTCTTCCCTTACAGATATCTGAAAATAAGTGCCTGGCTATGCTCTACCCAAGGTACGGTCACTCTGTTTTCAAGCTCAAAACAGATATTGATTTTCATTTCAAACTCTAATGCCAAAATTAGCAATGTCAGGTTGAATTAGGGGTGGATGATTTCGAGAGTTCAAAAGTGAACAAGCAGCACAACCAGACTGCTCTTTTTTTTTTTCTTTTATGTTTTAAAGACAACAAAACATGGAATGTAAGACGCTCTTTGGTTTTATGGTACTCCCAGAAACATTTAGTCCACCTTCACTCATATGTCTTTAGCACAGCAGTGTCCTTCAAGTGCCAAATTCCAGGTTGAATACATTTAGTTTGAATATTATTACAGATTGCTTTGGTTTCCTTCTGCTGAGAATTTTGCTTCTTATTTAGCTTTAGAAAACACAAAATTTATATGGCACTTTAAATTGATGGAGCATTTCATCTACATTGTCCCATCAAGAAGGTATTGCACAAATTACTGAATTGCTCCATGAGCAGTGTTTGAATCCTTTACATCTGGGGTTGATCTCAGGAAAATATTTACAAATTGGAGCTAGTGGGAACTTCCCTCACAAATTCCTTCTAATTAAGAGAGCAATTGATCAAAGGAATAGATAGAACCCATAATGGGAATATTTGAAGCATTCATTCAATCTAGGGAGCAAATGCCAACAAACTTACATCAACAGACATGATTTATTGGTAAAGAAGAGGGTCAATGCCAGAATGATCTGGAGATGGGAAGGAGGGAAAGGAAAGAGTATTGATATCCTCTGACATACTCCTATATCTGTACAGATAATATTCCAGTGTATCTGGTTTTTATTTATTTATACTCCAAATGAAGAAGGCTTTTGTTAGATGTTTCCTATGTGGAAATGTGTGCTTAGGATATGTACGCATAAGAGAGAGAGAGAGAGAGAGACGGAGAGAGAGAGAGTTGCCAGGCACGGTGGCTCATGCCTGTAATTCCAGCAGTTTGGGAGGCTGAGGAGGGAGGATCACTTGAGACCAGAAGTTCCAAATCAGCCGGGGCAACACAGTGAGACCCCCATCTCTTAAAAGAGAGAGAGAGAGAAAGAGAGAGAGGAGGAGGTGGATGAGGAAAGAAGGAGGTGGGTGGGAGGCAGAGAAGAAAGACGGAGAATGAATAGGTAAACAGTAGCAGAGATAGAAGCTACAGGCGCCTCAAATATGGACTTCCAGGGTAAAAAGAGATTCGTTTAGTAAATGCCTGCAATTTGCCAAGCCGTCTTCTTCCATACATTCTAGTTCTATGAAGGGGGTAGCACCATTATTAAATTACTCCATCAGGAGAGTGTGGAGTGACAGAAATCCCTCTGCTGAGCAGGATGGGTGGCAGCCTCTCTGTGGGCCCACAGGTGTTGTATATGCCTCTCTTGCCAACTATCAAAGTATGTTGTCAGTTGCTTCCTTGTCTGTGTATGAGCTCTCTGAGGGCAGAGATTACATTTATATTTTCATTTTATATTTGTAGGCCCTAGAAAATGTCTGGCTTACAGTTTCTATTTAAGTCATGTTTGAGGAATGAATGGCTAGTGTGTTATGTAGCTTCCCCAACAAGATGTGTGAGTTGTATTAAAGGTGGCGAGAGAGAGTCGTTCCCTCACACTCCAATATCTTAGGAATAAAAATCTGAAAATTTATGGGGACCATGGAGAAGAATCGCTGTCATTCATCATCAATAGCCCACTTAACCAAGATTCAGAGAACAAATAATTCTGAACATCAATACCCAGATGCCTGGTATGGTTATTAGACTACCACCAATTTCTATCAAGCACATGCCATGTTCACAGTTGGGGATATTGGACAAAGAGTCTAAGAAAGACAGTGGCAGATTTGAGAGGATTCCAGAAGTTGGTGGACTGATGAGTCAAGTAGGAGTGGAGCAAGAGCCTAGAGGAAGACGGCACAGGGCCTTTGGCTCAGACAATTGAAACTCTGGCCAAGTGAGAGAAAGTAGAAGAGATTTATTGGCAAGAACCAGAGCCTTCTGGAACTAGAAGGGGAAAATGAAATGCTGGCAGGTAGATAGAGAACCACTAGTCATGGAGCTGAGGCTGGCACATGAGTCTGAGCTTTGAGAGAGATAACTTCAGATTGATTAGCGATGGCAGCGTTCTCTGTTGGTTCTCTGTGGGGTGCAGCAAATAAAGTTTGGCTGAGCAAAAGAGAGAGGAAAAGAGAATGCAGTTTCCTTCCTGTTTTAGGATTAAATGAAATTGAGCTAAGGTCTGAACAAAGGTTAGACTTGTTTAGCTATATAGCCAAGCTTAATACGCGATAGGTGGAAGGTTGCTTAAACTACAGCTGATAGCAACAATTTTTGTGACTTTAGAAACCTCATGTCTTCTGATACACACTGATGTGCTCTTCTGACCACCCCACATTGACTCTCATGCTGTTTTCAACAATTCATATAATAGCATAGTCAATTGTCATTAGTGTGGAATACACAAAGGCTACACAATATTTTTAATAGTATTACATAAGGTTTATTATTCAAGTGTTAAGCTAAAAATGGTGATAGGTTAAATTTCTTTTGTTTTCCTTTTGCATTTAGTACTGGCTTCTAGTGCTAACACTGAAAGAACGGGCACTGTTACCTCACAATGTATTTCTCTTTTTGTCTAAAGAATGCCACAACAGGAAAACCTATTTGCAAAGAGATACTTTGCTTTCTATATTGCAATAGGGAGGCACAGCTAGTTTACTCTGTCTAAACTCCCAGTTCAGTGATTGATATTGAGAAAGAAGCTCAGTCTCCTAGAGTGAGTGGAGTTTATAGACTAGCCTTCAGCTTGTAGATCCTCTGTACCAGCCCTAGGGGAGGATAGATTTTATAAATAAAATATTTGTGAACAGCAGTAGTCACAGCATTATTACAAACTTAAAAAAAAGATATCAAAGGGCATGGTTATATGAAGTGAGCAACAAGTCAGCACTTGCTTCTCTGAACTGTCTAGGGCTACAACACTGTGTAGGACTCGTTAGTATGCTCAACAAAGAATGGAGAGTTGCATTAAGATTTAGAGATGTTAAAAATATCACAAATTCCAATTATACTTAGTACTGACTTTCCAACCAGCTCAACATTATGATGTTAGGTATTTGTATTTGTGAAGAAATTATGCAGTTTGAGAGTTGGATGGTGAGCCCTAAATTCAGGAAATTAAAATAGTCATAATTTTCTGTTTAGTTTGATCCTGTGCATATATGCAATCATAGAAAAATATTGCTTTACAAGTATTTTCCAGATAATTTTAGTTTAGACAAAAATACTATTTTCAGGCAATTTTTATTGTGTGCATGAGGAATTTGTCTGTCCCCTCCCCTGCCCCACCAGATGAAAGAGAGTGTGTTTAAAGAAATGTTGTAGGGAACAGTTCCTCACTTCTCCAGTTTTTTAGTTGGTCTAGTTTCTGCCACATACAAGCATGAATGAGATATAAATTTAGGGTTCTGGGAGAGTGATATCAGTAAGAGTGATATCAGTAAGAGTGATGTCAGTAAGATGGCTGACTAGAAACTCATAGTGCTCTTCCCTCCCTCCCCAAAAAAAGAATAACAATTACATTTGACCAAAATAATTAAAAGAGAGTGCTGTAGAACAGCAAAGCAGTAGCAGAAATCCTGTAGAACACAGAAACCCAAGATGGCCACACTGAGAAGGGAAGGACACATATCACCTCTACCACCCCATTCCCCAGATGTAATCAACTTAGAACCAGTAGAAACTTCTCCCTATGGAAGAAAGGTAGGAAAGAGGACCCCAGCATCCCCTATCACCACCGCGGACACCTGTAATTTTTACTACTAGAGACTCATGCAATCCTCAAGGGCTCTGAGCCTAGTCGAGAGAGCTCTTCAGAATCTGCACACTGAGCTACCCCCAGAGAAGGAGCTCATGATGTGTCCTGCTGTGTCCCCTACCTGGGTCATGCTGCTACTGCTCTGTACCATCTTGAAACTGGAACCACTGCAAGAGTGTGTGCCCTACTTCACGGGTGAGTAGCCATTACATCCTTCCATCCCTGAGGCTCAGCCACCACTGTACCACAGGAACCTGGTAGCATGCCATCCTCAATCAGAGCTTCTGCTATGCCCTGCCTCTTAGGGCTAAGCTATCACAGAGCTGCTCCGTTCACATCCATTCCAGTCACTGGTGCACCCTCCACTTAGGGTGAAGTTGCCCCACCCCTAGGAACATGGAGACTTTCACTGCTGGAGCAGTCATTCCCCTGGCTCTAGAGCAAATATGGTGTCCCACCCACTGGCAGCTTCAGGTCTTCTGCACACTGGAGCAGTTGTGCTCCCAATCCTACAGCTGATGCAGCACCCTGGGGACCTCAGGCCTCCAAAACACCGGGGCAATTGCATCTCCCAGCACAACATCTGATGTGGTACCCTACCCCTAGGGATCCAGAGGCTCCATTGACTCACGTAGGTGTGTTTTCTGGGGCCAAGAAGATGCGTTGCCTTACATCCCAGGAACTCAGAAGCTTGACTTAGAGATGCCAACCCAGTCATCAGACCAAATGGCCCCAGCACCCCAACTACCTGGAACTTGACTAGCTCCCCATAGTCTGAGCTGCCGAGGCACCTTACCTCTCTGGGGAATGGAGTCATTGCTGTGCTGTTCCCCACCCCCTGGAGCCCAAGTCACAGTGGCATCTTGCCATTCCTGGGTCCTTGCTGCTTTTGCATCTGCCTCACAGAGCCGAGGCTACTGCCATGTCCCACCATTCCAGGGTCCAGAGTCATCACTGTTTGGTATCACATATTCTGGAGCTTGGGCTGCCAGAGTGCCCTGTTGCTTCCAGACTCCAAATGGCAGCCGTGCCTTGCTCTGTGGGGTCTATGCCTCCAGAGCATCCCTCCTTCCCTGGAGATACACCAGTGCTATGAACTGACCCCAGAATCAGAACCACAGCTAACATCCCATCCCAGGGCCTGAGCTTCTAGGGTATGTTTTAGAACAAGACCCTGGCTTAATGTGAGAACTGCATCCACTCATGCCTTGGAGAGTGAGCCTGCATCTCAAGTTCCAGATGCTACAGTAGTTTCACAAGACCCTGAGCCCAGGAACCTGGCTCCACTGCCACTCCAAACACCTGTACCCTGGAACCCAGCACCACTGTGACTGCCCGTGAACCATGTCAGAACCAATACCAAGAGAAATCTCCTCAGGTAAGACTCTTCACTGTGACAATAACAAGAGGATCCCTAAAGCCCTTGCCTTAACAACCTATTCATCCACCATCACTGCCACAAAATCCTGCAGTCGAGACCAATGAGGCACCTGCAGCCCTCACTAACATTGACTGCAACTGAAGAAGCTACATGGAGACTACATCACGGTGCCCACGTGGAACAAGAGTCTTCACACCCTGCCCAACAGGCATTGTCTCAGGCCGATCTGCAGGTAAAAGTTCCCCTACCAAAGCTACCTTGTGAAATTTAGAAGAAGTGACCAAATGTGCAGATGTCAATGCAGGGACACAAGACACATGAAATAATAAATTAACATGGCATCACCAAAAAACACAATAATTCTCTAGTAACTTACCCCCCAAAAATAGAAATCTATGAATTACCTGAAAGAAAATTCAAAATAATGATCTTAAGCAAACAGTAAGATACAATAGAGAGATGAGCTAATGAAATCAAGAAAATAATTTATGATCTGAATGTGAAATTCAACAAAGAGATATACATTGGCTGGATGTGGTGGCTCATGCCTATAATCCTGGTGCTTTGGGAGGCCAAGGCAGAACGATTGCTTTTAGCCAGAAATTCAAGACCAGTACTGACGACATAGTGAGACCCCATTTCTACCAAAAAAAAAAAAAAAAAAAAAAAAAAAAAAAAAAAAAAAACAACCAGGTGTGGTGGTACATGTTTGTAGTCCTCATGAGGCTGAGGTGGGAAGATCGCCTGAGCCCACGAGTTGAAGGCTACCATGAGCTTTGATCTCACTGTTGCACTCCAGCCTGTGTGACTGAGTAAGACCCTGTCTCAAAATGAACTAAAAAGACATCATATAAAGAACCAAACAAATTTGGAGCTGAGGAACTGAATCAACAAAATAAAAAATATAATAAAGAGATTCAACAGCAGGCTAGATTAAGGTGAAGAAAGAATCTGTAAAGTTGGAGATAGGTCTTTTGAAATGACTCCATCAGAGGAAAAGAAAAAAAAAAGAGTGAAAGAGTGAAGATAGCCTATGGGACTTACGGCATAGTATTAAATTTATTTATTTTATTTATTTTATTTATTTTTTTGCATAATGGGAGCTCCAGAGAAGCTGGAGAGACAGAGAAAGGGACAAAAAGCATACTTAATCAAATAATGGCTAAAACTCCCCAGGTCCTGGGAGAGATAAGGACATCCAGATTGATGAAATTAAAAAAGTTCTCAAGTAGATTCAACCCAAAGGGGTCATCTTCAAGGCACATTATAATCAAGTTGACAAAAGTCACAGAGAATTTTAAAAGCAACAAGAGAACAACATCAAGTCATATATAAAGGAATCCTCAGTAGACTATCAGCAGATTTTTCAGCAGAAACCTTGCAGGCCAGGAGAGAATGGGATGATATATTCAAAGTGCTGAAAGAAAAAACTGCCAGCCAGGAATACTATACCATTTATGAAGCTTTCCTTCATAATGAAGGAGAAATAAAGTCTTTTTCAGGTAAACAAAAACTGAGGGAATTTATTACCACTATACCTGCTTTTTTTTTTTGGAAACGGAGTCTTACTCTGTTGCCCTAGGCTGGAGTGCAGTGGCACGCTCTCGGCTCACTGCAAGCTCCGCCTCCCGGGTTCACGCCGTTCTCCTGCCTCAGCCTCCCAAGTAGCTGGGACTACAGGCGCCTGCCACCAGGCCCGGCTAATTTTTTGTATTTTTAGTAGAGATGGGGTTTCACAGCGTTAGCCAGGATGGGCTCAATCTCCTGACCTTGTGATCTGCCCGCCTCGGCCTCCCAAAGTGCTGGGATTACAGGCATGAGCCACTGCGCCCGGCCCTATACCTGCCTTTTAAGAAACATTTAAGAATGTTCAAGCCAAAAGGAAAAGATAATAATTACTATCATTAATACATTTAAAAACAAAATTTACTAGTAGAGATAAATACATAGTCAAATCTAGAATACTCTTATACTGTAATGGTGGTATGTTAATCACACATATATCTCTAGTATGAAGGTTAAAAATAAAAATGACCAAAACAACTGAAGCTACAATATGTTGTTAAAAAATGTACAATATAAAATGATGTAAATTGTGACATCAAAAACATAACTTGTTGAGGAAGGAGGGTATAAGTCTAGAGGTTTTGTGTGCAACAGAGGCTAAATTATTATCAGCTTAAAATAGCAGATTATAAGTTTTTTATGTAAGCTTCATGATGATCACAAAACAAAAAACTATAGCAGATATACAAACAATAAAGAGAAAGGAACCTAAGCTTTTCAATACAGAAAACTATTAAATCACAAAGGTAGACAACAGGAGAGGAAGAATGGAACAAAAGACTTATAAAACAATCAGAAAACAAATAACAAAATGGCAGTGATAAGTCTTTGCCTATCAATAATAATTTTGAATGTAAATGGATTAAATTCTCCAATCAAAAGATACAGAGTGGCTAAATGAATTAAAAACAACACCTAAATATTCACAAAAAGCCCTGTTTAAGCTTAAAGACACATACTGGCTGAATGTGATGAAAGAAGACACCCCACATAAATGGTAACCAAAAAAGAGCAGGAGTGACTACACTTATATTGGATAAGATAGACTTCAAGTCAAAAACTGTCACAGGATACAGAGATGTTCACTATTTAGTGATAAAGGTGTCAATTCATCAAGAGGACATAATCATTGTAAATATATATGCACTCAACATTGGAGCACCTTAATACACAAAGCAAATATTGATGAACGCAAAGAAACAAATAGATAGCAGTACCATAATGGTAGCAGATTTCAATACCCCACTTTAAGCAATGGATAAATCAATAAGACATAAAATTAATACAGAAATAATGGTACTAGAATTGCGCTTTTGACTAAATGGACTTACAGACATATATAGAACTTTCCATCAAACAGTAGAAAATACACATTTTTCGCT
This sequence comes from Macaca nemestrina, assembly GCF_043159975.1. Taxonomy (NCBI): domain Eukaryota; kingdom Metazoa; phylum Chordata; class Mammalia; order Primates; family Cercopithecidae; genus Macaca; species Macaca nemestrina. Next base: position 43,007,484 of record NC_092127.1, on the reverse strand, counting down.
AGTGGACATGAAACTTTCTTCAGGACAGACAATATATTAGGCCACAAAACAAGTCTTAACAAATTTTAGAAGACTGAAATCATATCTAGTATCAATTTAGACCACAGTGGTATGAAAATAAAAATCAATAACACAAGGTATCTTGGAAAATTCACAAATTGTGGAAATTAAACAACATCCTCCTGACCAACCAACGGATCAAAGAGAAAATCTAAAGGGTAATTAAAAATATCTTGAGACAAATGACAATGGAAATACAGGATACCAAAATCTGTGTTTTGGTGATACACCAAAATCTGTGTTTTTGGTGATACACCAAAAACCATTCTAAGAGAGACATTTGTAGCAATAAACACTTACATCAAAAAAGATGAAAGAGCTCACATAAATAGTTTAACATTATACCTCAAGGAACTAGAAAAAGAAGAACTAAACAGAAGGAAGGAAATAATAAAAATCAGAACAGAAATAAATCAAATATACAATGGAAAAATCATGAAATGAATCAATAAAACTAATAACTGTTTTGTTTTGAGAAAATAAACAAAATTGACAGACTCTCAGCTAGTCTAAGGAAAAAGAGAGAAGATGCAAATAAAAAATGAAAGTCCAGAAATTATAACAGATGCCTCAGAAATAAAAATGATCATAAGAGATTACTACAATTATATGTCAATACATTGGATAACCTAGATTAAAAGGATAAATTGCTAGAAAAATAAAACCTACCAAGACTGAGTCGGGAAGAACTAGAAAGGCTGAACACAGATTTGGATATTTTTTAAACAAATAAAAGCCCAGATAGCATAACAGATAAATTCTAGCAAACATTCAAAGAAGAATTATACTAATACTTCTTAAACTCTTCTGACCAATAGTGTTAGAGGGAGTACTTCCAAACATATTTTATGAAGACAGCATTACCTTGATACCAAAGCCAAAGAAGATCTCACAAGAAAAGAAAGCTACAGGCCAATTTTTCTGGTGAATGTTGATGCAAAAATCCTCAATAAAATATCAGCAAACCAATTTTAGCAACACATCAAAAAAGTGTATATCCTGACCAAGTGGGATTTATCCCTGGCATATAAGGCTGGTTTAACATATGCAAATCAATCAATATGATACATCACATTAACAGAATGAAAGATTAAAATCACATGATTATCTCAATTGACACAGAAAAAGCATTTGACAAAGTTTAACATCCTTTCTTGATAAAAACTCTCAATTGTTTATGTATAGAAGGAAAGTACCTCAACATAATAAAGGCCATTTATTAAAATCTCACAACTAACATAAACATGAAGAAGGAAAAGCTGAAAGCTTTTCCACTAAGATCTAGTATAAGACAAGATGCCCATTGTTATCTCTTCTATTTAACATAGTATTGGAAGTAGTAGCAAGAGTAACCAGAAAAGGAAAAGAAATACAAGATACCCAAATCAGAAAGAAAGAAGTAAAATGATCTCTGCAGATGACATGATTCTGTATGTGAAAAAACCACAAAAGAATGATTTGAACCAATAAATAGAATCAGTAAAATTGCAGGATAAAAAAATCAACATACAGTATCAGTAGCATTGCTATACACAAATAGCAACCTAATTGAAAAAGAAAGTTTTAAAAATCCCATTAATAATAGCATAAAAAAACCTAGGAATAGGCCGGGCGCGGTGGCTCACGCCTGTAATCCCAGCACTTTGGGAGGCCGAGGCGGGCGGATCACAAGGTCAGGAGATCGAGACCACGGTGAAACCCCGTCTCTACTAAAAATACAAAAAATGAGCCAGGCGCAGTGGCAGGCGCCTGTAGTCCCAGCTACTCGGGAGGCTGGGGCAGGAGAATGGCGTGAACCCAGGAGGCGGAGCTTGCAGTGAGCCAGGATCGCACCACTGCACTCCAGCTTGGGCGACAGAGCAAGACTCCGTCTCAAAAAAAAAAAAAACAACCTAGGAATAAATTTAACCAAGGAAATGAAAAGTCTCTATATTGAAAACTATAAAACATTGATAAAAGAAGTTGAAGAAGACACAAATGGAAAGATATCCTGTCCTCATAGATCAGAAGAATTAATATTATTAAAATGTCCATACTATCTAAGCAATATACAGTTTTAATGCAATCCTTATCAAAATTCGAATGATATTCTTCACTGAAACAGGAAAAAAATCCTAAAATTTGTGTGGAAGCACAAAATATTCTGAATAGCCAAAACAACTCTAAGAAAGAAAAACAAAATTGGAAGTATCACACTTTTTCATTTAAAATTATATTACAAAGCTACCATACTCCAAAAAATATGGTACCATCATAAAAACAGACGTATGGTAGTAGAGCAGAATGAATAGCCAAGAAATAAATCCAAACATATACAGTCAACCAATTTTTGACAAAGGTACCAAGAGGACAAAATGGGAAAAATCATAGTCTCTTCAATAAACGGTGCTGGGGAAATTGGATTTTCACATACAAAAGAATGAAATTGTATGCTTATGCCATATAACAATGAACTCAAAATGAATAAATGACTTAAATATAAGAGCAAAATATATGAAATTCCTAGAAAAGACATAGGAGAAAAACCTGGACACAGCAAAGAAAAAAATCAACAAAATGAAGCACTAGCCTATAGATCAGGAAAAATATTTGCAAATTATACATTTAATAAGGGGTTAACATTCAAAATTTGTAAAGAAGTAATGCAACTCAATAGGGGAAAAAAACAAATAACCCAATTTAAAAATGAGCAAAAGACCTTAATGGATCTTTCTCTAAAGAAGACATAAAGATGCCCAAGAGTTACACAAAAATGTGCTCAACACCATTAATCAGGCAAATTAAAACCACTATGAGATACCACCTCACACTCCTCAGGATGGCTATTATCAAAATGTCAAAAGATAAATGTTGGAGAGGGTGTGGAGAAAAGGGAACTCTTGTATATTATGGGTGGGAGTATAGATTGGTATAGTAATTCTGAGAAACATTATAGAGGTTTCTAAGGAAATTAAATATAGAACTACCATATGACCCAGCAATCCCTCTTCTGAGTAGGTACCCAATGTAAATGGAATCATCACCTCATGAAGATATCTGTACTCCTTGAAATCCATGAAGATATCTGTTAATTGCATCATTATTCACAATAGCCAAGACATTGAAACAACCTAAGTGTCCATGCATGGACAAAGAAATAAAGAAACTGTGGCACATATATATAATGAAATGTAATTCATCCCTAAAGAAGAACAAGATATTGCAATTTGCCACAACATGGATGAGTCTGGAGGGCACTATATATATATATATATACATACATATATATATATATATATATACATATATATATATATATACACACACACTTTTTTTTTTTTTTTAGACAGGGTCTTACTCTGTCACCCAGGCTGGCGGGCAATGACACAATCATGGCTCACTGAAGTCTCTACTTCCCAGGCTCAATCAATGCTCCCACCTCAGCCCCTGAGTAGCTGGGACTACAGGCGTGCACCAACCACCATGCCCAGCAAATTTTGTAGACAGGTTTTCACTATGTTTCTCAGTCTAGTCCCAAACTGGGTTCAAGCAATTCGCCTGTCCCAACCCTGCAAAGTGCTGGGTTTACAAGTGTGAGTCACCATGCATGGGCTGGAGGACATTAAGCTAAGTGACATAAATGAAACACAAAAAGAAAAATCGTGTATGATCTCACTTATATGTGGAATGTAAAAAAATTTAAATACTCCAGAAAAAGAGAACAAGAGAGTGGTTACCAGGGGTGGTAGTTTGTGGGGGAGGCACTGGTGAGGAAATGGGGAGAAGTAAATCAGAGGATAAAAGTAGCAGACATGTAAGATGAACAAATTAGAGATCTAATATATCACATAAGGACTATAGGTAATAAGATTGTCTATGGGATTCATGCTAAATGAGATTTTAGCTGCTCTTGCCACAAAATCAAGAAGAAATAGGTAAGTACGTGACATGATGGATATGTTATTTTGCTTCATGATAGTAACTTTTTTTTTTTTTACTATATATGTATATATATCCCAAAATACTATGTTATATACCTTAGATGTACCCAATAAAATTTATTTTTAAAAATATTCTTTAAAAAATTAGGGTTCTATATCACAAATCCAAAGTTTGCACAAAGTATGAACCAAAACCAAGTCTACCCTGTTCCAAAAGCTAGTTTATTTCTGGAAGCTGCAACCCCAAAAGACTTTTGATCTTAAACATGTATCTCAACCTATTATAGGTTACTAAAATTCAATTCTTATGTTTAAACAGAATTAGAACATGTGATTATGTTTAAGAAATTCTTTAGTCAGGCCGGGTGCAGTGGCTCACGCCTGTAATCCCAGCACTTTGGGAGGCCGAGACAGGCAGATCACAAGGTCAGGAGATCAAGACCATACTGGCTAACACAGTGAAACACCGTCTTTACTAAAAATACAAAAAATTAGCTGGGCGTGGTTGTGGGTGCCTGTATTCCCAGCTACTTGGGAGGCTGAGGAGGAAAATGGTATGAAACCAGGAGGCGGAGCTTGCAGTGAGCCGGATTGAGTCGCTGCACTCCAGTCTGGGTGACAGAGAGAGATTTTGTCTCAAAAAAAAAAAAAAAATTTCGCAGTCAGATTCAAATGTCTACTTATTTTATTATGCTCATGATGTAGAAATCCTATCAAGTAGACATTATATCCATGAAGTTCAAAATGATACTGTGAATGAAATTAGCAAAAACAGAATAAAATTAGGCTTCTGGAATCTAACATAATTTTGTATAAGAAATATATTGTGAAGACTGTTTAAAGTTTCACTGTCTGTTTAGGGTGATGGTAAAAGCATAGTTCTCTAATAGCATTAAGACAAGTTGCCTCCATATGGACAAGTTGATTTTCAATACAAACTAACCTGGGGAAGTTTTCCTTGATTATTCCTCCAAATATGTTTTCCAAGCTTTTAGAATTGTCTTCTTCCTCAGGAACATTGATTATTCTTAGGTTTGGTCATTTAACATAATCCCAGACTTCTTAGAGTCTTTGTTCATATTTTTTTAATTCTTTTTTTCTTTGTCTTTGTTGGGTTGGGTTAATTCAAATATCTTGTCTTTGAGCTCTGACTTTCTTTCTTCTACTTGTTTGATTCTATTGCTGAGACTTTCCAGAGCATTTCACATTTCTAAAAGTGTGTCCAAAGTTTCCTAAATTTTTTATTGTTTTTTTCTTTAAGCTATCTATTTCCATGAATACTTCTCCTTTCACTTCTTGTATTATTTTTTGGATTTTCTTGCATTGGGCTTTGCCTTTCTCTGGTCCCTCAGTGATTTACCTAATAACTAACCTCCTGAATTCTTTCTCAGGTAAATCAGGGATTTCTTCTTGGTTTGGATGCATTGCTGGTGAACTGGTCCAATTTTTGGGAGGTGTTGAAGAGCTTTATTTTGTCATATTACCAGGGTTGTTTTTCTGGTTCCTTCTCATTTGGGTAGGCTCTGTCAGAGGGAAGGTTTAGGGCTGTAGGCTGTTGTTCAGATTTTTTTTTTTGTCCCAGGGGGTGTTCCCTTGATGTAGTACTCTCCCCGCTTTCCTATGGATGTGGTTTCCTATGAGCCCAACTGCAGTGATTATTGTCTCTCTTCTGGGTCTAGCTACCTAGAGAGTCTACCTGGCTCCAGGCTGGTACTGGGGGTTGTCTGCACAGAGTCCTGTGATGTGAACCACCTATGAGTCTCTCAGCTGTTGATACCAGTGCCTGTTGCTAGAGACCTAGATATCCAAATACAAGAAGCACAAAGAGCACCTGGGAAATTAATGGCAAAAGGATCTTTGCCTAGGCACATTGTCATCAGGTTATCCAAAGTTAAGATGAAGGGAAGAATCTTAAGAGCTGTGAGACAGAAGCACCAGGTAATCTATAAAAGAAAACCTATCAGATTAACAGCAGATTTCACAGCAGAAACTCTAAAAGCTAGAAGGGATTGGGGCACCATCTTCAGCCTCCTTAAACTAAACAATTACCAGTCAAGAATTTTGTATCCAGTCAAACTAAGCATCATATATGAAGGAAAGATACAATCTTTTTCAGACAAACAAATGCTGAGAGAATTCATCATTATCAAGCCACCACTACAAGAACTGCTAAAAAGAGCTCTAAATCTTGAAACAAATCCTGGAAACACATCAAAATGAAACCTCTTTAAAGCATAAATCACACAATACCTCTGAAACAAAAATACAAGTTAAAAAGCAAAACCAAAAACCAAAAAAAAAAAAAAAACCAAAACAACAAAGTACACAGGCAACAAAGAGCACAATGAATGCAACAGTACTTCACATCTCAATACTAACATTGAATGTAAATGGCTTAAATGCTGCACTTAAAAAGTACAGAACCACAGAATGGAGAAGAACTCACAAACCAACTATTTGCTGCCTTCAGGAGACTCACCTAGAACATACGGACTCACATAAACTAAAAATAAAGGAGTGGAAAAAGGCATTTCATGCAAATGGACACCAAAAGCGAGCAGGGGTAGCTGTTCTCATATCAGACAAAACATACTTTAAAGCAACTGCAGTTAAAGAGACAAAGAGGGACATTATATAATGATAAAAGGCCTTGTCCAACAGGAATATATGACAATTCTAAACATATATGCACCTAACACTGGAGCTCCCAAAATTATAAAACAATTACTAACAGACCTAAGAAATGAATTAGACAGCAACACAGTAATAGCAGGGGACTTCAGTACTCCACTGACAGCACTAGACAAATCATCAAGACAGAAATTCAACAAACAAGCAACGGGTTTAAACCATACCTTGGAATAAATGGACTTAACAGATATATACAGAATGTTTCATCCAGCAACCACAGAATACACATTCTATTCAACAGTGCATAGAACTTTTTCCAAGATAGACCATAAGATAGGCCATAAAATGATTTAAGAAATTAATTTAATTCTTAATAATTTAAGAATTAAAATAATTAATAATTCTTAATAATTTAAGAATTTAAAATAATTTAATCAATTAATTTAAGAAAATTGAAATTATATCAAGCACTCTCTCAGACTACAGTGGAATAAAACTGGAAATCAACTCCAAAAGAAACCTCCAAAGCCATGCAAATACATGGAAGTTAAATAATCAGCTCCTGAATGAGCATTGAGTCAAAAACGAAATGAAGATGGAAATCAGAAAATTCTTCCAACTTAACGACAATAATGACACAACCTATCAAGACCTCTGGGACACAGGCCAGGCGCGGTGGCTCAAGCTTGTAATCCCAGCACTTTGGGAGGCCGAGACGGGTGGATCACGAGGTCAGGAGATCGAGACCATCCTGGCTAACACGGTGAAACCCCGTCTCTACTAAAAAATACAAAAAACTAGCCGGGCGAGGTGGCGGGCGCCTGTAGTCCCAGCTACTTGGGAGGCTGAGGCAGGAGAATGGCGTAAACCTGGGAGGCAGAGCTTGCAGTGAGCTGAGATCCGGCCACTGCACTCCAGCCTGGGCGACAGAGCGAGACTCCATCTCAAAACAAACAAACAAACAAACAAACAAAAACAACCTCTGGGATACAGCAAAGGCGGTGCTAAGAGGAAAGTTCATAGCCCTAAACACCTACATCAAAAAGACTGAAAGAGCACAAACTGACACTATAAGGTTGCACCTCAAGAACAAACCAAACCCACAACCAGCAGAAGAAAGGAAATAACCAAGATCAGAGCAGAACTAAATGAAATTGAAACAAACAAACAACCAAAAAATACAAAAGAGAAAGGAAACAAAGAGCTAGTTCTTTTAAAAGATAAAATTGATAGACCATTGGCAAGATTAACCACGGAGAGAGAAAATTCAAATAATCTCACTAAGAAATGAAACAGGAGATGTTACAATTGACACCACTGAAATACAAAAGATCATTCAAGGCTACTATGAACACCTTTACACACATAAACTAGAAAACCTAGAAGAGATGGATAAATTCCTGGAAAATATAACTCTCCTAGCTTAAATCAGGAAGAATTAGACACCCTGAACAGACCAATAACAAGTAGTGAGATTGAAATGGTAAGTAAAAAATTACCAACAAACATTCAAAGAAGAATTGGTACGAATACTTTTGACACTATTTCACAAGATAGAGAAAGAAAGAACCCTCCCTAATTCATTCTATGAAGCTAGCATAACCCTAATACCAAAACCAGGAAAGGACATAACCAAAAAAGAAAATACAGACTAATATCCTTAATGAATATAGATGCTAAAATCCTTAACAAAATACTTGCTAACTGAATCCAACAACATATCAAAAAGATAATCCACCATGATCAAGTGAGTTTCATACCAAGGATGCAGGGATGGTTTAACATACACAAGTCAATAAATGTGATACAACACATAAACAGAATTGAAAACAAAAATCACACAATCATTTCAATAGACACAGAAAAAGCATTCAACAAAATCCAGCATCCCTTTATGATTAAAACTCTCAGCAAAATTGGCATACAAGGGACATACCTTAATGTAATAGAAGTCATCTATGACAAACCCACAGCCATGTAACACTGAATGGGGAAAAGTTGAAAACATTCCCTCTGAGAACAGGAACAAGAAAAGGATGCCCACTCTTACCACTCCTCTTCAACATAGTACTGGAAGTCCTAACCAGAACAATCAGACAAGAGAAAGAAATAAAGGCATTCAAATCAGTAAAGAGGAAGTCAAACTGTCACTGTTTGCCGACAATATGATTGTTTACTTTGAATACCCTACGGACTCCCCCAGAAAACTCTTTGAACTGATAAAAGAATTCAGCAAAGTTTCTGGATATAAGATTAATGTACACAAATCAGTAGCTCTTCTATACACCAGCAATAACCAAGAAGAGAATCAAATCAAGAACTCAACCCTTTTTATAACAGCTGCAAAAAAGTTAAAATACTTAGTAACATACCTAACCAAGGAGTCAAAAGACCTCTATGAGGAAAACTACAAAACATTGCTGAAAGAAATAATGGATGACACAAACAAATGGAAACACATCCATGCTCATGGATGGGTAGAATCAATATTGTGAAAATGACCATACTGCCAAAAGCAATCTACAAATTCTATGCAATCCCCATGAAAATACTACCATCATTCTTCACAAAATTAGAAAAAAAAAATTCTAAAATTCATATGGAACCAAAAAAGAGCCCATAGAGCCAAAGCAAGAGTAAGCAAAAAGTACAAATCTGGAGGCATCACACTACCTGATTTCAAACTATACTTTAAGACCATAGTCACCAAAACAGCATGGTACTGGTACAGAAATAGGCATATAGACCAATGGAACAGAATAGAGAACCCAGAAATAAACCCAAATACTTAGAGCCAACTGATCTTTGACAAAGCAAACAAAAACATAAAGTGGGGAAAGGACACCCTTTTCAACAAATAGTGCTGGGATAATTGGCTAGCTACATATATGTGTATGTGTATGTGTATGATGGAAAAAAAAAATATATATATATATGATGGAATACTACACAGCCATAAAAAGGAATGAATTAACAGCATCTACAGTGACCTGAATGAGATTGGAGACTATTATTCTAAGTGAAGTAACTCAGGAATGGAAAACCAAACATTGTATGTTCTCACTGATATGTGGGAGCTAAGCTATGATGACGCAAATGCAAAAGAATGATACAATGGACTTTGGGGACTTGGGGAGAAGAGTGGGAGTTGGAGTGAGGGGTAGAAGACTACAAATATGGTGCAGTGTATACTGCTCAGGTGATAGGTGCACCAAAATCTCACAAATCACCACTAAAGAACTTACTCATGTAACCAAATACCACCTGAACCCTAATAACTTACAGGAAAAATATAAACTAACCATCTTCTACACCATTCAATCACAAATATAATCTTAGATGATAGGCAGCTACATAGGTCTTTTTATCTTTTTTTATAGTTTAGGAAGTAACCCTCAATTACACAAATTAGAGTGGGTCAATTAAAGAACACAAGGGCATAAAGATTATGAAGAAGATTCTCTTGTGTCACAAATTATGCATGAAAACAGTTCTTTCTCTCCTACTCTTTAGTAATTGGTAATCTTTCTAGAACAAATATATTCAATTAAGCTTGCAATGCACACTTTTTACACTGCATGCATAATCAATATTGAAATAAGAGCTGAGTGTGGGTGAATAATATTTTTTGAGTTAGGGGGTCAAAGCTGCCTTGTATTCCACTGGGTTAGATTTGGAGGTTGCAGGAGATTTTAGTTGAATAGTTTCCCTAAACAGAGTAGTTTTATTTTGTAGGCTTCTCTCTGTTGCTCCCTTTTACTTACTCTTTTTTAGTATGGTGTAGTATACATAATTTAAATAACCAGGGAATGTCTCTGGGCTCAAAACCACCTGCTGGCTTATATTAGCTAATTAATGATGATTTATCTGAGTTACTAATTTGAGTGGAGCTGAATGCCCTTAGGAATTTGAGAAACGTTGTAAGAATTCTGATTAAAATTATGCCTTTGTGACGGACATTCTCCTTAAAAGGCATTTAAAAAAATGTTGCCTGTTAGCAGATTAAAAAAAAAAAACAAAAAACAAAAAACAAAAAAACCCCAAAACCTGCCAAATCAATGACCTTGTGTTGTTTTTCTGGGCTCAAATCATGTCTTATAGCAGCCTGCTTGCCTTTGTTATTCAATTTTATCTGTGCTAGGCTTCCTTTCATTTTGTCTTTTATTAAGGTTTATTTGCCTAGTTTCATAGGGCTTTGACTGCTTGAAAAATAGAACTGATCTTGAATCCACAGAGCTCCATCATTTTCACAAAAACTAATACAGTAGATTCATTTCAGCCAAACTTGTATGTCAGGCTGGCCTGATTCCCAGGGCCTGAATGTGTGAATTTAATGGTGGTACAATGTCTGAGGTAGGAATATAATAGAAAGCTCTCAGCAGTATATCTATTGGATCAGTGTAATTTCTTTCTTTCTTTTTTTTTTTTTCCTGCGAGTCTCAATGTCTCTTAAGGCAATGTAGTCTGTGTCTGTAAAAGCTGGCTATCTCTTACTGAGATCCCACTGCTGTTACAGTCAACAAAGAATCATCTCCTTGGATAAAGTATGTAGTAGGCAACTGTTAAATACACAATTAGGGTTCACTGAAACAGTAACTCTATTAACTGTGGCATGTTCTATTTCGATTTCAAGAAAAGGTGCCATAATTAACACAGGATCACTGCTTTGAGACATCTGGATTTAGAAATTGTTTATCTAGCCTAGTCATCTGTCCTTTTTCTCCTCCTTCTAAAAACATAATTCAAGTAATGATAAAATGCATTTTGATTTCTCAGTGACCTCAGAATCACAGTTTGCCTGGCTTGTCTACTACTAAGGAATGTAACTGAAGTATAATTTGCCACTTTTTTGGATTCCTGGTATATTTTCTAGAACGTGGAAAATATTTTTTTATTTATTTCAAAAAAGTAAACAAAATGTATAAGCAACATATGCCCTTAATCTACAATGTGACAACCTAAACAAAGCTTTGTTATTTCAACTTTGAGCTGCAGTTGTTTAGCTAACATTATTTTTGGATTTAGGACTTATAGTCAATTCCCTAGGATGGAAGTTTTCATAGCAGTCAATTCCTTTGCATTTTTAATAGTTCTGCTCACCTGTTTGGTTATTCTAAAGCACTTTAGAATTTTAGATACCCAGAACTTCTCTCATCTCTCTTTATTTTAATTGTGCTGCTTTCAGTTTCTTAGGCCTTACAAGTCTCTTTAGCCACACTGATTTCAACCAGTTCTCTGTTGCTTGTACTATGCTTCGGATGTTTCCTTTTTTTTCTTCCCTGAAATATGACTGCATTAAGTAAATACGAAGTCAAGGAAGAGACGAGCCTTTTCATTAACTTTACGTTGAAGAGTTATATATTCTTGGAGTTATGAATGAAGAATTTTCCTCATTGCTACAGACTTTCCCATTCTCTTCTATTTCTGACTTTTTTAAGTACAAGGAGTTTTGTTGATGATCATCCAGTTCCACGTCAGCCCACTGCATGGTGGTTATAGATCTCAGGCCTCCCAGCTCTCACCAGAATGTAGTGCAGGGCAGGGTAGAACATAACATTCATCTATATTCAAATGACTGGAAGTTTAAGTATTGTGAGGGTTTTTTAAGGGTGATGAGCAACTGAAATAGGTTAGTGCTCTTAAGGCAACACAATGATCAGGTGTACTTATCTAATAATGTTCAGATAGATTTAGTTAAATATCACTTTAAAAAAAAAAAGGTATTCTTTCAGTGAATAACAGAGGCAGGGGAGACAGTATAGTAGAATGACAGAAGTAAAAGTGGTATCAGTTCCTTTATCTTGGTTACCATCTAAAGTGAATTCTGAAAGTGGAAGTCATATACCGTGACTTCCAAACTCGCTACACTTATAGACTTCACCAGAAACACTCTTCTTTTCAATCTGTATCTTATTCCTTTTTCAGGTATGGTGCATTAATATTTATAGGCTGACTCCACGCAAGTTCTAAACTTTGGTCTAGAGAAAAATATCACACAAAATAACAGGTTTGATGGCTAAGGCAGAGTGGGGGACAGTGACTGTACCTACCTGAACTCAATTCTCACATTCAAATCCTCCCGCTATGGCGATGCAACACAGTAATGTTTCAAGTGCACAACGTGGAGGATATACTCCAAAAGCATCTCTTAATCAAACCACTTTTTGAAAGTTTAACTTATGGATTTGAAATTCTTGGTGATTTCTAACACTCAGAATGAGTTTTGCATTCAGCATTCAATCACTTTGTGATCCGTTCCATTTCAAGAGTGGTATAGGGAAGAAAATAGATTCCAATTCATAGCTACTGTATTGTGCAAGATTCTTATTAAAAACAGCATATTCCTGTAGCCCAGAGGGCTGACAGCTTCTTCCAAAGCAAAACCGCTGCTCTAAGCTAACCTCAAGGGGCTACTCAAGAGAGATGCAGCCTTAACCTCTCTCATTGTGGGGGTGGGGAGGAGAGAAGAGGAGGGCAGATAGTATCATATCCTATCACAACTCCAAACCTTTATCATCTCAATAAGTAATGTTTCTTAAGGCATTACTGACATTCAGTTCCCTGGTTAATTGATTTATAAGTACTTCAATAGAAATAATTATTTTAAAAAGAAAAAAAAAACACCTTAAAACAGTATCAGTTTAGGAGCATACTCATACACAGGCTCAGTTATGTAAGAATTTTTCCTTTTTTAAAAAAACCATGCTCGAACATAGGTATCATTTGCTTCTATTTCATCACTTGTGCTTGACGTTTTACCTGCAGATGATCAAACTATAATAAAGGGATCACTGCCAGACTTGGGCTTTAAAAATGTTGAGTAAAGCAATCTTGGAGACGTGGTGCTGAGGAACAGAAATATACTGAATAAATTCAGTTCAAACAGGATGATCACGTCTTGAGGTACCACTAACGTTAATGTTTTTTCTTATTGTCTACTGATAGTGACAGCAACTGCAAAGAGAGTTTGTCTCTTTCTTTTTCTTTTCCATGAATATCATCAGTTTGCTGATTTCATGATCTCACGTTTCATATAGTCTTGTTAACTTTAAGTTTAGCCATAAGCATGATTGATGTATTTTTCTATGCATTACCAAAAAAGTCTTCATTAATGTTATGTCAGATCTCAATGTATTAACTTATCATTTTATAGATTTTAAAAATGCAATTAAAAGTTTGAAGAATTTTAGGGCTTCTTTTAAAATTGTTGGTCTTGTATAACTTAAAGGCATGTATATGTAGATATGTTAAAAATGTAATTCTCTGCTATTTAAAAAATTTAGAACATTAAATCCTCAATATAAAAAAGAGAGGTGTGTTATTAAGACAAAGTCATGTGAAAGAGATAACAATTTTCATGGAAAGTAATTCTTTATAACGTGAAATTATTTAAATGCTTGGTCGATATCCGGGGGCGGAGCAAGATGGCCAAATAGGAACAGCTCCAGTCTCCAACTCCCAGCGGGAGCCACACAGAAGACCGGTGATTTCTGCATTTTCAACTGAGGTACTGGGTTCATCTCACTGGGGAGTGCCGGACGATCAGTGCTGGTCAGCTGCTGCAGCCCGACCAGCGAGAGCTGAAGCAGGGCGAGGCATCGCCTCACCTGGGAAGCGCAAGGGGGAAGGGAATCCCTTTTCCTAGCCAGGGGAACTGAGACACACAACACCTGGAAAATCGGGTAACTCCCACCCCAATACTGCGCTTTAAGCAAACAGGCACACCAGGAGATCATATCCCACACCTGGCCGGGAGGGTCCCACACCCACGGAGCCTCCCTCATTGCTAGCACAGCAGTCTGTGATCTACTGGCAAGGCAGCAGCCAGGCTGGGGGAGGGGTGCCCGCCATTGCTGAGGCTTAAGTAGGTAAACAAAGCTGCTGGGAAGCTCGAACTGGGTGGAGCTCACAGCAGCTCAAGGAAACCTGCCTGTCTCTGTAGACTCCACCTCTGGGGACAGGGCACAGTAAACAATAACAAACACAGCAGAAGCCTCTGCAGACGCAAACGACTCTGTCTGACAGCTTTGAAGAGACCAGTGGATCTCCCAACACAGAGGTTGAGATCTGAGAAGGGACAGACTCCCTGCTCAAGTCGGTCCCTGACCCCTGAGTAGCCTAACTGGGAGACATCCCCCACTAGGGGCAGTCTGACACCCCACACCTCACAGGGTGGAGTACACCCCTGAGAGGAAGCTTCCAAAGCAAGAATCAGACAGGTACACTCGCTGTTCAGAAATATTCTATCTTCTGCAGCCTCTGCTGCTGATACCCAGGCAAACAGGGTCTGGAGTGGACCTCAAGCAATCTCCAACAGACCTACAGCTGAGGGTCCTGACTGTTAGAAGGAAAACTATCAAACAGGAAGGACACCTACACCAAAACCCCATCAGTACATCACCATCATCAAAGACCAGAGGCAGATAAAACCACAAAGATGGGGAAAAAGCAGGGCAGAAAAGCTGAAAATTCAAAAAATAAGAGTGCATCTCCCCTGGCAAAGGAGCACAGCTCATCGCCAGCAATGGATCAAAGCTGGACGGAGAATGACTTTGACGAGATGAGAGAAGAAGGCTTCAGTCCATCAAATTTCTCAGAGCTAAAGGAGGAATTACGTACCCAGCGTAAAGAAACTAAAAATCTTGAAAAAAAAGTGGAAGAATTGATGGCTAGAGTAATTAATGCAGAGAAGGTCCTAAACGAAATGAAAGAGATGAAAACCATGACACAAGAAATATGTGACAAATGCACAAACTTCAGTAACCGACTCGATCAACTGGAAGAAAGAGTATCAGCGATTGAGGATCAAATGAATGAAATGAAGCGAGAGGAGAAACCAAAAGAAAAAAGAAGAAAAAGAAATGAACAAAGCCTGCAAGAAGTATGGGATTATGTAAAAAGACCAAATCTACGTCTGATTGGGGTGCCTGAAAGTGAGGGGGAAAATGGAACCAAGTTGGAAAACACTCTTCAGGATATCATCCAGGAGAACTTCCCCAACCTAGTAGGGCAGGCCAACATTCAAATCCAGGAAATACAGAGAACGCCACAAAGATACTCCTCGAGAAGAGCAACTCCAAGACACATAATTGCCAGATTCACCAAAGTTGAAATGAAGGAAAAAATCTTAAGGGCAGCCAGAGAGAAAGGTCGGGTTACCCACAAAGGGAAGCCCATCAGACTAACAGCAGATCTCTCGGCAGAAACTCTCCAAGCCAGAAGAGAGTGGGGGCCAATATTCAACATTCTTAAAGAAAAGAATTTTAAACCCAGAATTTCATAACCAGCCAAACTAAGTTTCATAAGTGAAGGAGAAATAAAATCCTTTACAGATAAGCAAATGCTTAGAGATTTTGTCACTACTAGGCCTGCCTTACAAGAGACCCTGAAGGAAGCACTAAACATGGAAAGGAACAACCGGTACCAGCCATTGCAAAAACATGCCAAAATGTAAAGACCATCGAGGCTAGGAAGAAACTGCATCAACTAACGAGCAAAATAACCAGTTAATATCATAATGGCAGGATCAAGTTCACACATAACAATCTTAACCTTAAATGTAAATGGACTAAATGCTCCAATTAAAAGACACAGACTGGCAAACTGGATCAAGAGTCAAGACCCATCAGTCTGCTGTATTCAGGAGACCCATCTCACACGCAGAGACATACATAGGCTCAAAATAAAGGGATGGAGGAAGATTTACCAAGCAAATGGAGAACAAAAAAAAGCGGGGGTTGCAATACTAGTCTCTGATAAAACAGACTTTAAACCATCAAAGATCAAAAGAGACAAAGAAGGCCATTACATAATGGTAAAGGGATCAATTCAACAGGAAGAGCTAACTATCCTAAATATATATGCACCCAATACAGGAGCACCCAGATTCATCAAGCAAGTCCTTAGAGACTTACAAAGAGACTTAGACTCCCATACAATAATAATGGGAGACTTCAACACTCCACTGTCAACATTAGACAGATCAACGAGACAGAAAGTTAACAAGGATATCCAGGAATTGAACTCATCTCTGCAGCAAGCAGACCTAATAGACATCTATAGAACTCTCCACCCCAAATCAACAGAATATACATTCTTCTCAGCACCACAACGTACTTACTCCAAAATTGACCACGTAATTGGAAGTAAAGCACTCCTCAGCAAATGTACAAGAACAGAAATTATAACAAACTGTCTCTCAGACCACAGTGCAATCAAACTAGAACTCAGGACTAAGAAACTCAATCAAAACCGCTCAACTACACAGAAACTGAACAACCTGCTCCTGAATGACTACTGGGTACATAACGAAATGAAGGCAGAAATAAAGATGTTCTTTGAAACCAATGAGAACAAAGATACAACATACCAGAATCTCTGGGACACATTTAAAGCAGTGTGTAGAGGGAAATTTATAGCACTAAATGCCCACAAGAGAAAGCAGGAAAGATCTAAAATTGACACTCTAACATCGCAATTAAAAGAACTAGAGAAGCAAGAGCAAACACATTCAAAAGCTAGCAGAAGGCTAGAAATAACTAAGATCAGAGCAGAACTGAAGGAGATAGAGACACAAAAAACCCTCCAAAAAATCAATGAATCCAGGAGTTGGTTTTTTGAAAAGATCAACAAAATTGACAGACCACTAGCAAGACTAATAAAGAAGAAAAGAGAGAAGAATCAAATCGACGCAATTAAAAATGATAAAGGGGATATCACCACCGACCCCACAGAAATACAAACTACCATCAGAGAATACTATAAACACCTCTACGCAAATAAACTGGAAAATCTAGAAGAAATGGATAATTTCCTGGACACTTACACTCTTCCAAGACTAAACCAGGAAGAAGTTGAATCCCTGAATAGACCAATAGCAGGCTCTGAAATTGAGGCAATAATTAATAGCCTACCAACCAAAAAAAGTCCAGGACCAGATGGATTCACAGCTGAATTCTACCAGAGGTACAAGGAGGAGTTGGTACCATTCCTTCTGAAACTATTCCAATCAATAGAAAAAGAGGGAATCCTCCCTAACTCATTTTATGAGGCCAACATCATCCTGATACCAAACCCTGGCAGAGACACAACAAAAAAAGAGAATTTTAGACCAATATCCCTGATGAACATCGATGCAAAAATCCTCAATAAAATACTGGCAAACCGGATTCAGCAACACATCAAAAAGCTTATCCACCATGATCAAGTGGGCTTCATCCCTGGGATGCAAGGCTGGTTCAACATTCGCAAATCAATAAACATAATCCAGTATATAAACAGAACCAAAGACAAGAACCACATGATTATCTCAATAGATGCAGAAAAGGCTTTTGACAAAATTCAACAGCCCTTCATGCTAAAAACGCTCAATAAATTCGGTATTGATGGAATGTACCTCAAAATAATAAGAGCTATTTATGACAAACCCACAGCCAATATCATACTGAATGGGCAAAAACTGGAAACATTCCCTTTGAAAACTGGCACAAGACAGGGATGCCCTCTCTCACCACTCCTATTCAACATAGTGTTGGAAGTTCTGGCTAGGGTAATTAGGCAAGAGAAATAAATAAAGGGTATTCAGTTAGGAAAAGAAGAAGTCAAATTGTCCCTCTTTGCAGATGACATGATTGTATATTTAGAAAACCCCATTGTCTCAGCCCAAAATCTCCTTAAGCTGATAAGCAACTTCAGCAAAGTCTCAGGATACAAAATTAATGTGCAAAAATCACAAGCATTCTTATACACCAGTAACAGACAAACACAGAGCCAAATCAGGAATGAACTTCCATTCACAATTGCTTCAAAGAGAATCAAATACCTAGGAATCCAACTTACAAGGGATGTAAAGGACCTCTTCAAGGAGAACTACAAACCACTGCTCAGTGAAATCAAAGAGGACACAAACAAATGGAAGAACATACCATGCTCATGGATAGGAAGAATCAATATCGTGAAAATGGCCATACTGCCCAAGGTAATTTATAGATTCAATGCCATCCCCATCAAGCTACCAATGAGTTTCTTCACAGAATTGGAAAAAACTGCTTTAAAGTTCATATGGAACCAAAAAAGAGCCCGCATCTCCAAGACAATCCTAAGTCAAAAAACAAAGCTGGAGGCATCACGCTACCTGACTTCAAACTATACTACAAGGCTACAGTAACCAAAACAGCATGGTACTGGTACCAAAACAGTGATATAGACCAATGGAACAGAACAGAGTCCTCAGAAATAATACCACACATCTACAGCCATCTGATCTTTGACAAACCTCAGAAAAACAAGAAATGGGGAAAGGATTCCCTATTTAATAAATGGTGCTGGGAAAATTGGCTAGCCATAAGTAGAAAGCTGAAACTGGATCCTTTCCTTACTCCTTATACGAAAATTAATTCAAGATGGATTAGAGACTTAAATGTTAGACCTAATACCATAAAAATCCTAGAGGAAAACCTAGGTAGTACCATTCAGGACATAGGCATGGGCAAAGACTTCATGTCTAAAACACAAAAAGCAATGGCAGCAAAAGCCAAAATTGACAAATGGGGTCTCATTAAACTAAAGAGCTTCTGCACAGCAAAAGAAACTACCATCAGAGTGAACAGGCAACCTACAGAATGGGAGAAAATTTTTGCAATCTACTCATCTGACAAAGGGCTAATATCCAGAACCTACAAAGAACTCAAACAAATTTACAAGAAAAAAACAAACAACCCCATCAAAAAGTGGGCAAAGGATATGAACAGACATTTCTCAAAAGAAGACATTCATACAGCCAACAGACACATGAAAAAATGCTCATCATCACTGGCCATCAGAGAAATGCAAATCAAAACCACAATGAGATACCATCTCACACCAGTTAGAATGGCGATCATTAAAAAGTCAGGAAACAACAGGTGCTGGAGAGGATGTGGAGAAATAGGAACGCTTTTACACTGTTGGTGGGATTGTAAACTAGTTCAACCATTATGGAAAACAGTATGGCGATTCCTCAAGGATCTAGAACTAGATGTACCATATGATCCAGCCATCCCATTACTGGGTATATACCCAAAGGATTATAAATTATGCTGCTATAAAGACACATGCACACGTATGTTTATTGCAGCACTATTCACAATAGCAAAGACTTGGAATCAACCCAAATGTCCATCAGTGACAGATTGGATTAAGAAAATATGGCACATGTACACCATGGAATACTATGCAGCCATAAAAAAGGATGAGTTTGTGTCCTTTGTAGGGACATGGATGCAGCTGGAAACCATCATTCTTAGCAAACTATCACAAGAACAGAAAACCAAACACCGCATGTTCTCACTCATAGGTGGGAACTGAACAATGAGATCACTTGGACTCAGGAAGGGGAACATCACACACCGGGGCCTATCATGGGGAGGGGGGAGGGGGGAGGGATTGCATTGGGAGTTATACCTGATGTAAATGACGAGTTGATGGGTGCAGCACACCAACAAGGCACAAGTATACATATGTAACAAACCTGCAGGTTATGCACATGTACCCTACAACTTAAAGTATAATAATAATAAATAAATTAAAATAAAATAAAAAAACAGCAAAAAAATAAAAAATAAAAAAAATAAAAAATAAAAAATAAATGCTTGGTCATTTCTTTAAAAGAAACCAAAATTCACAAGGTAAGATTTAGGCAAAATGCATTTGACTTTCCAGGTTTTATTTTCTCGAACTCCTGACCTCATATAATCTACCTGCCTTGGCCTTACAAAGTGCTGGGATTACAGGCATAAGCCAATGCACTCAGCCCCAGGATTTAATTTCTAATGGGCTAAGTTTGGAACTAAAACCCTAATTTTTATCTTACCTACAAAAATGAGAGTATCTTCTGTAATTTCTTCCTGAAAGCATCTCTGCATAGTAAGTATGTGATCCTTCAGTGATAACAAGGTATTCCTTGTTTCTACTTAAGCACTAACACTCCCACTTGATTTGTGTTGTAATGTGGCCCCAAACAGAGTGAATGGATTAGACAAGCAGCCTTCATAAGACAAACAGACCTGGGCATTTGCCCAGTTTTACCATTTTAAATGATGATGGTACTCTATGACTGAATGATTTTTTAAAAAGAGCTTGGTCTCGGAGTGCAAATTCAAAATATATAAATCAACTGTCAATAACATTGACTGAAATGTTTTTAAAGCTTCAACTCTCTAGAGGGGACTGTTGTTCGAAATATCTGGCCTCTACCATAAACACATATGCAGGTCAGGTAGCTGGATTCTCAAGGAGAGCAAAACACTAAAGGTAAGTTACGGGTTTCAGAAATGAAGTAAATCTGGGAAGCAGAGAGGTCTTGAGTCAAAGTATTACTTACTCAAATTCACAGTGTCTTAGTTCAGCTGTGCTCAGCTAAAGAAAGCCGTCAGACTAAGCCAATATATTCTAGTGTATGAATGGCCATGACCGTTGTATAGGTGTTTGCATTTAAAACTGTTAACTTAAAGAAGTACCTAATTATGGAACACCAAGCTACATGTATGTTAGCAAATGATTTTGGCATATGAGAGAAGATGCTTTTGATCAGGAGATCATTATGTGTAAACATGGTCTTTGGGTTGGCAAGTACCACAGAACAAATTCTTCTTTTCATTTGTTATGATTTTCATAGCTGTTTCTTTTTCTCTACTTCTACACCAATTGGTACTCTCAAATATAACTTTTATAGTTCTTTCTGACATTCTTATAGCATTGATGGGTGAAAGCAGCTTTATTGTCTTGCGGGGATAGGTAGGGTTACATATTTCTAAATAAATATTTTAATAATGTATTTCTTGCATATGAACAACCTGTCTGATAAAAAATTAAACCAAAAAATGAATTAGTATTTTTTAGAAGTGGGTTTGTGATAAAGCTATTAGTCTAATTATTGCTAAATTACATTGCAATGATTTTCAAAACTGGGTTAAATGACATTATGTATAGATGTACTTCAGTGTTAGGTTTTATAAGATCTTTGGCCAAGTATGAAGCTACAAGGTTTAATAAATTGTTAAATAATTTTTTATCAATCAATTTATAACCCAAAAAGGAAATGCAACCCCTAGTTATGTTAGAAGGGATTGTAACAGGGATTGTGAATTGGGAAGAAGAAGTCAGGTAGTGGGTAATTGATATTATTAGAGCTAGACATTTAGAAGTTGTTCAGTCCTTAAATTAATTGTTTAAGATTAAAAAAAGATAATTGACAAACTCCAATTGGAATTCTTTTAGAATAATTCACGACATCATCCTGTAGACAAAACATTTATTCATCATTTAGCTATTGCTTTAGCAACTTGGTATTACAGATTCCACTGGAGCTTCCCTAGGTTTCCTTCATAACACATGCCACTTCTAGCATTTGACATGAGAAAAGAATGTTCTCTTATGATCTTAGTGCAACAATTTCATCCTATTTATGATACTTTGAATCATTCCCCTTGTAGTTAATCATATCTGATAGCAAGAATCAGAGAGCCCTGGTTTTAGTCCTAGTTCTACCATCTTCTGGCTGGTTCACTGGGGTCAAATTACTTAACGTCTCCAAGCTTTCATTTTCTCAACTGTAAAATGCTGCCATTTTTTAATGTTGTTTTTGACAACTGCTCTGGGTCTCTCACTGTTCTGTTCTAATTGCCAATGCCTTAGATCTTTCTCTACCTTTCTTCTCCCCCAAATGAAAACTTATTGTTTTGTCCCATTGCTTCAGGGCCTTGTTAATGTGTTAGCTAACTAATAATTCCCCTCCCAGATAACAAAATGCCTTAATTTAGTGGAAGCACACATTTCTTCTAAATGATAATAACTTATATTTGTATAAAGATCTATAGGTTGCTGTTTGACACATATGTAATCTCAGTTAATTCACATAACACACCTGAAGTAGGATATTATTGTTTATATTTAGTGGATAAGGAAACTAACACTAACAAGAGCGCAAGTAATTTTCTCAAGGATACATGCACAATTCAGGAGTCAAGTTCTAGGTCAGCTAAATCTATGTCCAGTATTTGTTCTACTTCACAGTTGTAATCAATAAAATTCTGAAGTCATATTGAAAAATGGGGGAATTTCAGACCTGAATAATGTATGCTATTGCAAAGATAAAAATGGAGCGGTCCCTCCTGTCACTCATAACTTTGTGGGTTGAAACCATCTATTTAACATACTTGGGCTTCAGTTTCCTCACCTTTAAAATTCAAGGGTTGGATAAGGTGACCTTCTAGGTCCATTTTTATTTTAATATTCCATGATTCTATGAACATATATATTATAGCCGCAATTCCTATACCAATTTTCATTTTCTTTCAAGTTTATATCAAGAGTTCAGCAGGGAATTTAGTTGTCAGGAAGTAAAATAGCATTTCAAAATGTGTTATGGTAAGTAATTTTTTTAGAGGAAAGAAGAGAAAGTAAAGAAAATTGAGTATTAAGTTTGAAGATTCAAAAAGGGGAGTGTAACCATCATTTTCTCTTGACCAAGTAACAACTTCTGTGAGGTTGTCCTGTGTACTGACAAGTGCTTAGTTTTAGGAGGGATGTCCATGGAGCAGCAGATGAGGAAGGGGACCCCGCTTAGCTATCCCCATCAGCTAAATTAACTCCAACATCAGTAGGTAACAGATGTGGAAGTAAGATCATCAACATACTCGTGGATTAAGTTTTGAAAAGTCAAATGCAAAACAGTATTAAGCTGTGTAGTCAAAACCAAAGTTGCTCAAGTTAAATATAATTCTCTCTTTATTAGTATAAACTGTCTGAGAAAATCTGGCCCAAATTTACAAGACAGTCTAAAAGCAAAATTAAAGAAAAAGATGACAATTTTGAAGAGATTTTTTTCCCCTCGATTAACACAACTAGGCTGGCTGAGCTGTGAAACTGTGATGGAAATATTAGAGCTGTTGTGCCTGAAAAAAAAAATGCAGTGATCATTTCATTCTTCCTGTCTTTTAATGCTCCAGGGTTTTGGAGACGAATAGGAGCAATAAGTTCACTTTGCAGAATTAATGCAGTAATTCTTTATCATAAGAGCAGAGCATTACCTCAATCTGATTTTGCTACAAAATGGTTCAAAGTCTATTTTTAATGATGGCCCTAATTTGTTAACACCTTTTAAATTATTAATCCCCTTTATATTCAAGTAGTTATTGCATGTCATAACAATGTATCTATGCAGGGAAATTTAATAGTATTTTCTAGATGTCAAGAAAAGGCTTGTTCTGCAAAATGCTATTAAAACTGATAATGAGCTAAATATTTGCCATAGCAAACACTGAAATTACTATATCAATCAGCATTGGCCTCTCTTATTCAATAAACAGAAATTAACCTATTAACTATGCCTAACTTTCAGCGACAAAATGGTTGCTTTCAAGCATTTCTCCCCACTTCAAATCTTTCTTTCCTTAAAAACTACACATTGCCCTATAATCTCAGAATTTTGAATAAAATTCTTAGTATCAGTGTTTGTGGTTGAAATTCTGAAGGTACATAAGATATTAAAATGTCAATCTTTTGCTTTAGTGATTGCAAATATTTTTGACTTTCCTTTTAGACAGACACTGACTTATAAGCAATAAAAATAGTGTATCTGATAAAAATCTAATATTCAAGCTTAATATTTTCCTGATTTCTAGAATTTAAAAAAAAATGGTTTATCTCTTACTTTATCAATTATGGGATTTGACTATAACTACAAAAAATATGCTAGCGAAAGTTAGTATAAGGATCTATCATTGGTTAATTCTAGCTTTCAGAAACTAAAATAGAGATTAAGCATATATGTTTTATGCCTACCCAGAAGAAAGATGTAGATGCAAAAGCACTTTATACACCATTAAAAACAAAAGAAAGGCAGTCCCCATCTCTGCTGTAAGTTAAGCGATACTGAACAGGTGTGTTGTCCGTCTTCACTTGGTGGCATATTCTCCAGCCAAGAATTATTTTAGTTATACTTTGGGCCAAGAAGCAGTGTTGCACAACAGTGACCCCGAATTGGGTTTAGTTCTGATGCTTTTCTGTTATTTCTTATGCAGGTTTAAGGAACTTGAACAGCTTCATTTGCTTTCACTATTTCTAAATTTCTAAAAAAATGGTACTGCGCAATAGATGATAAGTGTAGTCAAGCACAATAAAAATAATGCTATGCAACGTTGCTTTAAACTTCTCAAAGCTTTTTGTGTCTGTTTGTTACAACTCCCCTTAAGTAGGCAGGCTAAACATCATCTTTATTAAATAGATTAAAAGGCAGACCTAGAGAAGCTAGATGATTTGCTCAAGCAAGTGGGGGCACTGGGAAAAGAATCTGGACTTTATAGTTTTCAGGCTTATAATTCTAGTGGTTCTCAACCCTAGTTGTTCCTTAGGCTCACTTGGGGAACTTCAGAAAAAAAAAAATTGTCTGAATGACACTCAATTAATGCCCATTGAAATCTAAATCCCTGGTGTGAGGTCTCTGCATCAGTAGCTTTAAAAAAACTAACAGTGGAGTCTGAAGTGCAGCCAGACTAGAGAACTCTGGGCATTTTGTAAAATGCAGAGGATGATCTAGTAGATCTGAGTGGGTCTGAGCTTCTGCATTTCTCAAAAAAAAAAAAAAAAAAAAAAGCCTTCTGAGTAACATCCACACTGCCAGGAACCACACTTAGTAGTAGGGGCATTTATCCTCCTTCACATCAGTTTTCTACTGCCACCTTGATGGGAAAACATTTTCACTTTTTTAAAAAAGAAACTCTTTTATATTTGAGAAACTGGAGGCAAATATTCCTTGAATTGGCCTGTAATTTCTTTGACTTAAATAAATTACAAATTACTTAACAAAAATACACTCAACTGAATTCTGATCTTCAGGAAGTTCAAAATTAAGCATAATTGCATAAGAGATAACATTCTCCTTTGGGTATATACCCAGTAATGGGATGGCTGGGTCATATGGTACATCTAGTTCTAGATCCTTGAGGAATCGCCATACTGTTTTCCATAATGGTTGAACTAGTTTACAATCCCACCAACAGTGTAAAAGCGTTCCTATTTCTCCACATCCTCTCCAGCACCTGTTGTTTCCTGACTTTTTAATGATCGCCATTCTAACTGGTGTGAGATGGTATCTCATTGTGGTTTTGATTTGCATTTCTCTTATAAATTATGCTGCTATAAAGACACATGCACACGTATGTTTATTGCGGCACTATTCACAATAGCAAAGACTTGGAATCAACCCAAATGTCCATCAGTGACAGATTGGATTAAGAAAATGTGGCACATATACACCATGGAATACTATGCAGCCATCAAAAAGGATGAGTTTGCGTCCTTTGTAGGGACATGGATGCAGCTGGAAACCATCATTCTTAGCAAACTATCACAAGAACAGAAAACCAAACACCGCATGTTCTCACTCATAGGTGGGAACTGAACAATAAGATCACTTGGACTCAGGAAGGGGAACATCACACACAGGGGCCTATCATGGGGAGGGGGGAGGGGGAAGGGATTGCATTGGGAGTTATACCTGATGTAAATGACGAGTTGATGGGTGCAGCACAGCAACATGGCACAAGTATACATATGTAACAAACATGCACGTTATGCACATGTACCCTACAACTTAAAGTATAATAATAATAAATAAATTTAAAAAATAAATAAATAAATAAATTAAAAAAAAAAAAAAGAGATAACATTCTCTGAATTCAGATAACTCAGAGTCAGTGACCAAGTAGGGTAAAGATAGTGCGGTTCAAAGCATGCATTCTGCAATCAAACAAACCTGGGTTCAGATTCCAGCTATGTTACTTAGCAATGTGTGCCCTAATGTATATAAGCTTCAGTTTTTCTAATGTGTATAATGGAAGAAATAATATCTGTTTTGTTTAGTGTCTCTCTCTCTCTTTCTCGATATGTCCCAAGCCAACTTGATGCCAGGCAGTATTCAGAGGAAAGCAGGGTAGCCTAGGTCCCTGCTGCCAAGAATCTTACCAGTAACTAACTTATAATATCTTTGTAAGAATAAACGAGAAACTGCATGAAAATTGCTTAGCATAAGGCCTAACATGCAAGGGCTCAATAAATGTTAGTCATTATTTTCTATTAGTTCTAAAGTTTTAGCTGTTATTATGTCCAATTAGCACATACTGTTTTGATATGTTAATACTCAATAAGAACAGAAGCCATTGATTAAATATACATATCATAATTTTTGATACAGAATAAGACCTCACAGGCATATTATGTGAATATGCCCAGAAGCAGAGAGCTAAGCCCTCATTATTAAGAAACATGTAGACTTTAGTTGTCAGTTTTATGGTCAGGTTTTAGTCAAAGACTATATGTTGCTCAGATGTTCCTTTGTTTTTACTTTTATTTTAGGTTCAGGGGTACAGGTGCAGGTTTGTTATATAGGCAAATTGTGTGTCATGGGGCTTTAGTGTACAGATTATTTTGTCACATAGGTAATAAGCATAGTATCCGATAGGTAGTTTTTCAATCCTGTCCCTCCTACCACCCTCTGCCCTCCAGCAGGCCCACTGTCTGTTGTTCCCTTCTTTGTGTTCCTGTGTACTCAATATTTAGCTCCCACTTGTTGGCAAGAACACGTAGTATTTGGTTTTCTGTTTCTGTCTTAGTACGCTTAAGATAATGGTCTCCAGCTCTATCCATATTGCTGCAAAGGACATGATCTCGTTCCTTTTCATGGTTGTGTAGTATTTCATGGTGTATACGCACCACATTTTCTTTACCCAGTCTATCATTTGATAGGCATTTAGATTGATTCTATGTCTTTGCTGTTGTGAATAGTGCTATGATGAACATACGTATACATGTTTCCTTACGTAGAACAATTTATAATCCTTTGGGTATACACTGAGTAATAGAATTGTGGGTTGAATGGTAGTTCTGTTTTAAATTCTTTGAGAAATTGCCACACTGCCTTCCACAATGGCTCAACTAATTTGCATTCCCACCAGCAGTGTATAAGCATTCCCTTTTCTCCACAACCTTACCAGCATCGTTATTTTTTGACTTTTATTAATAACCATTCTGACTGGTGTGAGATGGTATCTCATTGTGACTTTAATTTACATTTCTCTAATGATTAGTGATGGTGAGCATCTTCTTATATGCTTGTTGGCTGTGTGTATGTCTTTTGAAAAGTGTCTGTTCATATCCTTTGCTCAATTTTTAATGGAGTTGTTTGTTTTCTGCTTGTTATTTGTTTAAGTTCCTTATAGATTCTGGATATTAGACCTTTGTTGGATGTGTAGTTTGCAAATATATTCTCCCATTCTGTAGGTTGTCTGTTTACTATGTCGATAGTTTCTTTTGCTGTGCAGAAGCTCTTTAGTTTAATTAGGTTCCATTTGTCAATTTTTGTTTTTGCTGCAATTGCTTTTGGCATCTCTGTCATAAAATCTTTGCCAGGTCCTATGTCCGGAATGGTATTTTCTAGGTTATCTTGCAGAGTTTTTGCAGTTTTAGATTTTACCTTGAGTTGATTTTTTGTATATGATATGAGAAAGGGGTCCAGTTTCAATCTTCACATGGCTACCCAGTTATCCAAGAACCATTTAGTGAATAGGGAATTCTGTCCACATTGCTAGTTTTTTGTCAAAGATCAGATGATTGCAGGAGTGCGGCCTTATTTCTGGGCTCTGTATTTTGTTCCATTAGTCTATGTGCCTGTTTTTGTACCAGTACCATGTGAGTTTGGTTACTATAGCCTTGTAGTATAGTTTGAAGTCAGGTAATGTCATGTCTCCAGCTTTGTTCTTTTTGCTTAGGATTGTCTTGGCTATTTAGACTCTTTTTTGTTCCCTATTAATTTTTAAATGGTTGTGGTTATTTTTTTGGTTCTGTGAGGACTGTTGTTAGCAGTTTGATAGGAATAGCATTGAATCTATAAATTGCTTTCGGTAATATGGCCATTGTAACAATATTGATTCTTTCTATCAATCAGCATGGAATGTCTTTCCATTTGTGTTATCTCTGATATCTTTGAGCAGTGTTTTGTAATTTTCATAGTAGTGATCTTTTACCTCTCTGGTTAGCTGTATTTCTGTGTATTTTATTCTTTTTGTGGCTATTATGAATGAGACTGCTTTATTGATTTGACTCTCAACTTGGACTTTGTGGGTGTATAGAAACGCTACCGATTTTTGTTCATTGATTTTGTATCTTGAAACTTTGCTGAAGTTGTTTATCACATCAAAGAGCTTTTGGGCAAAGACTATGGGTTTTCTAGGTATAGTATCATTTAGTCTGCAAACAGAGAGTTTCACTTTCTCTCTTCCTATTTGGATGAATTTTATTTCTTTCTCTTGCCCGACTGCTGTGGCTAAGGCTTCCAGTTCTATGTTAAATAGGAGTGGTGAGAGTGGGCATCTTTGTCTCTTGTTCTTGTTCTCAAAACCAATGCTTCCAGCTTGTGACCATTCAGTATGATGTTGGCTGAGTGTTTGTCATGGGTGCTTCTTATTATTTTCAGGTATGTTCCCTCAATACCCAGTTTGCTGAGGGTTTTTAACATGAAGAGATACTGAGTTTTATTGAAAGGTTTCTCTGCATCTGTTGAAATGATCATCAGATTTTTGTTTTTAGTTTTGTTTATGTGACGAATCACATATATTCATCTGCATTTGTTGAAGCAATTTTGCATCCCAGAGCTTACAGACTACTTGATCATAGGCGCTAATCTACTTGATCTTAGATTAGTTTGTTGATGTGCTGCTGTGTTTGGTTTGCTGGTATTTTGTTGTGGATTTTTGCATTTATGTTCTTCAAGGATATTGGCCTGAAGTTCTCTATTTTTTGTGTGTGTATCTGCCAGGTTATGGTATCAGGATGATGCTGGTCTCATAGAATGAGTTAGGGAGGAGTTCCTTCTTCTGTTTTTGTTTTTTAATACTTTCAGTAGGAATGGCACCAGCTCTTCTTTATACATCTGATAGAATTCAGCTGTGAATCCATCTGGTCCTGGGTTTTTTCTTATTCATAGGCTGTTTATCACTGCTTCAATTTTGGAACCTGTGATTTGTTTGTTCATTGATTCAATTTCTTCCTGGTTCAATAATGGGAAGCTGTATGTTTCCTGGAATTTATATATTTCTTCTAGGTTTTTTAGTTTGTGTGCGTAGAGTTGTTCATGTCTGTAATGGTTACTTGTATTTCTGTGGTGTTGGAGGTCATGTCTCCTTTGTCATTTTTGATTGTGTTCATTTGGATATTCTTTCTTTATTAGTTTAGCTAGCAGTCTATCTATCTTATTTATTCTTTCAAGAAACCAACTCCTGGATTCATTGATCTTTTGCATGGTTTTTCATGTCTTATTTCCCCTCAAATCAGCTCTCATTTTAGTTATGTCTTGTTTTTTGCTAGCTTTGGGGTTGGTTTGTTCTTGTTTCTATAGTTCCCTTAGGTGTGATGTTAGTTTGTTAATGTGAGATCTTTCTAATTTTTTGATATGGGCGTTCAGTCTATACACTTCCCTCTTAATGTTGCTTTAGCTGCATCCCAGAGATTCTGTTACATCTTTGTTCTTGTTATTTTCAAACAATGTCTTGATTTCTACCTTAATTTCATTGTTTACCCAGAAGTCAATCAGGAGCAGGTTGTTTAATTTCTGTGTAATTATATGGTTTGGGGCAATTTTCTTTAGATTGATTTCTATTTTTATTGTGCTGTGATCTGAGAGTATACTTGGCGTGATTTCTGTTTTTTTGAATTTGTGGAGGATTGTTTTATGGCCTATTGTGTGGTAGATTTTAAAATATGTGCCATGTGCAGAGGAGAAGAATGTATGTTCAGTTGTTTTGAGGTGGACAGTTCTGTAGACGTCTGTTAGGTCCATTTAGTCAAGTGTCGAGTTCAGGTCCTGAATATCTATGTTAGTGTTCTGCCTCAATGACCTTATCTAATGCTGCCAGTGGGATGTTAATGTCTCCCAGTATTATTGTGTGGTTGTCTAGTTCTCTTCATAGGTCTCTAAGAACTTGCTTTATAAATCTAGGTGCTCTTGTGTTTGGTGCATATGTACTTAGGATAGTTAGGTCTTCTTGTTGAATTGAACCCTTTACCATTATATAATGCCCTTGTCTTTTTTTGATCATTGTTGGTTTGAAGTCTGTCTGAAATTAGAATAGCAGTCCCCACTCTTTGGTTTTCCATTTGCTCAGTAGATTTTCTCCATCTCTTTCCTTACTTTGAGCCTATAGGTGTCATTGCATGCGAGATGGATCTCTTAAAGACAACCTACCATTGTTTCTTGCTTCTTTATCTAACTTGTCACTCTGTTCCTTTTACTTGGGAAATTTATCCTGTTTTTATTCAAGATTAATATTGATATGTGTGAATTTGATCCTGTAATGATGTCATTGGCTGGTTATTATGCAGACTTGATTGTGTGGTTGCTTTATAGGGCCAATAGTCTATGTGATAAAGTGTGGTGGCTGGTAACAATCTTTTCTTTCCATATTTAGCATTCCCTCAAAGACCCCTTGTAAGGCAGGTCTAGTGGTAATGAATTCCCTTGGCATTTGCTTGTCTGAAAAGGATCTTATTTCTCCTTTGTTTATGAAGCTTAGTTTGGCTGGATATGAAATTCTTGGTTGGAATTTCTTTTTTTTTTTTTTTTAAGAATGCTGAATATAGGTCCCTAGCCTCTTCTGACTTGTAGCATTTCTCCTGAAAGGTCTGCTATTAGCCCAATAAGGTTCTCTTTGTAGATGATCTACCCCTTCTCTCTATCTGCCTTTTACATTTTTTCTTTCATTTTGACCTTGGAAAATCTGATGTCTATGTGTCTTAGGGATGGTTGTCTTGTATAATATCTTGCAGGGGTTCTCTGCATTTCCTGAATTTGAATGTCGGCCTCTCTGGTGAGGTTGGGAAATTTTCATGGATGAAATCCTAAAATATGTTTTACAAGCTGCTTGCTTTCTCTCCCTCTCTTTTGGGATGCCAATAAATCATAGATTTGCTCTCTTTACATAATCCCATATTTCTCAAATGGTGACTTTACATAATCCCATATTACCCTTTGAGAAATTCATTTTTCATTCTTCTTTATTGTTTTTTCTTTTTGTCTGAGTTATTTTGAAGAACCAGTCTTTGAGCTCTGAGATTCTTTCCTCAGCTTGATCAATTCTGCTTTTTAATATTTGCAATTGTATTCTGAAATTTTTGAAGTGAATTCTTCAGCTCTATCAGTTTGTTTCTTAAAATGGCCATTTCATCTTTTATTTTCTGTATTGTTTCATTGTATTCCTTAGATTCTTTGGATTGGGTTTCAACTTTCTCCTAGATGTTGATGATCTTCACTCCTATCCACATTCTGAATTCTATTTCTATCATTTCAACCTTTTCAGCCTGGTTAGGAACCATTGTTGGGGAACTAGTGGTAAGAAGACACTCTGACTTTTTGAGTTGCCAGAGTTCTTGCTCTGGTTCTTTCTCATCTGTGTGGGCTGATGTTCCTTCAATCTTTGAAGTTGCTGTCCTTTAGATCTGTGAAGCTGTTTTGTTTTGTTTTTATCTTCTTTGATGCCTTTGGGGATTTGATTTTGGTGTCAGTTGGGTTCAACTGACGGGTTTGCTTCTGGAGGATTTTAGGGGGCCAAGGTTTAGCTTGGCTCTCCTGGTCTGCATGCTCCAACTATGGAGGGCTGGTACTGGGCCCCCAAATTTGTTCTTTGGCCCCTGGAGGTTAGGAATCTGCTGTGCTGGAGGGGCCAAGGTGCTCCTGGTCCGCTGGCCACAGCACTCTGATGGGCGGTTATTAGCAAAAGCACTTCACTGGGGCAATGGGATCTGTGCCTGCTCAAGTGTGCTAGTGCAGCAGGGTGCATACACATTGGCTGGAGTGGAGTACCGATGGAAGCAGGGTTGCACTGTTCTGTGTGCTCGTTCTGGCAGTGGGGCACAGGCAGGGGCGAGTTGCCAGTGTTTGTGCTCATACTTGTGCTAGCAGCAGTGGGGGTGGGGTGCTGGATGGTGTGGGGCTGCTGGGCTCCATGTTTGTGCCGGCGACGGAACTGGAACGGGGAGGCAGGGCCAATGGTATCAGTGCATGCGTTCACACTGGTGGTGGTGGTGGTGGTACATGGAGGGTTCGGGTTACCAGTGTCTTTGTCATGTTCACACCAGCAATGGAAGTTTGGCTGAGTGCTCTTGCACACAGGGGTGGGGACAGGTAGTTGTGTTCACATCACAGCAGTAGTGCAGTCGGGTATCCTATCTCCTGCAATCATGGCTCTCTGAGGCAGAAGATATTAGGTTCGCGCACAAGCAATGGGAAAAACCACAATTGCTTTTGTGCCAACCTAATACTTTTGTGATCACAGAATGTCTGCCTTCCTCTTTACAGAAGAGAAAACCAAAGCACAAAGAGTTGTATTGCCTTTGCCAACTCATCTGCCAGGTGCCAGAGCCAGGACTAGACCCCAACTCATTTTTTATATATTACATTGACTTTTTTTTTTTTTTTTTAAACTAGGAGAGAGGCGTTTTTATCATTTTTATTTGTGTGTTCTGGATATTTATTCATTAGACAAAAATGTCTTTATTCTAATAACTAAGATGGCATTTCGGAAGCATAGAAGAAATTCCCACATAATCTTGCTATTTCCTTCATATTACTTTTTCTCTATGCTGTTTACAATTAATTTATCTATACTTTGCCAGTCCTTTCTTCTCCAGCTGCAGTGTTCTAAGCCTCTAAATTTTCTTTTGTCTTACTAGATTCTTAGCACTATAACTCAAGTATATGGTGCCTTTGAAATTTCATGCCGACTCTGGCATGAGTAAAATTATATCAAGATTTGTAACAGAATGCTTGTGGAGTTTCTCTACTTTTAGAGTCCTCGAGTTATCAAATTGGTAGAAAAGCCAATAGGATTCGCTCACTAACTGGATGTGGTGTGTGAGAAAGGAGAAATGAAGATGACTCCAAGGGTTTTGCCTTGAGAAACTAGAAAAATGGATTTACCATTGAACTGAGAGAAGATTGCTCAATGAGCAAGCCTAGGGGTAACAGAATGGTTGGATTGGGGTGAAAAAATTGGTGTGAAAATCAGGAGTTCACACTGGATTTCAGATGGCTACTGAATATCTCAATGGAAATGTTAAGTGTTGGCTACAATGAACTGGAGTTCATGGAACATCTTGGTGGAGACGTTAAGTTTGGGAGTCATTAGTGTTTTATCTTTGTGCTCTATTTTATTTATGTTCTTTATTTCCTCTTTTACGTTCTCCAAGTATATTCTGTTATCGTAACTTCTTAATTTATATACTTAGTCTGTTAATTCATATACTTTATTTTTCTTAATATAACTATTTAAGGTTATAAATGCCCCTTTAAGAGTTGCTTTAGCTCTATTTCATTAATTTTGAAATTTTAATATTTTCATAGCTATTTAGTACTAAGAATTATCAAACTTCACTTTTGATTTTTTTTTTTGAAGAGCCTATTTATTTGCTTCTTTTGAAAAAAATTTTTAAACAAATTTTTGTTGAAGTTAACTTAATCACACTGTGCATAGAGAACATGGTCTGTATGATATGAATCCTATAGATTCTGTCAAGGACTGTTTCATGGGTGTCAGTTTTTAAAAATGTTTTGCATGTGCTTGAAAATAATATGTATTTTCTTATTGTTAGAAATAGTTTTACTTGTATTAAGTACATCATATTTTCAAATTTGATTGTTCAAGTCATTTTTATTTTTGCAGATATTTAGGTTTGCTTAAACCATCAACTACCAAGAAGTATGTGAAAATCTCTTATGATGATAGATTTGAAATTTCTCCATGTTTATTCTGTCAACTTTTGCTTTAATACATTGAAAGCCTTTGGAACTAGGGACATTTCTACTTAGAACCTTATATCTTTCCAGTGAATTGAATTATTCTTTATTATTATATAGTAACTTCCTTTATGTCTCTGGTATACTTTTGCTTTAAAGGTCTATTTTATCTGGTAAATAAAAGTTTCTTGGCTTTTGTTGGTACTTGCTTGTATATATTTTCTCATATCTTAGTTTTTCAGCCTTTCTAGTTTTTAGATACATTTCTGGTAGATGCCATGTCACTAAATGTGTTGAGTGTGTTCCGATAATCTTTATCTTTAATAGTTCACATGATAGTTTAATAAAATAATTTAGTCAACTTATATTCATTGCTATTATGAATTCATTTTTATTGTATTTTTTAATGCTTTTTGTTCTGATTTTCTTGTGTTTCATTTTTCCCCCTTTGCTCTTTTTGGTTTGGTCTTTCTCACTTTATTCCTTTCTTTCCTTCTACGATTCTATTTCTTTTAGCTGTTACTCTAGACATATGTATAATAAAGTTTAAAAAGTTGAAAGCAAATAAGTATGTTTAACCTCTTCCTGTACAAGGCCACTTTAGCTCCAGTCATTCCAACCTGAATTATGTGTCCTTATTGCCATTTTTTAATACTTCAAATTAGGATTTATAATTTATCTTTTTATAGAATCAATAATTATTTAGATTCACTTATATGTCTATCTTTTTTTTTTAAACCATTCTTTCTTGCATTTCAGACCTTTCTTCTGGGATCACTTTACTTTACCCTTTAGCACACACTTTAGAATTTGTTTTGGTGAGGTTCGGTGAGTAGAATGATTTGTTCATCTGAAAATATCTTTACTCTGCCATTGTTCTTGAGTGATAGTTTTGCTAGGTTTACAATTCTAGGTTGATTGTGGTTTCTCTCATTATATTACAAATATTATTCCCCTGTATCTTGACTCCCATTGTTACTGTTTGATTATTGAACTGTCAACTTGTCATTCCCTAAACAATATTTTATTTTATTCTCCTTCGTCACTTTTTTTTTTTTTTTTTGAGATGGAGTCTCGTTCTGTTACCCAGGCTGGACTGCAGTGGGGTGATCTCTGGTCACTGAAACCTCTGCCTCCCAGATGCAAGTGATTCTCCTGCCTCAGCCTCCTGAGTGGCTGGGATTACAGGCACCTGCCACCTTGCCAGGCTGATTTTTGTATTTTTAGTAGAGATGGATTTTTACCATGTTGGCCAGGCTGGTCTCAAACTCCTGACCTCAAGTGATCCACCTACCTCAGCCTCCCAAAGCGTTGGGATTATAGGTGTAAGCCACCGTGGTCGGCCTCTTCTTCATCATTTTAAAAATCTTTGCTTTATCTTTGGTGTTCCACAGTTTTACTCTGAAGTTTCCAAGTTGCAGACTCTTATTTACTTTGTTTGGAATATGTTGTATTTCTTTTTTTTATTTTTTTATTTTTTTATTTTTTAAATTTATTTATTATTATTATTATACTTTAAGTTCTAGGGTATATGTGCATAACGTGCAGGTTTGTTACATATGTATACTTGTGTCATGTTGGTGTGCTGCACCCATCAACTCATCAGCACCCATCAACTCGTCATTTACATCAGGTATAACTCCCAATGCAATCCCTCCCCTCTGCCCCCTCCCCATGATAGGCCCCGGTGTGTGATGTTCCCCTTCCCGAGTCCAAGTGATCTCATTGTTCAGTTATGAGTGAGAACATGCGGTGTTTGGTTTTCTGTTCTTGTGATAGTTTGCTAAGAATGATGGTTTCCAGCTGCATCCATGTCCCTACAAAGGACAAGAACTCATCCTTTTTTATGGCTGCATAGTATTCCATGGTGTATATGTGCCACATTTTCTTAATCCAGTCTGTCACTGATGGACATTTGGGTTGATTCCAAGTCTTTGCTATTGTGAATAGTGCAGCAATAAACATACGTGTGCATGTGTCTTTATAGCAGCATGATTTGTAATCCTTTGGGTATATACCCACCCCTATATCTGAGCATTCATTTCTTCTCAGACACTATTCCTTTGGGTATATACCCACCCCTACATCTGAGCATTCATTTCTTCTCAGACACTATTCCTTTGGGTGTTGCCTTTCTTCCATTTTGTCACTATGTAACTCCAATTATTGTATGTTGGATAATTTTACTTTATCTTCTGTGATTCTTAACTGGTTGGCAATATTGTCTTTCTCTTTGTCCATTAACATGATCTAGTCTGATACTTTCTTTAGGTTTGTTTTTTAGTTTATTAGTTCTCCATTTAGCTGAATCACATCTGATGCTTAGCCCATCCCTTGAAGTTATTTTTTCATTAATTTCATTGTTTATCATATTAATTTTTCCCTTTTATATATCTTTAATTTTCCCTTTCCCTTTTTTGATTTTATGTACTAACTTGGTAAACCCATTATATTCATACTTGGTGCCCAAAGAGTAGCTTAGCTGGGCTTGAGAGAAACCACACCATGCTGACTAGTTTTTAGATTCACAAACAGTTACCTCAAGTGGTTCATTGGGTTTGCACGGAATAATTATACATTGATTTAGTTCATATACTCCGTCATTCTCCTAGAAAATGCTTTCATGTCTTCTCCTTTCTCTTTAAAGTTGTCAATCTGTCCTCTAGATAATGATGTTGTTTCTTATTTCACTAACAAAACTGGAGCAATTAGAAGATAACTTCAATAATCTTCTAACACAGTTACTCGCCTAACTCGCCTTGTGCCTGGACTTTTGTTTGAATGGAGATGTGTCTGTGCTGCCATCTAAGGCCAACCCTGTGATTTTTGTAGTAGATTCCATTTCTTCTTAACTAAATAAGAACATTGCTCTAGCAGTTCTCCCTTATCTTTCACTGTAATTTTTTCCCTCTCTATTGGATCATTCCCATCTCATCCTATCTATTAATACTGGGACGTTATATCCTATCACTTGTCTTCTTGCTCACTCCTTTTAAGCCAAAATGACTTCCTTGTTATTTTAGGCTTCTGGGTATTTTCTTACCTTTTGCCAGCATAGCCATGTATTTAAAAAATCTTTAAAAATTATATGTGTTTCATATTTCAGTGGAAATAAAGTATTTCCTGGTGGAAAAGTTTTTCAGGATATGTAGTATTCTATGCTCTTTCTTACTTTCTCCTGCTAGCTCCTCCTCTAGAACCCAACTTTTACTTGTAGAAGGTCCTAGTTCCCAAACCTTGACCATTTTTCTCCCTTGTATTCCTTTAAAGTTATTTCATGAAATACCACTGCTTCAATACTATTTGTAAGCCATAACTTTCAAATATATATCCACAGCTCAGTTTTTCCTTCTGAGTTCCAAACTTACATACTCAATCCAGGCTTGAAATGCTTCATGAAGGATCTGATAAACATCTTAAGCATCTAAAGCATAACATGTCCAAAATAGGTCCCTTAATTTTTCCCATTCAATGTGTTTCTTTCCAAACAAAATCATCTCTGCTCACATTCCAAATTTAGGAATCATTATTTCTTTCTTTCTTTTTCTCATCTCTGAATGTAAGCTATCAACAAGTCTTGTTGGTTCTATAAAAAAAATATCTCAAGTCTACCTGCTTCTCTTAATCACCACATCTATACCACCACTCTGATGCTAGCCAAATTTTCAGAGGACAGAACTTCAGTATGTCCTTTATTCTTTCTTTTTATTCAATTTTTTAGTAGAAATTAAGTTGAAAATATCTCATTTCCACTCTGCATTCTGTATTCCACATGCTTGCATTCTTATAGATGTTCTGTTGTGCAGAAGCAACTATGCATACATACACATTGAATAGCAGCTTCCATCCCGACATTCGGGTGCATATGCATCCTATGTTTGCATATGTGCATATGTGAGTGCACATTTCTACATCAAGAAATAGACTGCATATTTACTTTCTAGAAATTATGAGCAACAAAGAGAAACTTTGTGAAAAGCAGTTTTGAAATCTTGTTGTGAAAATCAAATACCATGCATTCTCACTTACAAGTGGGAGTGAAACAACAGGTATGCATGGACATACAGAGGAGAATAGACCCTGGACTCCAAAAGGAAGAAGGGAGTGAGGGGAGGGAGGGTTCAAAAATTACCTTTGGGGTTCATTGTTCACTATTCAGATGATGGGTATACTACACTAAAAGCGCAGACTTTACTGCTACCCAATATATCCATGTAACACAACTGCACTTATACTCCTAAATATGCAAAAAAAAAAAAAAAAGAAAAAGAAAAAAATAGAAATGCTGTTGTAAGACTTACAAGCTAGACAGCAACAGCTTTGAACAATGAGAAGAGGAACTTAAATTTGAAATATACTTGCTCCCAATGTAGCCTGCTTATAATTCCCTTAAAAATAATTTATAAATATAAGAATAAATGTCATATTCCAGAATTCTCATGTGAAGACTTTAAAAAATATTTTACAATAGTTATTTATTGACATCCTCAATTAATACATCCTGGTTACAACTACACATGTATATACACTGAAGAGCAACTTCCACTCCCATTTCCTTTATAATTTGAATTCCTTCCAATTAATTTTCAAATTTTTCCAAATGATGTACAATGTTCCCAATGTCTAGGTGTAGCATGAGTGCATAAAAAATAGCAGTATATTTTTAAAGTAATTTTCTATAGCTTACAAAAAACATTCAACTAATATTATAAATTGAATTCAACTGAGATATGTGGCACATTCTTAAATCAGATCCGTTGGTAAAAATACTTGGAATCTCTTGGTAATTTTAACATCTATCTCATTAATTAACTAAATATTTTGAGTTAAGTAAAAGAGTTAAAGAGTAGATTATATAATTCTCTATTTTAATTTTTGTCATGATAGGCTACTATGGTCTGAGGTTTTAGAGCAGGTTAGAATTATATCAGATCAGACTCTGTCTGGCTGAGTCTGGGCATCACAGCACTTATCCCACAGTCTTTGGCTCTCAACTCCTGGTGAAACTGCCAAGGGCTCATTTTACTTCCTTTACATTGGTTCTGAATCTCCACTTAATGGAAGACTAACCTGGAAGCTAGTCAAAATAAGGTTGAATTTATAGGTTTTCATATAGCTTGGACCCACCTGTTATTTCCACTGCTTTTAGAACGTCTTATTATCTAGTTAGCTGAATCTAAAAAGTGAATCTTAAATTCAACACTACATTGAAATAAACTTTTTGTTTTGGCCAACTTGTTATATTTCACCTCCACCCGATCTTATTAATGACATTTACAGCTACTTGAGATTCTAGATCTGCAGAGATTCTCAAGAATTGGAATATTTTATAATTTGAAAGATTTTTTTATATTTTTATCTTTCTTTGAAATGTCAAGGATAGTAAACACA
This sequence comes from Macaca nemestrina, assembly GCF_043159975.1. Lineage (NCBI taxonomy): Eukaryota > Metazoa > Chordata > Mammalia > Primates > Cercopithecidae > Macaca > Macaca nemestrina. The sequence goes on along the minus strand of NC_092127.1, from coordinate 42,967,662 downwards.
ATTCTAACTAAAAGCTTTAGCTTTAAGAGAAAGCAAAGAACATTTAAGTGCACATCAATTTTCAGTATGAGAGATAAAGGGAAATGATGTTTTAAGCAAAAAGTTAATTACTTCCTTCTAAAATCTTTGAATTTGAAATAAATGTGATATTATGCTTTGTTATAGAACTTTAAAAATATGTTAATTGAATTTAAACCATTGTGAAAGAGCTTATAAAATTCCCCAAATTCATGTATTCATCTAAATCTACTAAAATCTATTTGCTTCCCCCATATTGAGCTAAGTGGAGTACTTCTTTTCAAAGTACTTTTTGGGTAACATGTATGGGTAGAGACCACAGTGCTCCGGTCATCTCGGAATTGTAAAGGATTAAGCATCTTAATGGGTATAGGATTGTCAAATGAATCATTTTTTGAATGAATCTTTCTAACTTGGGGGGGTGTGTGTGTGTGTGTGTCTGGGTGTCTGTGTGTGTGTGTGTGTACAGATGTCAAAAGAACTTCCACTCTCTAAATTGTAAATGTGCTTATTTTTTTAAATGCCTAAATTATATCAAAATCACAAAAATACAAAGAGGCATGTTCCAGGGCACTATCTTTTGAGGACATCAATTTCCAAGTCTCTTCCAGGGATTACATGTCCTGTTTGGGCAAATGAGGTAAGACATTCAGGATTCCAGTATGTACATAGTGGAGAATATCTGTAGGAATTTCTTCTCTATGATTAAGTGCTCTTCCTTGGGCTAGTTTCAGCTTCTCATAACTCTAGATTTGCCTTCTCTCCAGTTCATCTCTTAAATTGCTGAAGAAATATATATTAAAGTACACACACACACACACATAAAATATAAAGGTACCAGTTTTTTTTTTCACACTTAATTCTTTCAACAGTCCTGTAAACTTGGAATGATTTTCGAATATAACAAATTAGAAAATGGAGAATCAGACAGTAAATGATGCCTGGATCGTTATTACAATCCACATCTCTGTGTCTCACTATAGATAGCTTCTCTTGTTTCCTTCCCAGGGAATTGGAAATTGTGGATCTTCATGAGTCTCATAAACATAAAAATATCCTGACAGTCTTAAACTTGAAGATTAAAATGGTTAGATAAATTTTAGTTTGTTAGTTAGATGAGCAAGAGTAATATAAAGTACACAAGAAAGACAATGGTATTCTACTACATCACTCCGTTTTCCATTACGAATCATTGTAATAATGGAAAAGAAAATGGCACCAGACATGCTTTGTTATAAAAATACATCCTCCCCTTTTTGAAATAAGTATATATTCAGAAATACATCTGTCAGTATAGTGTCTGGAACAAAAAGGAAACACAATAAAATCTATAATGATACATGAATAGAATAATCGATAGATTGAATAATCTAGTAGTATAGGCCTTGACATATTTCTCAATCAAAAGATATATACTTGATATAAATATTTAGATTGCATCATATTGAAATGAGTTAACTGTCATATTAACCCAAGAGACTCAAGCTCTGAATGGAAGATTTCCTTCTTTTAAGGCTCCTGAAACTGAGATTTTGAAATCACAATGAAAATATAGCCCAACCCCAATATCTCCAAACAAATAACAGGCAAAATCACATATAATTTTATAGTGTAAGATTAACACCTTGAAATGTACACGACAAATCAGTAGACTATAAGGTTTGCTCAGTACAGTTTAAAGAAATGTATTATGAAAGACTTACTCAATAAAAGCAAGCATTATATAAAACCAACTCACTATATGTTGAGGTCAGTAGAACTTCATTACAAGTAAGGCTCACTAACATGCTATTCCAATACTGCCTTATCTCAAATTATTAATATTTACCTCTAGTGTAGGACTACCAGAAAAAGAAATTTTATCACAGTAGTGCTTTGAAGTGTTTTCACTTTGGTATCTTGAGAAAATGAATTCCACCTAGCTGTGCACATGGAGTGCCTCTCTACAAAAGTATTTTTATGCATGCATGGAGTATGAAAGAAATCAGTGATAGAGTAAACTAGATGGGGATTCTGATAGCCAAGAGAAAACCTTGACTTTTAATTTTTAATGAATAAAAATCTAAAATGACAATCATTAGCAAATCTCAAGGCCAATTTCTATCAAATAAGAAATTGAAGCAAATAAATGAAAAAAAAAAAAGAATACCAGCTATAAAACATGCTATTTAGCCAATGAAAACATGGCATTGTTTGAGTCTAGAGGTGAAACAACCTATTACAAATTCTATCTTTATTTTTATTTTGAGAAATTGATTTCTGGCATTCTGATTTAATATACACAGAAGACACTTAAACTTCTACTCATTGTAGTACATTTTTTCACTCTTCTTTTCTCAGTAATTTTATCTTGTCTTCTACTAGTCCCTCCTCTGATAGCTTTGTACAGAAAGTGACCATTTTAAAAATAAGTTATTCAGTGTATTATTTTATATATATTAAATATCTCTTGGCCATTTATATAAAATATTATTTGAAATTAATGGATTATCGAAATGCATTAATTATCAAGAGAAGAATAAAAGGAAATTGAATAGCAAGATAAAATGACTGTTAATTACATTCCTGTAAAGTCACTTAAGAAGTGAAATGTTTATCTTGTAGCAAGTTTTCTGACATTACTCTGGGAGAAACAGAGAAATAAGTTAGGGAATACCACATTCAATGCAATACTTAGCTCATTGTTTTTGTTTAGTAAGAAGTAGATGATAATGACTGATGAAGAAAACGTTTTTCACATATCAATGTAATCTATTCCATGATGTAAAATGCTGTCTATTATACTGTTTTGTTGCTTTAAAAACTACCCTATAATTCAGGGAAATATATACAGGAGTAGAAAATGATCAGTCCAAACAATTTATTCTGTAATTATTACTTTACTATTGACTGTTATTTAGAATAGAATATAAAAGCCCAAAGGCAAGGAATATTGTTTTATTTAAGTTGACCAAAGTTTTAATCATCAAATAAGCATCAGAAAATGAACACGTAACTAGAGAAGACCTTGTAAATACAGAAACCCATGTGGTCCAGTCTCAAGAGTTCTGTCATAGGAGAGGAAGCAATTCAGCAACAAAAGCAGTTGAAGTAAAACTCAAATTCTTCACTTGCATTTTTCAGATATAAAAATTCAACATACCACATCATATTCTCCAAATTTTCTTTTTTACTTATTTATGTATTTACTTATTTAAATTCACAAATAATACTTGTATACATTTATGGTGTACAATATGATGTTTTGATATACGTATACATTGTGGAATGGCTAAGTCAAGCTAGTTAACATATTTGTTACTTCACATCCTATTTTCTTTATTATCAAATTCCTTTTCACTCTCCACAACCCCCAACAGTACTCACAAACCTCCTCTCTCATCTGTCTCTTGTTTAGCTTCCTAGTCTGTGTCCCCATACACCCTCTGCTTCATTTTTTTTATACATGAAAACTTACCCTCTATGTAAATCAACTTAGCCTCTCTCTCAGCCAATGAAAATACTTTTACTTTGGGGGTTAGGAGGAGGAAAATGGAGCAGGCGTGGGGATGAAGGAAGCCTGTAAACACTCACATGTGAACACATTTTGATTCATCATAGGGAAATGTTTTATTATAAAATATAAATCTAGAATAATCTGCAATGCCTTAATATAAGTTCAGCAACATCTGTTCCTGACAGAGGCAGCCATATAAATGTGCATTCATAGAAGAAGTAATGTTTCAACAGTTCATCATATTTTTGGTATTTCTCAACTGAGAAAGGACCTAAGTCTCAGGTGAAGGTAGACTACTGACTACAATTTCTAAAGTGGGAAGAGGTAGTCTCTTATTTTTTACATTATAGGAGCATCTCAGAAATTTGTCTTCTATATTTGTGTTAAACAGTACCATTTTTAAAGGATAGACTGACTAATTTAACAAAAGTTATGTTAATTATTCTTTGAAGATAGAGAGAGAGCTATGGGATCCACAGATTAATGAAGATTTAAGAGACAAATTAACCAGGATTCTACTCTCAAATGGTATGTCTAACTGGAAACCTAAGACTCATTTCTATCTCTAACCTTTCTAAAGACTTGTGAAATTGATTCTTGTGTATTAACTCAGTAGCTTGAACTAGTTTTCTTAACTGAGAAAGGAGCTAAGTCTCAGGTATAGTATAGTATATACATATATATACACACTACATTTACTATATTTATAAAATATATACTATATTTACTATACCCTAAACTATATAATAGAAGGATACTATATTTACTGTATAAAAGGACATAAATATAGTATATAATATAGTATCCCTTTTTAAACATCTTTTGAGAAGGCAAGTGGTAAACTTTTTAGATAATTTAAACTTGCTCCAATAAGTGACAAAAATAAAATTAAAAGTAGTAAAATTGTTGGAGACAACACAGTAAAATGGAAAGAGTGTCATATGTGGTTTATGAAGACATGTCCTCAAGTTCTGACCCTGTCACCTACTCCTTGTGGCCTTTGGTAAGTGCTATGGTCTGAATGTTTGTGTCCCCTTAAAATTCCTATGTTGAAATCCTAACCCCACAAGGTGATGGTATTAGGAGGTGGGGCCTTTGGGAGGTGATTAGATCATGTGGGCAGAGCCCTCATAAATGGGATTAGTACCTTTATAAAAAAAGACCCGAGAGAGCTCATTTGCACCTTTGACCATGTGAGGACACAGCAAGCAGTTGCCTTTGAGCCAAAAAGCAGGCCTCAGCATATATTGAATCTGCCTCAATCTTGGACTTACCAGCCTCCAGAACTGTGAGAAATAAATTTCTGCTGTTTATAAGTTACCCAATTAATAGTATTTTGTTATAACAGCCTGGATGGACTAAGACAATAGTACACTTCACCTTATGTGAAATTAAGTTTCTTTATCTGAAAAAATGGAGGATGAACCAGAAATCTGAGGGTCTTTTTCATCATTAAGGTCTGCCAAATAATATTTCTTTAAAATTTCCCTGCATTCTTAAATAGATTAAATGGAACATAATTTAATCTTTTGTAGGTAGCTGGAGATCATCAATAGAAAAATTAATTCTGTGCTATAGAAAGAGGCTATTGAGTTTGTAAGATCGTTTGGTTACAAAGCAAAATGGCCCCAAACTGCTGCATTGCTGCATGTTTGTTTGGTTTTGTGTAAGATTGTGTGTGTCTGTGTGTACACACTTGAACCTTTTAAAAATATACTTTCAGCTATTGTTTATTGATGTCATCACTGTCTGTTTATAACTTGCTGCCTATTTTTTTTTTTTTTTTTTTGAGATGGAGTTTTGTTCTTGTTGCCCAGGCTGGAGTGCAAAGGCGTGATCCCAGATCACCATAACCTCTGCCTCCCAGGTTCAAGCGATTCTCCTGCCTCAGCCTCTAATTTTTAATATACTTTTGAGGGATAAATATATTCTTCTATCAAGTAGGTTGAAATTGCCTCAAATGGCAGCAACAAAAATATTTGGCTTGTTGAAGTCATCAAAGTTTGACTGATGAATAAGTGAAATGTTTCTACACTAGTCAATAGAGAATCAAAATAAATCTCTTGTGCTGTAATTGTTAATACATTTTCTTTTGCTCTATCCTCTGAGGAGATGGAGGACAGCTGTTAAAGCTCCTCTCCTTAACGACACCTATTTGAAGACAGTTACTGGCTCCTTAGAGAACCTTCTTTTCCCCCAGTCTAAGAAATCTCAACCTTTACTCATGTGACTCATTTTCTCATATAATGAAAACGATTAAACTTTTTCATTATAATTCTGCAAATCCCTTTCCATTCTTTTACATGTTTATTGAGCTGTCTGGTTTCAAAACCAAAATTGTAGTCTAATAATAAAAGATGACATTTCTGTTAACATTTCTGTTATTATTTCTTAAAATGATGTTAACAGTTTTGATATTATCTGCATTTTACTTATGGTTAAACTGAAATAAAAGAGTTTGAACATTTAACTAATGGTCACTAAATTAGTGATAAGGAAACTATATTCTTTGTATTAGAATTGGGTTATTAAAGATATATATTTATGTATATCTACAGTATACACACACACACACACACACACCCCTACAACTGA